>NC_077227.1:617213808-617532200 GCF_027887165.1 Monodelphis domestica
CTAGACAATAAGGTTTGCTTGCTCTATCAAGTAAGTCTCATTTATGAACATTGTTTGCTTCGTATCTTGCTCCATATAAAACTGCATTGTAACTTCACTACAGTGCAGTTTTCATTAGGAGGGTGTGTCCTGACTAGTAATAAATATTGGTTTCATTAATTTGAACTTTTGGGTATCTGGACTCACTTTATGAAGTGCACCACTTCATTGATTCTAAGATGGAAGTCAATGGTTGCTTTTTAAAAAAGATTTATTCTACTTATCATAAAGGGAGAATCAGGATGAGTAGGTGGAAAAATTGGAAAAACACTTTCTAATAATGACACTGTTCAAAGGGGAATGGGCTATCTCAGAAAGTAAAAAATTCTCTACCTTTGGAAGTCCTGTCAAAAGCCAAACATAAATGAAGATATTATAAGCAAATTAGAAAACAGGGAACATATTACCTACCAGATATATGAATAGAAGAAGAATTTATGAACAAAGAATAGAAAGCATTGTGAAATATAAACTCAATAATTTTTAATAAACTAAATTGAAAAATTTGTTCAGTAAATTTAATGTAGCCAAGATCAGATGGAAAGTAGTAAATCTGGGAAAAAATAATTATAGTTTCTCAGATTGAGATCTTATATCTAAAATACATTTATATGTACATATACATATATATTAATACATATGAATGTGAGCCATTTCCCAAATGATAAATGGTCAAAAGATGTGAACATCTCATTTTTGGATAAAGAAATGAAATCTATGTACAACTATATGTGAAAATATTCTAAATAATTTATCAGAGGAATGCAAATCAAAACAACTCTGAGATTCTATCTCACACTTATCAAATGGACTAAAATGATAAAGGGGCAAAAATGGCAAATGTTGGAAGACGTGGAAAAATGAGCACACATTGTTGGTGTAACTGTAAACTGATCCAACTATTTTGGAGAGCAATTTAGAATTATACTCAAAGAGTTATAAAAATGTGTACCTTTAGACTCAGTAATACATCTATTTGGCTTATTTCCCAAAGTGATCAAGGGAAAACAAAAAGAAACTATATGTTCTGAAATATTTATATCAGCTCTTTTTGTGGTAGCAAAAACCTGGAAGCTGAAGAGATGTCCATCATTTGGGGAATAGCTGAATAAGTTGTGGTATACAATTGCAATAGAATACTATTGTGCCATAAGAAATGACTAACAAGATAATCACACACATGCAAACAACAACAACAAACAACTGTAAAGACTGAAGAGTAAAGCTGTTGTATATAGTAACAGCAATAATATATGATGATCAACTGTGAATAACTTAACTAGTATCAACAAGGCAAGGATCCAGGACAACTCTAAAGTACTCATGATGAAAAAAGATATCCATCACAATAGTGAACAGTAGAGAGTGAATGCAGATTGAAATATACCATTCTTCACTTTATTTCCTCCATGAATTTTTCTCTAGTATAATCATTATGCATCTTGTTTCACAACATGAACAGAGAAATCTTTGTTATATGATAATGTATATATACATGTATATGTATATATATATAAAACATATATGATATTATCTATCTCCTTGGGGAATGTGGAGGGGAGGAGGGGAGAGAACATGGTTTCCAAAATATAAGAAACAAATATTAAAAAATTGTATAGGGGCAGCTAGGTGGCTCAGTGGATTGAGAGCCAGGCCCAGAGGCAGGAGGTCCTGGGTTCAAATTTGTCTTCAGATACTTCCTAGTTATGCGACCCTGGGCAAGTCACTTAACCCCCATTGCCTAGCCCTTACTACTCTTCTGCCTTAGAACCAATACACAGTATTTATTCTAAGACAAGGTAAGGGTGTAAAAAGTGTACTGATATAATCTAGAAAAAAATTTTTAAAAAGCTATTAAAAAAATCTATTAAAAAAAAAGCTTTTTGCAGTATTTGGAGGGGATTCTTTCTTGGCTATAAGTTGGACCAGTTGATCTCTAATATTTTTTTTCCAATTCTGAGATTTGGTTAAGCCTTTTATCTCTGAAATTTTAAGAAGTATATTTTAGGCACAGGACATAGCCTATGGAAAAGGAATGGAAACAGGATGTGAAACTTTGAATCGGAGGAATAACAAGAAAATGAGATGGACTGGAATGTATTTTGTTTATGAAAAGCTATAAAGGTATAATTGAGTATTTCCATGTAGGGCTTCAAATACCAAACAAAGAAGTTTGTATAAATCTTAGAAGCAATAAGGAGTCCCTGTAGTTTATTGAGCAGGGGAGTAGTATGTTCCTACTTTTGCTTTAAGAATATCACTTTTGAAAGGGATAAAAAGAAAAGACAATTGAGGCAAGGGCTTAAGGATTCTGTTCCAATAGTCCAATCAAGAAGGCGTTAATAATATTGGAGACCATGAGAAGAGGATGGATATAAGAAATATAGAAATAACATTCATAAGACTTCTTAATTCATTAAATATGAAAGGGAGAGTGAGGCTAAAGCAAAGGGTCAAGGGTGCTTGACATGAATTAAAAATGACAGGAAAGATTAGTATCCTTGACAGAAATTGCTGTTACCATTCAGTCTACATTTACAAAGAGAACAATGTCATCATGGGGTGATGTCTTGACTTGCAAGAGAACTGACTTTAAGCAAGACAGAGTCACACAAAATTGTCAGTGACCCTCTCTTCCAGAGTCCAGTGGCAAATCAAAAGTCAGAATGACCTGTGCAATGGATAGCCTTGGCATCTTCAATATCTGACTAAGCTTTTGAAGCTCCACATTCCTACTGTATTTACCTTCATGGCCATTAGAAAAAATTATTTTTATCCATCTATTTTCTAGGGGATGTCTTCATATGCTTAGGGTCAAAATCTCCCCAAATCACTGATGAGTTTGAGGTCTATCAGTTACCCTTAACCTGGCTTAGCCTGTCTTCCAAGATGGTTTTACTAGAATATGACCAGTGTGCATGTTATGGCTTCTTAAAGCCACAGTTGAGAGATGGTGACAGGTAGACAGAGACAGTAGCATTTCGAAAGTGTCATGCTGCAGAGAGCAGTCTCCTTTGAACTCATTCCTCTTTAAGTAGTTTCATTATGAGAATTTTTTTTTCCTATCTCAAAGCAAAGTTTATTTTCTATGACTTCCATTCACTGGTCCCATTTCTTTCCTAAGAAAAGGTCATTGAATTTGGCATTTCAGAGATCATTAGTAACTTTAGAGAAGTAGTTTCTGTTGAATGACATGTTTGGAAGCCAAACTGCAAAGAAGTGAATGAGAGAAGTGGCAGAAATGAGTGTAGAGAGCTTTCCTTAGGAATTTGGCTATATTTGTAGAGACATGGAAAGGTAGTTTGAGGGAAGGTTGAGTCAAGGGGAAGATTTTTAAAGATAATGAGAAAACATGGTTATTTCTGCTCTGGAAGTAAGTGAAATCATAGTATTTAGAGCTGAAAAAGGACCTAAGAGATATCTTTTTACATCCTCCCTGCTTTTACCCTAAAGAGAGAGCTTAATAATAAGGAAAGGAGCTAGGTTTCAACCACATTTCCATTAACTTCAAAATCTAGTTCTCTTTGCACTACCCCACAATACTTCCTAACATTTAATATGTCCTTTTCCTATCCCGCCCTAGAAATTTCAAAAGCTCATATTTCTGTTGTGGATACTCTGCATTTACTTCAGAAATAAATGATAAAGGATTTACTCATTAAAATGTGATTCTATACAATAGATGGTGTCCAATAGTTCAGGAGCCCTTTCTATCAATCAAGGGCAGAAACAATGAGTTCTAAAAGGCTAAAAAAGCTAATCCTCAGAAGCATTAATTCCAGAGCACCAAAGTTGAATGCTAGGGAAGAAACAAAAACAAACTATCTCATAATAAAATTTGTCAGTCAGTCATTCAATCAGCAAGTTCTTCATCAAGAGCCTACCCTTTGTGGAGCACTTTTGTATGTGAATGATTTTTCTAGTCTCTTCATTCATTTAAAAATATATGGTATTCCTTTTATAACAGAGAATGGAAAGGGATAAAAAATAAGAATGGAATTCCTTCCGTTTTTAAATGCAGACATGTAAACCTGTGTAGATGCATTTTTCTCTCCTTTTCTGTTATAGCTAAAATGATACAAGCCTCAATCAACTCTTCTGTAAAGAGGATATTGAAGACATTTCTTATATTTTGGCATCAATTCCAGTGAAAGGCCCTTTCAACCATTCTAAACTCTGATGGTTACAGTTTTCAATAATATTTCAACATTAGATGCAGTAGAGAAAAGTATTTAGGATGTTTGATGGTACTTCAGTACATTAATGGATTTGTGATATCTTTTATGGGGGTCCTCCCTCTAATGATATAGACTAGTGGCAGCAAGCTTAAATAGAAGTTAGGGCCTTATTAATATTATCTGTACTTTATTTTATTTTTATTTATATCATATAGTATTTTCTAATTGCTCTTTAATCTAGTTTGGGCTACACTCAGGCTGAGCAGCCCATAAATCAAATGCTTAATACCTCTAGTATGGATCATAACCCATCCATACATAGCTACATTGTCTACCTTTTGTCCATCCCATTAATTGACCACATAGTGTCCAGTCATCATATGGGGACCCCTTCCTTACCACTTTTTTTTAAACCCTTACCTTTCATCTTGGAATCAATACTGTGTATTGGCTCCAAGGCAGAAGAGTGGTAAGGGCTAGGCAATGGGGGTCAAGTGACTTGCCCAGGGTCACACAGCTGGAAAGTGTCTGAGGCCAGTTTTGAAACTAGGACCTCCTGTCTCTAGGTCTGGCTCTCAATTCACTGAACCACCCAGTTGCCCCCTCCTTACCACTTTTTGATAATGTAAGATGCTTTTCCAAGCTATATTTCCATCATAATATCCTCCTACACTTTTCCTGTGTTGAGGCAAAGGTCCTCTTTGGAAATCAAGCTAGAGTCCAAATAAATCTCTCATTCTGAAAAATTAGGCCTTGGATGACTAACATTTCTTGAAATTCTTGAAAACAGATACCCTCTTTATTCTTTGAAAAGTTTTGCTACAGTCAATAATTACCACAGTGGCAAAATTATACACATAAAAATGGACAAACTTTAAGAAGTTAAAACACAAAGAAGAAAATGGTTCTCACAAGTCTACAAGTCCAACATTTTAAAGGACAGGATGACTATTTTTAAGGCAATTAGTTTAACGTATCTTACCATGTAGAGCTCCATACTCTTGTTAATGGTGACAAACAGAGGTTACTTCACTTATTTCTTTAACAGATCATTAGTACAAGAAGACATTATGGCTCTGTGAGCTAAAGGTTTCATGTCAGTACCTTCTTTGTATATTATTAAAAATAATAAAGTCTCTGAGAAGACTCATGACTAACAAAGAGGAGGAAACTGAAAGCATTTTCTTCTTAAAGATAAGACTTATACCACAATATTTTGTCCCAGTTTACTTTGCTAGTTTCATTTTTCCCATCTCATAACTGAACCTTTTTCAGTCATATTAGACAGATATAAAATTTAAAAGCCATCATTCTGTACTATATTTTGACAAACATAGCTTATCTGAACAATCTGATGGACATGCTCTGCTTAAGCTTTTTGTCCAAAACAAATCCGTTGATTCTGAAATAAACTAATATTGTAGCAAATGTTTCATAAGGAAGACTATGCATTTCATATTAAAACAAATTATAAAAATTATAGAATTGTAGATTTAAAACTAGAAGTAACCGTAGAGGTTACTTAGTCTAATCTATCATTTTTACAAATGAAATAAATGAGGCATTGAGAAGCTAAGTCACTGCCCAACATTACATATATAGAAGATAGATAGACAGTAAAGCTAGAATTAGAACCCCTTCTTTGGACTCCAGGTCCAACATATCCTAAAGGATTTGAGATTGATAATGATGATATAACAACAGAATGAGACAGAATTGATCTAATATGATAAGAATAATTTTAAATCCCTGAAAATAAGTCTAATTTCTCTTTTCCCCCCATTAGTCTATTCTTGACCAAAAATAAAAGTTTGAAAACGTAAGATCAAAATGATACAAGGGTTGTTTTTTAAGCAAATGTCTTCCAGTTTTCTGTTAATAGATTTCCATCCTACAAGAGCAGCTGATTATTTTGAAAAGTCCCCAATTTGTTTACTATTGTCCTCATGCAGTAGAATAGCTTTAAACCACTAATTTCAAACAAATTATTTTATCAACCGTGACCAGTCTTATCCAGGTGCCAATTAATAAAAATTAATTCTGATGATGAATGGGCCAAATTGTAGACTTCAAGACCCTAAAGGTCAGTGCATAGATAACATAAAATTCAACTCTAATCCTTTGATGGTATCTAAGGCCATTTATAACATGGTCCAGCATGCCTTTCCAGGTACTACCTTTATTCTCACCATGAATCTTTGTGTTCTAGTCAACTGATGTATTTAGTGTGCTCCAAACAAACTATATACATGTCTGCCACATTTATTCCAATACTGTCACTCACCTCTATATATCCTCACAAATTTAGAATAACTTTATCCCCCTCTTTCCCACTCCAAGACTTAACTATCATTCTAAGTCTAGCTCAAGTCTAGCTCAAGCCCAAGAAACCTTTATGGACTTTTCCAGGTTCAGAATGATGAACAATTTGTACCAGGTTAAACTTCTGTCCTTTATTGACGGTGTTAAAAAACTGGTATATCAGGGCCATGCCAAAGATATAGTTTGTCTATATTTTGTCATTTGACAAAGTCCCATTATCCTTGTGCAAAAGATTCAGTATTTTGGCCTAGATGAAGCTTGTTAGATTTGTCTGAAGTTATTTGAATAGCTAGACTCAAAGAATAATCATAATGCTTGGATGACAGGTTTGAAGGGTTCTCTGGTAGTGTTCCCTAGGGAACCATGCTTGGCCCTAAGCCACTTTTTGCAATGACTTGGATAAAGGCATAGATGATATACTTATCAGGTTTGCAGATGGCAAAAAATAGGAGTGTCAGCTAACATAATTGATGATAAGGAAAGAATTCAAAAATATTTTGACAGGCAAGAACATTGGACTGAATTGAATAATTTGAAATTTAATAAGACTAAACATAGTCTCATTTTTTTAATAAAATGAACTTTCCAATTATAAGGAAGGAGTTCAAGATTTTTTTTTTTTTGTAGATTGCAAAGTTTAATCTGATTCAACTGTGTGTTGATTCAACTAACTCAGTCTTGACCTGCACTAAGTAAGCTTTCAGATCTAAGGAAAGGTCATTCCTGTTATAGTCTGCCCAAGTCAGATCACATCTGGAATCCATGTTCAGTTCTAGGCACCACATTTAAAGAACATTCATACTGTATGATTGAAAATTTGTTACCCTAAAAAAGAACTACATATCCCAAGAGCCCACTGACTTCCTGTCATTATGTACTTCCTATAGACAGAGGATAAAGGGCATGGGCTTTCTGAGGCTCTCTCTCTCTGATGTGGAATCAGCATTGATGGTGGTGAGTGGGGTTGACTAAAAAATGGCTAACCAGCCATGGGCACATGGTCTTTATTTTGTATCTTCTTTATTTCTTGATTTCTAATGATCATTAAAATATAATAATATTGAGATTTAATTTTAACTTTTACAATACACAGTAAAATGTCCAAAGAAGGCAAGAAGAGTGTTGATGAAGCACATATTCAGAGTATACATGAGAAATTTTCTTCAGATTTTTGCAGGACTATCAAATGGTAAAGACATTAGATGGTTCTGCATGGGTCCTTGTATCCACAGTGATTTGGAATGTTCCTTTTGTACCCAAAAGATAATTGATAATTGCTTATTGAACTGAATTCAACAGCAATAGGTAGCAGTTATAAGGAGATTAATAGAAGGTCGTTGTAAGGAAAACCTTCCTAACAATTAGAGCTATCAAAAATTGGAATGGGATGACTTCAAGAGGTCATTGGTTCCCAGTAACTTGTTTGTTCAAGCAAAAGCTAGATGATAATTTGTAGGATCTCTTACAAAGGATGTGACTGGGGTTGGAGAATTCTTTTTTTGGGGGGGGCAACTAGTCACCTCTGAATTCCTTCCAGCTGAGAGTTTGTTAATATTATACAAGGTCTTCTGATAATTCAATCACAGAAGTTGCTGTGTTGAAAAGCTTTTTAAATGATTAATGTCAAGTGAAGAATGTAACAGAGACATGCTCTTCAAGGGTGCCTACAATTATCAAGAAGGTTGCTTTGTGCAAAGTCCAATTGAAAACAGGGTTTCTTATAGATGGTGAGGTCCTCTAGATGTTCCTTTATGCAGATGTTACTATAGTATTGAGAGACAGAAAGTCTCTTTAATGAGATCCACATTTACTCAAAAGTAACTGATCTAACAGTTAAAAATGGATTTTGAGGCTCAGACAAGTTAAATGAATTACCCATGGTCATATACAGATAATAAGTATCAAAATCAAGGCTTGATCACAGGTATTCATGACTCCAAATTCAACATTCTTTCTGTAATGCCACCCTTCCTATAACTATACCTAAACAGGCTAAATTTCACCAACTAATTGCTACTATTTCTATATACATGGCAGCATACCCTTTAACAGAATCAGTTCCCATGGATGCCATATTCAGTTCTTTCTCACAGAGATATTTTCAGATAATTACACTACAATACGTAAGTTTCATCAGCCTGACTATAGACTTGCATAAATCTGCTGCCACAATCTCAGACACAGCTTGAACACTGATAAGGGGCAAGACTATTTAAGTGAATTATAATAGAGAAGGTATGTTGTCAGTTAGTTTGAATTTTTATGAAAAATTTAATAAATTAAAAAATATATTTTATTTCAATTACTAAAAAAATAACCTTTTATTTGTCAAAATAATTGCTTTATAAAACATTCTACTTTTTTCATTTTGGTTATGAACAAAAATATTTAAGCTGTAGTTTATTATAATATGTCTGCTGAATGAATTGCTATAGGAAGTTCTCTTTTGTTCATATAGAATATATTTTTACCAAATGAAATATATTTCATGATTTTTTGAATGTCTCCTTTCTTACTGTATTGAAAAATTAAAGTCATTGAACTCATTCCTTTAGCCATTGCTTCTGAATCCTGAATTTTGAGATATAATTTACATAGCTTTTTTGCCAAATTATTATCAATATTCTTTAAACTGATGAATCATATTGCTACTAAATAAAACATCAGAGCAAATATTTATGAGATAAATGGGAACATATTTAAGAGATGCTACTGTTCTTCTGTTATAAATAGAATTGCTATATCAGATTAGAATTCCATAGTTTATTTACATGTGAGATAATGAATATAAACACATTTGTTTGCTTTTGACCTCTAAAAGCATACAGGAAATTCTGAAAAATTAGCAGCTATAGAACATATGCATAAATTATATTATATTGGGATTCCTCATCTTTTAACACAGTAAGAATATATGTGTGTGTATGTATAATATACATAAATATAAGTATATAACCTAAATAGGCATGGTGATGAAATTGAATGTTTCTTCAGGAAACATTCTGCCTCACTTCTACAATTCCCAGTATTTTGGGGATACTCTGAGGTACATTCATTACTCCTAAGTTCCCTTTTTCTTTCCCAAACTAACTTTAGATTTTTACATAAATGGAGGTAGAGTTCCTTGCCTCCTAAAGATGTTCTGATTATCTGTAACCAGAGTTCACAATAAATTATTTTTGAGCTCTTATTCCATATTGAGCTATAATATCTGAGATATAATGTGTTTATGGACCCAAATTGACTTGTCCTCCAGGAATTGCTCTAGACTTTAAAATTATTTCTTTTATACTTCTGGTCTGCTTCCTCCTCTTCTTTCATCTTCCTAAGGGAAGGTCATTTCAGCAAGATCTTTAGGGGAAGATAATTTAAATAAAATTATTTAAGATGAACTTGTAAATGGTTGACAACCTAAACCCTTGCAAGAATATAGAAATATCTTTGATTTCTTCAGTGTAAAAAAGGAGTAGAAAAATGTCTTTACCAAGGCAACCCATTCATGATTAGAGAGTTGCCTGAGGTGCATAATGATTAAGTGACAAAGCTTCATAGAGTCTGAGGAGGGATTTGAATGTGTCTTTTTTTATTCCAAGTCCAGTACTCTAATGGACACTGATTCAGACTCTTTATTTGCAGGCTAATTCCATAGATTTTCTAATTGGCAGAAATTCATCCGATGTCTTGAATATAGGAAGTTTTTAATTAAAATTAAACTAAATTGTGAGGTAGAGAAGAAATTCAGACTGGGAGAGGAAAGAGAAATTGTGAGAAAGGAGGAAGTTGTTATATCACATGAAAGAAGAACATGCATTCTTGCTATATCATAGACAGACACCAAATATCACAGTATGTTTACTAGGTAGAAAATATAGTTAAACAGGATTTTAAAGCTTAGAAGTCAAGATTTAAAATGTTCCTTTCTAAATACAGATAATCAGAAATGTATGACAATACCATAAGTCTAAACATAAACTAATTTGGCTAGATTTAGATTTAATTTAACAAGACAACTAAACTTTAAATCTTATACAAAAAACAGTTTCACACACATATTCATATATATTGATTTTGCAATGAGTTTTTCAGTGCAATATGGACAGAATCTAAAGGGACTTTGAAATTTATTTCTTGACTGCAACAAGTGTATTTTATAAAGAAAGTTCATTAACTCATATCTTCATCCTAGGAGACTGTCTGAGGTTATTGTTGATTGCAGATAACCCAACTATAACATTTCTAAAAAAGTGATTCCTGAATAAATATATCATGGTAATGGAAATTATTCTAATAGTTACTTATAATCTGAGATATTAATCTTATCTGAGAAACTTTTCACATAACCTTATATTAATGATTCAAAGTTCTTATTTAGTATCAAGTGCACTATCTAGAAAGGGATGATATTTTCCTTTGTGCAGAGTCTATGGTTTGAACAGTCTGAATTCCCATCATTTTCTTGCCCTAGATTTGCTCTGTGACCTTGGTCAATTCACTTGATCCAACTTTTTGCACTTTTCTGATCTTTAAAATGAGGAATTTGATATTTGCCATTTACTGGGTTATAAGGTGTTTTGAGGATTAATGAGGCTATTAACTATTTTAAGATCCTTGGCTAAAACACATTAAGTCCAATGAGTGCAATTATTATATGACATGATTTCAGTATGTTATAATTCACAAAATTAAGTCCTCCAATAAAATGCTGCACTCTGCCAGCTGGCAATATAATATGGTAAGCTATCAAATAATATAGAAACTTACTCTTTACAAAGTGGTGTGCATTGTCTTTCCCATACAAGAAATTTACATGTGTAGTCTATTATGGCAGAATTATCCAAAGAGCATTAGAATGCTTGGGACAGAATTTATTTTGTACAAATACATCATTATTAGAGATTAAAGTTCAGCAACAATGACAGGGATATTGTCTCATACCTAAAATAGAATGATTAAAATTATGCAATGAGGTAATATCAAACATTAAATATGAACATTAATGATATCCAAAGAAGTATGCATCGTTTTGGGGGCTGAATCACTGACAAAATTATAGTAAAAGTCTTTGTGAAAGGAGTTAGAGATCAGCAGGGTAGCCATGCCTATCCTCTCTGCTGCTTTAAATGTTGAAAGCTATAAAATATTTGAGTCTGGTAGTTCTGACCTATGAGAGAATTGTGAGAATTTTATGAACCAATTTGACTCCATCTTTAAAAACTGACACCATTTTGAGATTTTTTTCATTTACCTGTAAACTATCCCTGCTTGCTAATGATGGGAATTGAGTAACAGTTAGTTTCACATCCAGGAAAGTCCACCTGCACACTCTTCTTACTTGTAAATCCTGATTTATCCCACTTCTAACTCAGAAAGTCCATAATATTTCCTCCAATTAAAAATCAGATTACCTAATCTTGTATCTTGGTTTACATTCTGTTACTTGTTTACTCATAACACATAAAAATGTAATGACTCCCCCTATATTGTCATCCAGTGAAGCTGAGGAGGTTTTGTCCAAATTTATTATGCAACTGACATTTATTGCTTTAAAAATCTACAGGTTCAGATGATCAAACCTTTGTTTCCTCAATGATTTAGATTTTGCCCATCACAGTTTTTGGTGACTGAAGTCAAGTCAAGAAAGGGCACTGACTCCTGGAATGGCCTCTTAGAATTTGTGGAAAACTGAAACAGAAGTTAGAATCATCTCTTTAATGTCAAATTCTCCTCAGCTAAGATAAGTGTCTATGTTTTGCAGCAAGTGTTTCCTGGAAAGTCCCTTTGAGGTATGGTGTGCCTCCACTTCATTTGGAGAAGAGTGCACTACATGTTACAAATAATTACACTGATGAGTGGCATGGCCAGGAGTCACAAATAACCATAGTTGGGAAGTAACTGATAAACTAGTAGAGGGGGCTATTGGATTATATGAAATCTGGTTAAAAACTGCAAGAAAGTCAATTAATAATCTATTTTGAGCTCAGCTTAGCCATTTTGATTAATAAAGAAATTAAGATTGGACTACAAAATATAAAAATCCAAATGGGTCTCAATTTTTGGCTTAAAGAAGAAAACTTCCAATTATTTTGAGATTTAGAAAATTGCAGACATTAATCTTTTGTCTTATTGCATTGTCTGCAATTTTAAATCTTTGTAAAATGCTGGAAAATCTTCGACTTGTATTATGTTTGGTGTGCTTTGTAGATTATGCTAACTTCAAAGATTTCTAAGGGGAATATATAGCCAGCCAAAAAGACTGCTGAAAAGTTATAGTCAAGAAGTTTATAATGCTAGAAAATTAATGAAGTTTCATCATTGAAACAGTTCTCCAAGCTTTCCTAGTCTGTTGCTAAACTTTGTCTCAGGATCTAGAACTAACTGCCAATTTAGACTTTCAATGAGAGATTAAGTTAAAAGGAAAAAAAAAACCTTGGAGATATTTTTCTCTCTCTGACATTTCAGCTATGGTCAAATTGGGGTTACAGGGATAAAATCAGATAATCAAAGAAAGGAAAACTTTTTCCTGGTTTGTAGAAATTTGTGGCACCAAAAATGAATAGTTGACTGAATTTACTACTTTACTGTACATTTCTAAATTATAGTAACTGCTAAAAAGATTTTAATAGATTTTAGAATTCTGGTGATTAAACAGCCACCTCTCCTTTATAGAGAGAAGGATTGGTGATTAGGAAAGAGATCTAAAATCACTTTTTTCTTAGAGATTGACAGAACTGTTGCTTTAGTTTAAAAAAGGAAAGTGTTTTCACAAATTTGTTAAAAACTAATAGCTACAATAATTAGTAAGGGAACATGGAGAGGTAAATTGAAAATTAATTGGAAATTAAACAATATGATTCTCCAAAACCAGTTAGTTAAAGAACAAATCATAGAAACAATAACTTCATTGAAGAAAATGATAATGATGAGACATCCTTTGAAAACCTATGGGATGCAGCCAAAGCAGTACTCAGGGGAAAATTTATATCCTTGAGTTCATATATTAACAAATTAAGAAGGGCAGAGGTCAATGAATTGGGCATGCAAATTAAAAAATTAGAAAGCGAACAAATTAAAAATCCTCAGATGAAGACTAAATTAGACATCCTAAAACTCAAAGGAGAAATTAATAAAATTGAAAGTCAAAGAACTATTAATTTAATAAATAAGACTAGAAGCTGGTACTTTGAAAAAACAAATAAAATAGACAAAATACTAGTCAATCTAATTAAAAAAAAAAAAGAAATAAACCAAATTGACAGTATCCAAGATGAAAAAGGAGACCTCACCTCTAATGAAGAGGAAATTAAGGCAATCATTAAAAACTACTATGCCCAATTATATGGCAACAAATATGGCAATCTAGGTGATATGGATGAATACTTACAAAAATATAAATTGCCTAGACTAAAAGAGGAAGAAATAAATTACCTTAACAACCCCATATCAGTAAAAGAAATTGAACAAGCCATCAAAGAACTCCCTAAGAAAAAATCCCCAGGGCCAGATGGATTCACAAATGAATTTTATCAAACATTCAAAGAACAACTAATCCCAATATTAAACAAAATATTTGATAGAATAAGCCAAGAAGAAGTTCTACCAAATTTATTTTACGACACAAACATGGTACTGATCCCAAAGCCAGGCAGGTGAAAAACAGAGAAAGAAAACTATAGACCAATCTCCCTAATGAATATAGACGCAAAAATCTTAAATAGGATACTAGCAAAAAGACTCCAGCAAGTCATCACAAGGGTCATCCACTATGACCAGGCAGGATTCATACCAGGAATGCAAGGATGGTTCAATATTAGGAAAACCATCCACATAATTGACCATATTAACAAGCAAACTGACAAAAATCACATGATTATCTCAATAGATGCAGAAAAAGCCTTTGATAAAATACAATACCCATTCCTATTGAAAACACTAGAAATCATAGGAATAGAAGGGCCTTTCCTAAAAATAATAAACAGTATATTTCTAAAACCATCAGCAAACATCATCTGCAATGGGGATAAACTAGAAGCCTTCTCAATAAGATCAGGAGTAAAACAAGGATGCCCATTATCACCTCTATTATTTAACATTGTACTAGAAACACTAGCAGTAGCAATTAGAGAAGAAAAAGAAATTGAAGGTATTAAAATAGGCAAGGAGGAGACCAAGCTGTCACTCTTTGCAGATGATATGATGGTTTACTTAAGGAATTCTAGAGAATCAACCAAAAAGTTACTCAAAATAATCAACAACTTTAGCAAAGTTGCAGGATACAAAATAAACCCGCATAAGTCATCAGCATTTCTATATATCTCTAACCCATTTCAGCAGAAAGAATTAGAAAGAGAAATACCATTTAAAATCACCCTAGACGATATAAAATATCTAGGAATCTATCTGCCGAGACAAACACAGGAACTATATGAACACAACTACAAAACACTTACTACACAGTTAAAACTAGATCTAAACAATTGGAAAAACATTGATTGCTCATGGGTGGGACGAGCTAACATAATAAAAATGGCAATCCTACCCAAATTAATTTAATTATTTAGTGACATGTCCATTGAACTACCAAAAAACTTTTTTACTGAATTAGAAAAAAACCATAACTAATTTCAATTGGAAGAACAAAAGATCAAGGATATCCAGGGAAATCCTGGAAAAAAAAATGCAAAGGAAGGAGGACTTGCAGTCCCAGATCTCAAACTATACTATAAAGCAGTGGTTATCAAAACAATTTGGTACTGGCTAAGAGACAGAAAGGAGGATCAGTGGAATAGACTTGGTGTAAATGATCTCAGCAAGACAGTTTATGACAAACCCAAAGACCCCAGCTTTTGGGACAAAAATCCATTATTTGATAACAACTGCTGGGGAAATTGGAAGACAGTGTGGGAGAGATTAGGTTTGGATCAACACCTCACACCCTACACCAAGATAAATTCAGAATGGGTGAATGACTTGAACATAAAGAAGGAAACTATAAGTAAATTAGGTGAACACAGAATAGTATACATGTCCGACCTTTGGGAAGGGAAAGATTTAAAACCAAGCAAAACTTAGAAAGAGTCACAAAATGTAAAATAAATAATTCGGAATACATCAAATTAAAAAGGTTTTGTG
Organism: Monodelphis domestica; assembly: GCF_027887165.1. Classification (NCBI taxonomy): domain Eukaryota; kingdom Metazoa; phylum Chordata; class Mammalia; order Didelphimorphia; family Didelphidae; genus Monodelphis; species Monodelphis domestica. The sequence goes on from NC_077227.1 coordinate 617,229,477, forward strand.
CAAACAAAACCAATGTAACTAAAATCAGAAGGGAAGAAACAAATTGGGAAACGATCTTCATAAAAACCTCTGACAAAGGTTTAATTACTCAAATTTACAAAGAGCTAAATCAATTGTACAAAAATTCTAGCCTTTCTCCAATTGATAAATGGGCAAGGGACATGAATAGGCAGTTCTCAGCCAAGAAATCAAAATTATTAATAAGCACATGAAAAAGTGCTCTACATCTCTTATAATCAGAGAGATGCAAATCAAAACAACTCTGAAGTATCACCTCACACCTAGCAGATTGGCTAACATGACAAAAGAAAGTAATGAATGCTGGAGGGGATGTGGCAAAGTAGGGACATTAATGCATTGCTGGTGGAGTTGTGAATTGATCCAACCATTCTGGAGGGCAATTTGGAACTATCCCCAAAGGGCGATAAAAGACTGTCTGCCCTTTGATCCAGCCATAGCACTGCTGGGTTTGTACCCCAAAGAGATAATAAGGAAAAAAACTTGTACAAGAATATTCATAGTTGCGCTCTTTGTGGTGGCCAAAAATTGGAAAATGAGGGGATGCCCTTCAATTGGGGAATGGCTGAACAAATTGTAGTATATGTTGGTGATGGAATACTATTGTGCAAAAAGGAATAATAAAGTGGAGGAATTCTATGGAGACTGGAATGATCTCCAGGAAGTGATGCAGAGTGAGAGGAGCAGAACCAGGAAAACATTGTACACAGAGACTGACACACTGTGCTACAATCGAAGGTAATGGACTTCTCCATCGGTGTCAATGCAATGTCCCTGAACAATCTGAAGGGATCTAAAAAACAATATCCACAAGCAGAGGATAAACTGTGGGGGTAAAAACACCGATGAAAAGCAACTGCTAAACTGCAAGGGTGAAGGGGATATGACTGAAGAGAGACTCTAAATGAACACTCTAATGCAGATACCAACAACATGGAAATGAGTTCGAATCAAGAACACCTGTGATACCCAGTGGAATCATGTGTCTGCTATGGGAGAGGTGGGGGGGGGGAGGGAAGAAAAGAAAATGATCTTTGTTTCCAGTGAATAATGTTTGGAAATGACCAAATAAAACAATGTTAAAAAAAAAACAATTAATAGCTACAAAAGTCAGGAAGAGGAATCCTTTAGAAAAGACTGCCAAACCCCACCCCTAGGTATTTGGGATAACCTACCTGGCCCCACCATCATATAGGCCCAGACACTGAGAATAATGGGGATAGATACTCGCAATGATGGGAAGAGAAGAAGGATGATCAGAAACTAGCAATATATTTTGGGATAATTTTAAAAGCCTTATACATCAGAATTGTTTAGGTAAATAAAAAAAACAGGGATTATTAGAAAGAAAACATGCACTTAAAAAGCTCTAAGAAACCCCAAAATGTAACAGTATTACAATCATTTGGGATTATTTTATGCTAAAATGCAAAGGAGAAATATGAGTGAAGATTAGCTCTTCAAATACTCTTGGATATGGATGCAAAATATAGTGCTTTGTTACTGAAAGATTGTTATTAGGACATATCCCAATCTTGAAACCTCCCAAGGTCTAAAGCAAGTGGATGAGAATGCAAAGTTGCTACTTAGAACCTTTCCTCTTTCCCCTGAGGTTGAAACTGAGAAGCCTTAGAAAAAGGTGAGAGGATGGAGCTAGGTTATGAACATAAAAGGAATTGATCTGGCATTTTAGATGATTTAAAAGGAAATAGAAAGTCATAAGATTCTGGGAGTGCTACTGAGAATGTGAAAATGATCTAATTGACAACATTGGGCTCTAAAATTTTGTATTGCCAACTAATGACTTTTGTATTTTTAAATATTCTTTTAAATGTTAACATTAATGATTTAAAATCCAGATTTGATTTGGATGAAATTTTGTTCTGAAACTTAATAGGAAACTGTGGTAAATCATAATCTAACTGCATTTGTACACAGCAATAAGAAATTTATTAGTTTTATGACCATAAGTGAGTAACATTATCTTTGCCTCTCTTTTCCTAATTTGTAAAATGCATAGCATTAGTACCCATATAACAGGGTTGTTGGAAGTATCAAAACAGTATAATGATTGTGAAGTGCATATCATAGTCTGGCACAGGGCAAGTACTATATAACTATTGTTGACTATTTTTAATCATGATTATTATTTTTCATTGCATCTAATTGCTCCATACTGAACAACACTATAGTGGATTGTAGATGTGATTAAAAAAATGTGCCAAATGTGGTTAAATAAATGCTTTCCTATAGAAGATAATTTGGAAATATAGAAATCTTTAGGCTGAACTGACATCATCAGTCTGGTAATTAATTTTGTTTCATGTTTTAAATATATGATACTGCATATGTTATTATTGTATTGCTAATTTTTTCTTATATTATGAAATATCAGAAATGATGTTAGACAAATAAGTTATCTTTCAAGCTTGATGCTGCTAAATTGCAAATTAAGCCATTAAAAGATAATTAAAATATAATTATCTGAAAACTGCTAAATATTTAATGGGGTATATTTTAATAGATAAAAATAATAATTTACTGTTTGGTAGTGAAAAGTTGCACAAAGTCTTTAAATATCCTTGTCTGTGAAGTCCCTTGGAACTTTGTATTCAGGCAGAGTTATAATATCTTATTAGCCCTATTAAATGCATGTTATACAATTCTAAAGTATTGAAATTTAAGAATCTAGAACTGAGAAAATAAGATCCCCTCTCCCATATCTTGTCAAAAGTAGGGATTTTGCAAGTTTACTATAATAAAAAATGAGTTATCACCTGAAGTTATTTGGTTATCAATGATGTAAAATTGTAGGGTCTTTGAATCTTAGATCTATTATTGTTAAATGAGCTTTGATTTGACTTGCATGTATTCATTATTTATGTAATTGGAAGAATTCCATATGATTATTTAAAAATTATAAGTGAAGGTTGAATGAAGTAACTGTTAAGGAAACATGAGAAAACTAATAATAAAGTTCTAAGATGTGATCAGTGAAATTTTTCTTTTTGAGATAAAAATTTCTTGAAACTATAATATTGTTTTGAGTTTTGACTATGGGAATAATTGAATTGTCATGAAGTCAATAGTTCACCATGCCAGAAAAAAATTGCAGGTGTTATAATCTGAGATTTTCCTTAGGAAAGTAGAAAGAATAAGTTTGGCTATCTGTGAAAAATGGGGAACTTTCTGACATAATTGGCTGTTAAATATGATTCATATCTGAAATTAAACAGATAATGGAGTTTTTCCCTTGTTGTGGTATATGAGAGGTCAGTCTATACACTCAAGGGAACAGTCTTGAAATTGTTATAAGCATGTTCCTCCTTTTTCCTGAAGTAGAAAATATCTATAAACATCTGTGAGGTATAGATATTTTGTAATTACAATGCTAAATTTAGTAATACATTAACACTAAAACATCTCTGAATTACTATGATAGAATGCAATTATGAAAAATCCTAAAATTTTAAATTGTATTTTTGGTCACACAATATGGGAATGATATCTTCCTAAGAGAAGAATGAAACAAAGTATTAAGATGAAGGTAATATAAAAAATATAATTAAATGGAATATTAAATTTTGAGAAAGCAAAAGGATCAAATAGCTTTCTCTGGAAACATGTGTGTGTGTTTGTTTGTGTGTGTGTATCCTAGTCCTTAGAGACAGTGATCTAATGATTAAATCCCAAAAATTTCAAAGGGGAAAATTAGGCTTTGAGTTCTTAAAATTGAAAGGAAGATTTTACATGTAAAATTGCTTCAGTATTTATAAAGAAAGTGAAATTATTTTCTTATTTTGAAGTATCTTTTAAGAGATAGAAAGGCTTATTTTCCAATTTAGGACTTCATGAATTTTTGTTTAAGATCCATCCTTCATCACTGTCCATATCAGTCACAGGGTTTAAGTAAAGAAAGAAATAGTAAGTGGTATGTAAATACTGAAATTCTCTGAGGTTTCAGGTGAATTATATTTTGTTTTTTTAATTTGCTCTTTTTCTTTTTGCTTTGTTTTCAATGAATCAGAACCATGAGGCTTAAGCTAGTTTTTTCCACATGAACTAGTTTTTGGAAAACCAAATTTAAGATATTGCACTAAACTGTTTTGTCTTGTTACTGGTAGATTATAGCAAAATTATCTAGGCAATGACTTTACCCTCTGTAGGTACTTTAGGTACTTTAGGACTTTACCCTCTTGCTGGAGAATGAAACCTATTGTAGAATGTTCTCAAGATATTTTCAAGACATCAGGGACATGTGACAAAATATGCTGATTAAATGGATATTGAGAGTGGACTACTAGGATACAAAGAGATTAGATATTTTGTAATATTGATAATTATCATTATATTGTTTTGCTCCTCTGGTTCATGGTGTTTATATTTGCTGAGTCTTCCTGGGGTGTCCTAACTTAGTTTATCTGTGGAATTTATTAACAAGTTTTACATATCATCCTTATTGTATTTAGGCTTTATATTAGCTATTGTACTAATCTATGTGAGAGGATGATTTCCAGTTGTTTTATCTTGGTAAGTAATATGATTGTGGTCATGAGCACACTTAAAACCACGTAAGTTTGACTTACAAATAAGTGACACAAGGAAGGAATGGGATGCCTCCATCCCATAAATCAAAACAGAGAATTGAAAGAATTGTGTGAATCAAACTAAATCCATCTTATAAAAATGATTCCATTTTGAGTTGTTTCATTTTCCTTGAAATTCTACCTGCCTGTTAATCATGGAAATTGAGTGACATCCAGTTTCACATCCATTATTATATTATTTCCCCTTCCTAACCCATGAAATTTACTCATCCTCTTCCCAACTCAGAAAATCTCTAATCTTGACACTAATTAGAAATCAGATTACCTAATCTTGTACCCTCCTTCATATCCCTTTAGTTCTTTGGTTTTAATGCAAAAGAAATGAAGTCTCCTCCTATCCTTGGAGTCAAAAGCAAAGCTAATGAGGCCTGGTTCTGATTGTTATGCAATTGGCATGCATTGCTTAATAAATTGATATGATCAGAAGGTCAAAGCTTTGCTTCCTCAGTTATTTATCTATTTATGTATTTTTAAACCCTTACCTTTTATCTTAGGATCCATTCTACAACAGAAGAATAGCAAGGGCTAGGCAATCAGGGTTAATAGACTTGCCCAGGGTCACTCAGGTAGGAAATTTCCTAGGCCAGATTTGAACTTTTGACTCCAGGCCTGGTGCTTTATTATTGGGATAGCTAGTTGCCCTGTTTTCTGAGGTTTTTTCAGATCTTACCTATCTCAGCTACAGAAATGATAAAGCTGATTAGGTGTTTATATTATGCCTTATAATTATATAGTGAAAGTCCAGGAGTGAAAGTTCACCCTTTCACAGAGTATATTGGATAAGTTGGGAAAATAGAAAAGTTTAAAATTTTTAGAATCATCACTACTATTAGGATTTACCCTGAGAGTAGCCAGTGTATTTCCAACCTAGGCAAGATAAAGAGACACAGTCTCAAAAAAAAACAAAATAAAACTAAAAAACTAAAAAAAATAAAATTTGTGAATGGAAGGAAATGCTTGAAGTAACTTAGAGTAAATAATTAAATTATATCAAGCATTCTTAACTTTTTTTTGTGTTCAGGGCTCCTTTTTATAGATTAATGAAGCCAATGGATTCCTCAGAATGATGTTTTTAAATGCCTAAAGTATATAAGATTACAAAAAAAAATGATGTTGAAATTCAATTATCAAAATACAGTAAAAAACCAATTTAGCCAATCCCAGGTTAAGAACCCCTGAAGCAATTTGATGGCAAGATTGGTGCTTAGGACAGAAGGAGACACAGAGGGCCAACTCCTGATCTTAGCTTTTCCATTGATGAGATGTTTGATCTCTGAAAAATCACTTAAATCCTCTGAACTTTCATCTTTTTTTTTTTTCATTTTTAAAGTGTGAGTGCTGAAGTAGATGACTTCTAAGACCCCATCTAGTTCCAAAATTCTATTACCCTATGAACAGAAAGAAAAGGCAGAAAGAGAGCTAAATAACATGACAGAGACTTGAAGTGGTTGGCCTTGTCAGGGAGCAATGAATATTGATCACAGACTCTCTTCATATGACAAGTACTTTCTCTTTCTCCAGTCTTTAATGCCAATTCCTATCACATCAGTACCCTGCCTATTATATAACGAAATGAAAGAGAAAATAAAAAACAGAGAAAAAGAAAATCTCTTTAGGGAGGCAGGATGATGGAAAGAATGTTAGGAATCTGTCTGACCTACTCAATACACCAATGAGCCCATTAAGGTATATTCACTTGCTCTTACTAAAATAATATTTCCTCATCTGCAAAATGGGAACCATTAAGCCTTTCCCAACTGCTGCTGTGTGGAGGATAGATAGATAAAACAAAATAATACGTCTAAAAGTGCTTTGGGGGAAAAGTTAAAAACATTATAAAATTCAAGGAATGAATATTGCTAATTAATAATCATTCAGAATCTTCTTCTTTTAAGAGTGACATTTTCTGATAACAGCCCAGTAGTATTTCTATGCTTTTTGCAGCTTCATTTCCCTGGAGTCCTTAAATCTTTATTTTCCTGGCACTGAAATCTCAATAGCAAGTTAAAAAAACATTTCTTTAAAATAATGCTCCCCAGCAACCCGCCCACCCCACCCCATTCCAGAAAATACTGACTGGTCTTGTTCATTTGATAGCAATCATGTCTGAATATTAAAATGATGGAGACTGAGAAAGGTCATCTAATGGTACATTTTGCAATCTAAGCCACAGGAGCCCTATTCCCAATGCTGAGGCCTCTTGTATTCAGGTGATTATGTACTTGGAAGTCTGAACTGATGGGCAATTTTTTTCCTTTGCTCGTATAACATGAATATGAATATCCACCTGCAGAGATCTAATCTGAAGAAGAGACAGAGAAACAATGAAAAAAAATGGAAGCTTTTTTTTTTTTTTAGGAATGGTAACCCCTATTGGTGGGATTGCCAGCAGACAAATTGGTGGAAAGGAAAGAAAGAAGTTTGACAAGTATTCAGGTAAATAGATGTCAAAGTAGGATTTGTTTTTATAAAAATTCATTGTATAAAGCCCTAACATTGTCTTGGATAGAGAAAGATTTGTTCCAGAACCAATAAGATGAAATATGAGGGGGGCAGTAGAAGAGGGAGAATCACATTTATGGTAGCTAATGATTCCTTTGGAAACTCCAATGAGAATAATAGAAGAGGTTGGTTAGAAGAGATGCAAAGGGTAGCAAGATGGGTAGAGGTAGATATAGTACCTGGCCTGGAGTCTGGAAGACTTATTTTCCCGAGTTCAAATCCAGCCTTAGACACATTAATTATATGACCCTGGGGAAGTTGCTTAACCCTGTTTGCTTCAGTTTCCTTGTCTGTAAAATGAGCTGGAGAAGGAAATGGCATAGTACTCCAATATCTTTACCAACAAAACCCTAAATGGGATCTCAAAGGGTTGGATATGACTGAGACAACTAAATAACAACAATAACAACAAAACAATATCAAGTACACAATGTGGCAAATAAGAAAACTAATAAAACTTTAGGCGGGACTAAGGGTTCAGGACTAGGGAGGTGATAGTCCTGTTGCATTTTATTCTAGTCAAATATTTGGATGATTGTATTCATTTTCTGATCACTATATACTAGGAAGGATAATAATTTGTATGGTATCTAAAGGAGGCCACCTGGGATGTTAGCAGTTTCAAGTTCAGGAGATTTGAGGAGCAGATGAAACTAAAAAGGGGTTTTTAGTGTGGGTAAGAAGAAAAAGGCCATTTTTATTTGTTGCTTGAGAGTAAAAAAGATGAGAATTGTTGTTCTTGATTCCCAAGGACAGTACTAAGAAAACAAGTAGGAATTTGCAATGAGGCAAATTTAGATTTTAAAAAGAAAAAAAAATTACTTTTAAACTATTAACACTCTTCTCAAGGAAAGTGGACTTTTTCTAAAGGTAATAGGTTTCTCCTAACTAGATGTCTTCAAACAGTGACTAAATGACCATTTGAACGATATAATGTGGAGAGAATTATTTTCTAGGTGTGGGTTATATTGTATGCTTTCCAAGGTTACTTCTATTTCTGATGTCAACATTAAATCCAGGAACCCCAAACTTGTACTCTAGTAAGATCTGATAAACCCCAAGTTTCAGAATTAGCTTGTAAACTGGAGACCCCAAAGTTTGTACTTGTTCCATGTTCCCTTCGGAACCTACCCTGAAGGGAATCCCAGGTTAGCTCTTTCAGTCTGAGTTTGGGACCCTCAGGGGAATGACAATCTACTTCAGGTGGGAGCTAAACCCAAGCCAGAAGTCCTGTGATTCTTCTTCTCCAGAAGCCTTTCCCAGCATATCATACCTTCTTTCTGAGGATTGAACTAGGGACCTTCAGCTTGTGAGACAGACTCACTGCCTGTGGCACCAAAGAGTCACTCAACTTTGTCTTGGGCTTAGCGCCCACCTGAAGTAAATTGTCATTCCCCTGAGGGTCCCCTACTCAGCCTGAAACTGCTAGCCTGGTATTCCCTTCAGGGTAGATTCCCAAGGGAACAGGGAACAAGTACAAACTTTGGGGTCTCCAATTTACAACCTAATCCTAAAACTTGGAGTTTATCAGATTTTACTAGGCTACAAGTTTGGGGTTCCTAGCTTCCATGTTGACACTGAGATTCCACAAAATACCTTCTATGGGAAAATCTGCTAAGGGACTAACTTTTGCATGTTTCATTTATTAGGGTACAATTCTAATAACTAGCCTAACAATAAAACATAAACCCACCAACATAAACTAACCAGTAGGTTCTGTCTACACAGAAACATAACTGGGCTGAAAAATACCCTGTTGCCTCTCATTTTTATTTCTACATAAATGGGCCTCATGGATTACTTTGAGTAGAAGTTCCTATTGAAATACTTCTGATACTTTATGGACATAGTTAACAGGTTATTCTGATGGAAAGCAGACACTGAAAATAAATAGCTGGAAGCAAATGGAGGGTCTTGTTCTTTGGATGAGAGTTTGCTCAATGATTACCAAAAGTCAAGAAAGATTCCCCTGTTCCTCTCCTCTTCCAGTTGAAGTCCAAGTCCATTCTCTTCCAAGTTTGTATGGCTTTTTTGCTAAGGTAAATAATCTTCTTTGAAAGAAAGACAACTTTCAGTGAAGAAGGAGACTGTTTTTAGTTATTTAGAATGTGTAAAGATACAAGACTACTCTGAAGTGTCTGATGTTTTAAAAGTATTTACTTCCTTTACAATATGTTGCTAAAAATGACATCCCATACAATCATTTAGTCAACAAATATTTATTGACTTTTATTTAAACTAGTTTAAGTTACTCACTAAGCTAGGCTATGTTGTTGTATGTGGTACAAAGAAGTGTAACCATTGTCCTAGTTTAAAAGGAATTTAATCTAGTTGAAGAGGCAAGGGATGAATGCACAAAAAAATAAAACCAATAGTAAATGATTGTCTATACTATATTAACTCCTTGAAGGCAAGAACTTTTTCTTTCTCTTGTCAGTACCTGGCTCAGAGTATATGCTTAAGTAATGTATACTTTGAATGGGCTTTAATTTTAGATATCAATGAAAAAACATATCTTTCTTGTTTAATCCTCTCCAGGTTTTTGAGCTCAATATATAAGATTCTTCAATTATTTCAAAGATGAAAAAAAAAGTATTTTGTAAAACAGGCAACTCTATGTCTTTCAATTTCTCTGATATTTCTTTCAATGACCTTTTACCTCAAGTTAAATTAAAAACATTGAAGAAAAAAAGAAACAGAATTATGAAAACTTACCATCAGGGCTCACCATAGCAGTCTAGGGAAACAACTTAGAAGTATTGCTATGTCATCAGAGGCAACAATTTTCAAGGAACAAAATTAGTATTGGAAGCTAGACAACATTCCATATTTGTCATATTCACTATATTCTGCCCAAGGTTTTGGGTACTCTAGAGCAGTGATTTCAAACTCAAATCATAAATTGACTAAAAAACCCCACATATTAACAGTATCTGTGTTCCTATATATATTTTTTTATTTAAAAAATATTTCCCAATTACATGATAATCTGGTTTTGCTCACTAGAAAGAATTTCTGGCAGTGTTTTTGACATGTCTGCTGTAGAAGAAAAGGTTTTATATGAACAAAAATAATTTACAGCAGCTCTTTTTTTTGTAATGGCAAAAAACAAAAATAAAAACCACTGGAAACTAAGGTGATTCTTATAAATTGGAACAAGTCATGTTATATGAATTTAATGGAATAGTATTGTATCATAATAAATAATGAAATCAGAGATTTCAGAAATACCTAAGAAGATTTCTATTGGTTGATGGTGTCATAGGCATCGTATCCCCCAAAACTCAGACAAACTATTATCAGGGAAATTCCTTTGCTCTCTTACACCCTCTGACTCCCAACCCCAAACATCTGACCTTGAGTGGATTATCCTCCTTTGATTGCCCCATTGATCCAAATCATGAGAACCACCCCCATGACTTCAGGGAAAACTCCTCCCATTCCAGGTAAGCATGGAGGAAAACTAGACGTGAGTGGCTTCCTCTCCCCAGCACTCAACAAAATAGACTACCTCAAAAGAACATAAAAACCATCTTCAGAAGAATGGAGGGACTGTATAGTAGGGCACAGCATCGAAGGTATGTGGGGTTTGAGCATTTCCACACTATAAGGAGAAAAAGCTTGCACCCAAAGTGAGCCAATCTATCCTCCCCCACCACACCTAGTAAGAACCAGCATGCACCAGAAACAGAGAGTGACCGAAAGACACCTCTAAAGTGAGCAAGGGGAACCCCTAGGTCCTTGGGAGCTGACTAGGATTGCCAGGGCATACCCCTGAGATCAGTTACACAGGAAACCTCTGTGCACTGGAGAGAGCACAGAGGGCAGGCACTCTAGGGAACAGAGGAGGCTGCCAAGATTAGAGAGCTTGCCTCAGGCAAAAGCATCGCTCCTTAATGACACAAACAGAGAAACTGCCCATTTCACTCAGATATCAGACTAAAAAGGAAAGGGAAAACTACCAAAGGAATGGCTCACTGTGCCCAAGACCAACCCTCCAAGAAAAACAGGAAGAAGACAGTGACCCTTGAAAATTTTTATGGAGGGAAAACCCAGGCTACAGAAGAAAAAGAGGATGAAATTCAAGCAAAATCAAAACCCTCACAAAAAATGAGATCATCCAAAAGCTCTGGAAGAAATAAAATTTGAATTTATCCAAAAGATGGAAACCTTCTGGCAGGAAAAATGGGAATTAATTCAAAGAGAGATCAACAGTCTGAGAGACAAGAACTCCCAACTGGAGAAACAGCTGGAAACCACAAAAAGCAGGGCAGACCAAACTGAAAAGGAAAACCAGTGTTTAAAGACCAGAATTAGGCAACTGGAAGAGAATGATCTTGCAAAACAGTAAGAATTAATGAAGCAAAGTCAAAAAATGACAAATTAGAAGAAAACATAAAATATCTCACTAACAATTTGACAGATAAGGAAAACAGAGGAAGGAGAGACAATTAGAGAATCATTGGTCTACCTGAAAAAACAGAAATAAACAGAAATCTTGACACCATACTACAAGCAATCATCTAAGAAAATTGCCCTGAAGTTTTTGAACAAGGGGGGGGAAATAGACATAGAAAGAGTTCACAGAATGCTCTATTCTAAATCCCCAAAAGAAAACTCCTAGGAATGTAATTGTCAAATTCAAGAGCTTCCAAGCTAAGTAGAAAGTTTTACAAGAAGCCAAAAAGAGACAATTCAGATATCAAGGAGCACCAATCAGGATCACACAAGACCTGGCAGCTTCCACACTGAAGGACTGCAAGGCCTGGAACACGATATTCAGAAAGGCAAGAGAATTGGGTCTTCAACCAAGAATCACTTATCCATCAAAACTGACAATATACTTCTAGGAGAAAGTATGGGAATTTAATAAAATAGAAGATTTCCAAGTATTTGTAAAGAAAAGACCAGAACTCAGTGGAAAGTTTGATACGCAAACACAAAGAACAAGAGAAACATGAAAAGGTAAATATGAAAGAAAGGGAAAAGGAGAAAAAAAATTTTTTATTCAAACTCTCTTCTATAAGGGCTACAATTAGATCAAATTATTTATATATATATATATATCAATATATGGGGAAATGCTATTTGTAACTCTCAAAATTGTATTCATTATTAGAGTAATTAAAAGAATCACATATAGGGAAAGATTCGGGCATTAAGATGATATGGGAAAAAAGAAAAAGGGAGGGGGGCAATCAATGATGGTACCAAGAGATACTTGAAGAAATAGAAGTAAATTAAATAGAATAATATCTTTCACACAAAGTTACACATGTGAAGGGGAGGGGAAGAATACTCTTACAAGAAGGAGAGGAAGAAAGTGATAATAGGTAAGACTTAATCCTTACTCTCAGTGAAAGAAACTCCGAGAGGGAAGAGCATTTACATCTATTGGGATCTTGAATTCTATCTTATCCAACAGGGTAAAGGAGAAGCTAAAACTAAGGGGGGTAGAGCGAAGGGAATAAAAAAAGGGCGGGAAGGAGAGGGGGAGGGAAATTAACAAACCCTAAAAAAAAACCCTTAAGGGAACAAAAAAGGAAGGGCAAGAAAGGGAAACATATTAAGGGGGGGGATTAGGGGGACTGATTAAAAGTAAATCACTGGTTTAAAAGGACATAGCAAAAGAAGAAAGGTCAGAACAAAACAAAACAAAGAAAACTCAAAAAAAAAAAAACCTCCTCCCCATCCCCTTGCCCCAGAGTCAAGTCTTCATTGAATATAAAAACCCCAGAAGTGAGGCATTTGGGTCCCAGGTTGCTCCACTCATGCTCTCTTGCTTGCCAAAAATGCAACATTACTAATAAATCTCTCTTTACTTTTAAGCTAAATTGGAGTCTTGCATTCTTGCAAAAGGTATCCTTCCTGAACCCCAGGGGTACACATCTACAGCCCATAACATCTGGTGCTTAATGTATTTGGCTACTCTGATCGTCCATGAGGACACAGCTTCTCAGGTAGGAAGGAGCATTTTTGGACTCTTGAAACCTCTATCTTTTGGGTGACACCTTTGTGGGACCTCTTTTGTATTCTCTCTCCCATTGGCCCCAGAAGTCAGTCTAGTCTGGCCACTGGTTCTGGGGTCTATTGGCTCCCCTTTTTCATATTAGAAGACTGTCAACATAGAAATCTAGAAATCTCCATTTTATTTAGTATGAGGGTAGAAACCCCAAATTTTGACCTTGTCACAGGGGAGGTTTCCCCCTGAGGGAAGGTCCCACTTCACCAGACAATAGACATCTACTTCAGGTGGGGAGGTAGACCCCATCTGAAGTCAAATAGCTCTTTTGTCTACAGAATCCTTTCCCAGTATATCACACCTTCGGGACCTTCAGCTTGTGAGACTGCCGCACTACCTACTGTGCCAAAGCTGAATTGGATGTCTATTGTCTAGTGAAATAGGACATTCCCTCAGGGAGAAACCTCTCCTGTGACAAGGTCAAAACCTGGGGTTTCTATCCTCAAACTAAATAAACTGGGGATCTCTATATTTCCACATTGACAAGACGTTCTGGTGAAGGGGAGAATCTTGCCTCACTAAATGTGAATGCTATAGGTCAGGAAACCTCTGTGGACACACAGTTGTTGACCCTCAGTGTGGAATTGACTATTCCACATCCGTTGTCATGGGCTTTTATGCTCACTGGCTCCAGAAGTCAAGTCAGCCTGGCTGCTGGATCTGGGGTCTGTTGGTTCCCCTTTTTTATACTAGAAGTCGTTCTGGTGAAGGGGAGACTCTTGCCTCACTAATGTGAGTGCTATAGGTCAGGCAACCTCTGTGGACGCACAGTTGTTGACCCTCAGTGTGGAATTGGCCATTCCACATCAAAATGGGACAGAGACAGAGCATATCCCAAGATTCCCCTTTGGGGTGTGTACTTGAAAGTAGGGAAAAATTGGATCTGTACAACTTGAAAAAAGAGAAACTAATTTCTTTTTGTAATGTTAAATGGCCATGTTATACTCTTGATAAGCAAGAAGCATGGCCTATCCATGGAACCCTAAATTATAATACCATCCAGCAATTAGACCTGTTTTGCATGAGGGAAGGGAAAAAGACAGCACAATTTTGTATTTCAGCATTTATTAAACTCAGTCTAAATCCTGAGCTTAGGTGGGCTCACCATATGCGCCCTAGGGCACTCTTGCAAACCCCTACTGGGAGAAGCCCTCCAGAGGACATTTTGGATGATTCAGCACTCTGGCAAATTTGTCCTCCAGAGGAGAAGGGAGATAACAGCTCCTCCACCAGCTGAGCCTTTGACCACAGCCTTCCTCTTCCCCAACCTCCTTAGAACTAACATTGCCTTCAGGATCCCCTCCAGGTTCAACTCTTTCCTCTTCTCAACTCTCTGCTCCAAAACCCCAACCTTACTCTCCAGGCTCAGAGCTTGAGGCCATTCCTGCCTCCCAAACCATTCCCATGTCATCATGGTGACAGGGTCCACCTCCTCCCTATGAAAGAGGTGCCTGTACCAGATGGGCTGGTTCAGATACATGTTCCTTTTCCTATGATAGATAGCCCAAATCAAGGAGAAATTAGGCCGCTACTCAGAGAATCACCCCAAATTCATGGGTTTAAGTCCCTTACCCTGTAGTTTGACCTGTCCTGGACAGATCTGCACATTATTATCTCCACTTGTTGAGAAAAAGCGGATCTGGGATTTGGCCATAGAAGTAGCAGATGAGAAGGCCCAAGGCAGCACATGGGCAGGAGTCCCTGGTGCCACCCCTGTGCCAGGGAAAGACCCCAGGTAGGACTATAGGAATGAAAGGCATAGACTTCTTAGAGATCACCTGGTTGACTGTATCCTGGAGGCCATGCAGAGAGGGATCAGGAAGCAAATAAATTATAACAAGCTCAAAGAGGTCACTCAAGGAAAAGAGGAGAATCCAGCTCTCTTCCTGTCTTGATTAGTAGAGGCCATGAAACAATATCCAAATGCCTACGCAGAGAGCCATGAAGGGGAAGTTATCTTAGGCCTCTATTTTATAGGACAATCAGCTCCAGACATCAGGCAAAAACTGCAAAAGCTGGATCTGGGACCCCAAACTCCAATAAACCAATTAGTACATGCTGCCTTTAAGGTTTTTCACAACAGGGACCAGGTGAAAATGGAAGGACAATCCCCTGAGAAACTGCTCACAGAAGCTCTCACCTCCCTGACCCATGGGCAGAGGCCTCTTGCTACACCTGCAGACAGAATGGGCATTGGTTGAAGGGTTGTCCTTCCAAGAGAAGACTGCCCTCAACTCCATGCCCAGCCTGCAGACAGTGAGGATGCTGGAAATGCCAGTGCCCCATCACACAGAGACCCCAGCGACCCAAGAGGCATTCCTCTGTCCTCCAGTCTCCTGAAGACTTGGAAGAGGGGCACCCTGGGGCTGGCATGCTCCCAGTTTCCACCACTATGGCTGAACCCAGGGTTAATCTCGAGGTAGAAGGTAAGATGATTGAGTTTCTCAAAAATGTGGGGGCAACTCACTCTGTCCTTACCTTGCATGATGGTCCTACAATCCCTTTGCAGTTCCAGGTAATTGGAGTTGGGGATAGGATACTTAGATGTAGGGTAACAGTATCCCTAGTCTGGGCCCAATCCCCCCTTGTCTCAACTCTAACTTTCCTAGCCACTCCCCTGCAAAAGCCTCCAACAATCTCATCAGAAATCTGAGTGAAAGTACCTACAATTGTCTGATATGAAGACATACCTGGACAAGCCATTTATGAGAATCACTTAATGAGAAACCTCAAGCCTGATTCTCCCTATCCTCATAGGAAGCAATATCCCATTTCCCCAGAGGCCAGAAAATGATTACAACCTCTCATAGATAAATTCCTAGCCCATGGTCTTTCACCTTTCCCTATCCACTAGGTTCTGAAAGACTACAATAATAAAAAGCCCTCAAGAGAGGATAAAGAGGATTCCTTCCACCTAGCCCAAATAGGAGATTGGGTATACCAGAAAACATGGAGCAGATCAAACACCTCAATGGGAGGAGCACCATCCAATCATTCTATCCACCCCCTTCCTCCTTGTTATTTCAAATCTCTCTTGCTCTAGCCTTGATTATCCTTTTCTTATACTTTCTGTTTTTTCCTGTTTTTTTTTTTAATTATGCATGTCTAGCCAGCTGGACAGATAATTCTCTGATTTGTAACCTTGTCACTTCTCTAGTTGCTTGTAGGGTGAAAGCTCCCAGTGGAATCACTGAGATGCCATTACAACCCTGCAACCTTCCCAGCCTGAACCTCTGGACATTGCCTATAGCCAATACCTCTCTCTTTCCTGACAATAGGCAGGAACAGCTCTACAATCATTCTCAGCTCTAAAGAAGCTATAGAAGACTGAGACCATTGCCCCTTTCCCTTAGATATTTGGAGAGAGTGGAGATTTCATGGGCATTGTACGCCCCCAAAACTCAGACAAACTATTATCAGGGAAGTTCCTTTGCTCCCTTATACCCTCTGACTCCCAGCCCCAAACATTTGACCTTGAGAGGATTATCCTCCTTTGATTGTCCCATTGATCCAAATCACCCCCATCCCTTCAGGGAAAACTCCTCCCCATCTCCTTGCCCCAGAGTCAAGTCTTCATTGAATAAATCTCTCTTTACTTTTAAGCTAAATTGGAGTCTTGCATTCTTGCAAAAGGTATCCTTCTTGAACCCCAAGGGTACACATCTACACCCGACAACAATGGAGAATGAAGTATGTAAAAGCAAGAGAAAAAACTGTAGAGTAACATCAACATTGTAAACTATGAAAGATTTGAGAACCTTAATCAATATTATCATTAACTGATTCCAGGGGACAGATAATAAATCATATTATCAATTTTCAAACAGAAATGATTGGTTTAATATGTAGAATGAAACATAGTTTTGTTTTGTTTTTAGTTGAGGGTAGTGGTGATAGGAGATAAGGGATCATTAAATAGAAATTTTTATTTTTTTAAATTCATATTTTAAATGTGAGGCAGAGAAATCTCTGCTGAGACTTGCGGTGCTCTAGGAACAGATCGACAATTCTCTGCTTTGCTTCTTTTTATTTTTAAGTTCAGAATCTTACACTTATCTAGTTTAGAAAGAGCAATCCTCTTGCAGCACCTAGGCTTCAGGCGATTAAGAACACTGATTTCTTTTCTAAATGACCTTTTGTGGTATGGAAGTTTTCTTCAGACATTATTTTGTAGTTTATGCTTGCCTTGATTAAAGAAGGATGGAGAGCCTGAAGGATGCCCTCTCCTCCTGATTTTGTGGCTTCAGAGTTACAACCAGCATAGATCCTGACAAACAAATGCACTGCCAATAATTAACATCTATTGAACACCCCATGGTGTGTAAGGTGAATCACAACTGCATGGGGCAGAGCTGAAAGGCTGGCCCTGCCTTGTAGGAACAATGAAAGATGATTTTGTGCCAGCTGCCAGGCATTATTCACTGAGCCTCCTCCACAGCAGCCTAGTTGAGCACTTAGGTAGGGTCCAAGGCTTTAAGGTCTATTTGGCCAGATGGAACTGTTCAGACAGAATTGTAGCCAACATTCCCTGACTCACTTTTCTCTTCTATATTTTTTCATCACATATCATATTTTGGCAGTATTATTTGGTAGTTTTGTGAATTTTTGCTTTGCAGGAGGAACAACAGATAGAGTGCTGGGATCAGAGTCAGGAAGACATGAGTTCAAATCTATATTACATACTTTATCAGCTGTGTAACCCTGAGTAACTTTGGTTTTCTCAGCTATGAAAGAGGAATAATAACAGTGCCAACCTCTCAGGGTTGTTGAAGGAAAATGAGATAATATTTGTAATGCATTTAGTACAGTATTTGGCATCATATAAATGCTTAATCTTTTCCCTTTCCTTTCACCTCCACCGTGATGTCAAGTTCTTTTTGGTTTAGCATTTTTCTGTTACAAAGTGACTAGCACTTAGTAAGCCACAGGAAAGATCCTCTAAATAAGAATTTGATGAGTTAAAATAGACTATGGACTGAGAAGCATGTGTTAATTGTAATCCGCAGCACTGCTGCCTTTAGGATGACATCACTGAACAAATCCTTGATCTAGAACTAGAAGGAAACTCAGAGGCTACCTCATCCAACCCTTTCATTTTACACATGAAAAAATGGATGCCCATGGAGCTTTAGCATCTTATCTAAGGTCCCAAGAGTTATAAATATTGGGGGCAGAATTTGAAACCAGGTCCTCTGACTCCAGAGCCACCGCTCTTTCCATTGTACTATGTTGTTATTTTTAAATAGAAAAACAATGAGGAAAAACAAACAAAATATTTCAGTAATAACCCAGGAGCCCTGGTGGTGACTTTGGAAAGTGGCCTATGTCCAATGAAAAGGAAACATATATTTCTATGGCCATTGCCAACCAATAACTTGGTCAATTCAGGTAATACCAAAAAGAAATAAGAAGGGTGACCGCTGTGCTGTTTATGGATAACAGAGATCTATATATGAACTCCATCAGTAGTGAATGGAAAGATGTGATCAAGATGGAAGTTTGGGTTCTGGTTTTGAACCAGTTGTTCCATGAAAATGTCACCATAGATGTGTCCCAAAACATTAAGAATAATCAACCACAGATCTCATCTCAGCTCCACTTGGGTCAACTGAAGGGAATATTTCTTACAGAGGCTGAATTGTCAATAGGATGATTTACAATGAATCAATTCATTGGTCTTCCTTCTGTGAATCACAATCTATTCACCAATGACTTCAATTAGCCCTGCAAGCAGTGACAGTAGCTAAATAGGACCATTAATTATGTTCAGATGTTGTCTGTGATAAGATGCCAGGAAGATTAAAAAAAAAAGATGGTTATTGGCACAGGGTGCACCTAACCCATTAACTAGCTAGAGTGTCAGTGACTAGCATTTGTACAGCCTTAGAAATTTAAAATTTCAATATTGCACAAAACCAGGACATTCAAGTTTCTTTCTATGACTAAATTATTGGGGCAATTAAGGGCAACTAAGTAGGTTTAGAGTAAAAGATTTAAGTTAGAATACTTGCTCCCTCAGTTGTTAGCTATGTGATCCTAGGCTAGGCATTTACCTATCTGAGCTACAAAATAGTATTAAAAATATACTTATACAACCTACTTTCCATTATTTTGGGAATAAAATATGAGAAAACCTAAGTGAAAATACTTTGTAAATCTTAGAATGCTTTATAAATATAATGCTATATAAATGCAAAGTGCTGTTAATAACAACTTTATCAATATTTTAAAGTGTGAACAAGATGACATATTAATACAAATATCACATGCAAAATTATGTAGATGAGTGAGGTAATTCAGATAAAACAAGCTACAGGCCAGCTTTTGCTGAAATTATGGGATATTGGGGAAAATAATATATTTTTTTTCTGAATGAAACACTTGAAATAATCCTTTATCTTATTTTTTTTCTAGGTAGAAGAAAAATAAAGATATTTTTCTACCTGGCCCTTTTGTATCTGACCTGTCTCCCTTAATTTTCAAACATGGACTTGATACAAAGATAAGGAGAAAAGGAAATATTTTAGTAATAATATATGAATATCTACCACCATAATGAAATCTATGATACAATTAAATGTATTTTTCTTTTTCTATTTTGCTGAAGATTTATTATCTTAATATTTAGTGTAACCTAAGGATGGATTCCTTTCCCTGCTATGCCTACAATGCTATACCAAACCCCCAGAGTCCTAGATGTTGGTTTTGTTGAATTGACCACATATACTTTTTTTAAAAACAATTTCCCCCCAAGATTACATGTAGATACAATTTTAATAATTTTTTTTTTATATTCTGCTATATATGTTATCTCCCTACCTCCACTCTCCCGTCCCTGAAGTGGCAAGCAATATGATATAGGTTAGACATGGTCTATCATACAAAATGTTTAAGGTATGTACCCCACACATTTGGGTCTTCCCTCTAGATCTCTCAATATCAAGTTGGAGTGTGCAGGCTCTCCATTAGTCAAAACTCAGGTTTTCTCCATGACTGGTTCACTTCTTTTTTTTACACTACATCTCTACTATGAGATCCTTCATACTGCTAATCCTAATCCACTCTTGCCTGGGAATATGGTGCCATCTGTGCTATTATAGCTTTCAAGGAATTCTGAATGATTCTAACATATTTATGTTGGAAAAGAGCCTTTAAGAGTACTAAGTAAATTAAACATTTTTCTAGTGAACAAACAAGTACAATGGGATCCTGTATTCTCTGCAGCATTTAGTTAATTGTGACATAAGATAAAAAGACATGATCTAAAAAAGAATATTGTTGGTGAAAGCTTTTTGAATCTCTTTTGTTACTTTTTTAAAGGATGTCCTTGATAGATATATAGTTTATTTTCATAAAAACTTTGTACAGTTGGGGAAATAGACCCATAGGCAAATATAAATGTGTAATAGGTACCACTTGGCTTCAAATGATGAAAATTCATCTTCTTGAATTCAAATCTAGTTTCAGATACTTACTAGCTAGATGATCCTGGGCAAGTCACTTAGCCCTGTTTGCTTCAGTCCCTATCTATAAAATGAGCTGGAAAGAAAATAGCAAACCACTCCAGTATCCTTGCCAAGAAATCCCAAATAGATCACAGAGTTGGATATAATGGAAACAAATGAACAAGAACGACAATATCCCTATCATAATAATGTCTTATCATTGCATGTTGCTTTAAGTTTGTAAAATACTTTTCTCCTAACAACCTTATGAAGTTGCTAATGCCAGAATAAATATCTCCATTTTACAGGCAGGGAAGGTGAGGATGTTAAAAGCTAAGAGACCCACCCATAATCACATAGCTAGTAAACAAGTAAAGTATGATTCAAAACTAGATCTCCTGATTTCAAGTCAAACACTAACACTAATACCTGTGCTCTGTTGCCTCTCATATAACAACAAATAATGTCACTTGGATCTTTGGGAACTTCAATAACATAAAAATCATTTGTGTGAATTTTCTAAAACACAATTGAAGTCTAGGAAATTTTAATATTACATACAGTTGCAATAATATATTCATCTTTGTTCATCCTCTTTCTGATAAGGATCATGCCCTTCTCTAGTATATCCCTCTAGGTCAGGGCTTGCTTGCAGAACATCTCCAAAAGCAATTGACTCCCAGACCATTGTGTATCCAATTAACACCTGAGCTATGACTCCTCTTGCTATGCTTCCCCAACCCCAGTCTGGGTCAAGGAGTTTACAATGTCAGCAAACTAAAGCAAAAGACATATTGAGAGAATGTGGAAGTGAGCAATTCCATCTCTAGGTAGCCAGATGTCATTCATAATTAACATGTAAAAACATGAAGAACTTTTATTTATCTATTAATTTTTGCTCAGGACAAATATCATGAAATATATCTTTGGTTCAGTTAGAATAATGGCTGGCGACTGGTGAGGCTTGGGAAGTAAGTCTAGGGAAGGAGAGTAGGACAAAGCAAAGCCAGTTTAGGGAGGAATTGATTACCTGGTTTGTGAAGCACCCAAAGACAGATCAATGACATGTCATAGCTTCCTATCTAATTTGCTAACTAGGTAGTAAGCTTGGTTGTTTCTATATTGTTGGAAAATTGAAAGCATTGTCAGTACCTCTTCAAAATTAGATAGCCTGGATGAAGTCCAATCATAACATCCTAGTTAAAACTGAAGAAAAATCAGTCTTTTCCTACTCTTTTAATGGGTAGGGTTTTTGCATTGGGTTTTGATAAATTTGCTTTGATTGGTGCCTCTGTAGGTGCTTTGCTACCGACCAAAGGAATAAACCTCAAACAAAAATAAACACATGAAAAACTAATAAAACATTCATAAAAAAAAAGATGAAACCTCACAGGAGACTTCCTCCAAGGCAAGGGGAAAAAACTGGCAACAAAAAGCCGAAAGCCAAATCAAATGAGATGGCCCTGGGATATGTTTAGTGAACCTGAACCTGGAGTTCACGTTCCAGCTGGAGACAACAACAGGGCTATTTTTATTAATATATCATTTCTACATTTATATCATCTTTCTGTTGTATCATAAATCAGAAACAGATTTCTGGGCTGTTTTGCTCCATGCACTGTAAACAACACAACTCAGCAGCATCCCTGCCTGGGGACCAGGTCAAAGTTCAGGCACTGTCTCTGCTGCAGAAACAAAATGCAAACTGTCTTCACATCCCCCTCTTTTGTCTTTCTGATCAAAATAAAGCCATGGGTACTATCACTCCTACTAAGACAGGTTTGGACATTCCAACCTAGATTATAGAGTCATTAGCTTGGGAGGCAGAAACACCCAATTCTATCTTTGAGAACTATTTTAATGAACCTTCAGTTCTGGAAAACAGGAACCCATAAAGTGCCATGCCCTGAAGATGTATACAAGGATATATATACATATATATATATATATATATATATATATATATATATATATATATATATATATATACATATATATATATATATATATACACACTTAGGATTCTAATTCATGCTTTAGTTTTGGAATTACCCTCTTGTTGGGGTATTATTCTAAGAAAATAGCCCAGGGCACGGAGAAGTTAAGTGGACTGTTACCTAGCTAGTGTGCATTAGGGCAGTTAGATAGCACAGTGGCTAGAGTGCTGAGCCTGGAGTCAGGGAAATCTATCTTCCTGAATTCAAATATGGCCTTAGACACTGACTAGTTATATGACTCTGGGCAAGTCACTTACTTAATTCCATTTACCTCAGTTCCTTCTTCTTTAAAGTGAACTGGAAAAGAAATTGGCAAACCACTCTGTGAAGAAAACTCAAAATGAAGGCATGATCAGTTGGACACTATTGAAATGATTGAATAACAACAGAAATGTATGTTTAGAATAGGACTTGAATTCAGGTATTCTTGACCTATGCTCCCCAGATAATTCTATTTATGTCTGTATCAAGAGGAGTCATCCAAAATAATGCAATTTAAAGGTGTCAGGCACAGAATTGAATTCAGGCCTTCTGCAAACAGTATTTCTATGTTGGAATTTTACTGATTAGATATATGTTCCTCTTCTCAAGAAAAAATTGATATAATACACATATAGCATGAGTTATGTACTGTTAGAATTGATCAGTGTGTCAATTTGATTCACTTAACTATACTCTTTAGTGACAGAAACATATTCCATTTAGGAGGGGAATTGGGAAATGCCCAAATGAAAAAGAAAAGAATCAATAATCAATTTAGATAGAATCATAGAATGTCAAAAACATTTTAAAAAGACCTTGGAAATGTTATCTAATCCAATTCCTTAATTGTACAAATTAAGACATTGAGGACCTGAGAGGGTAAAGTTCAAGCTGACACAGAAAATAGCTAGAACTAATAGAAAATAAAAAAGAAAATAAAAAAAAAAACTAGGACTAGAAGTTGTCTTCCAAAAATAGTGCTGAAAGCATTGGATAATGATGGTGGTGATGATGACATGATGATGATGGTATTTATATAGGATTTAAGATGTGTTAAGTTCTTTGCAAATAGTATTTCAAATTGGACTCTAAAAAATCCTGTGAGATAAATATTATTATCCAAATGTAACAAAAAGACTTAAGTTAGCCTTTGAGATTTGCTCTTGGTCACACAACTTTCAAATATAAAAGGAAAAATTCAAACCCAGATCTTTCCTACATCCAAATTCAACACTCTTTATTTTAGAAACTATTCCTTTTACAAGAGACATATAATTATATTCAATATTTTGGGTTGACATTGAATTTCCCAGTATTTGTCATTTAAATCAGACCCTTTAAGAGTCCCTTTAAAGATAATTTTGTGGTTTAATGATCTTGTTTAGTACACTAGTTTCCTTAATGGAAAAAAGTAAATGAAGAAAACAAGCACAGATATAAATGATAATAACCATGTTTGTAAATACAGTTCTAATTAAGGACTTCTTGAAATGTGTTAGATTTACATAGTTTGCAATAGAACATGAATGCGTTTTTAATTGTTTTTTGTGGTTTTCAGAAACATTTGAAAAGCTATTTCATCTATGAAATTACATCTATAAGTAGTTGGCCTCATTAATTAGATGGATTTATTGGCATTGCTTTATCCTCCAGTAGATATGTGCAGTGCATAGTCACAATGTTATTATGTAAATTAAAGGGAAAGCCATAGAAGTTGTAAGTCAGCAAGTGAATTTTCAATAGTGGTGAAAGATAAATCAGAACAACTCATGTTCCATATAATATGTAGTGCTCCTTTCTTCAGTCATGGGAGAAGCATCTAAGATAGGGAGGGAAGCTATATTGCCCACCATTCTTGCATATGACATTCTTTTCTTAGAGGCCACAGATTGATTTAGAGTTGATTCATCCTTTCATGAGTTATTGTCATAACTGTTCAGTGAATGATGCAATATGGCCATTGTAGTATCTTAAATAACTTCTGGCTACTTCAGCTATTTCAATGAAAAACATACAATGATAATGCAATGATAGAATCATTTGCTCAGTGACCATCCTGAATTGATCTCAAAAGTCAGTTTTCATTTCCAGCTATCGAGAGTATATCTGTCTATATGTCATCTTATAGACCTAGTAGTTCCAGGAAACAATCCTTTCCTGAGTTTGATTAGTTTACTATAAGGAATGGAAAGACAGCTTATGAACTACATAAAACTTCAATCTTCTCTCAGCTAACAATGAGCACCCTTCTTCAACACTTAATCCTTCATTTTCTAAAAGAGAATC
Organism: Monodelphis domestica; assembly: GCF_027887165.1. Classification (NCBI taxonomy): domain Eukaryota; kingdom Metazoa; phylum Chordata; class Mammalia; order Didelphimorphia; family Didelphidae; genus Monodelphis; species Monodelphis domestica. Next base: position 617,254,336 of record NC_077227.1, read on the forward strand.
AGGAAGATGAGACTAACACCCACCTCAACAACAGATTTGTAAAATTTCTTGATTTGGATTTGACTACCTATGAACTACTGTCATAAAATCTTCTTCTGAGAAAACAATAGTACCGTGCACTTAGTAAGTATTCATTTGGTATCTGTCCCTCCTTTCATCATCATTCAATGTAGGAGGTTAAAGCTCTATCTTTTTTCCTTCTCAGGGACTGGACTTGGAAGTCACCTCCTAATGGAAACTATTTTATGTGTAGGCAGTGATTATGTCTTGCTTCACCTATTCATCAGGAAAAAAAACAATAGTTCTGTACCTAAGGAGCTCAGACACCAGACATCATCTACTGACCTCTGAGTTCTTCTTCTTTTCTTATTAAAAGAATGTTGTCATCAACCAATTCATATTCTTGTCATGATTATCTACTGACCTCTGGGTTCTTCTTCTTTTCTTATTAAAACAATGTTGTTGATGAACCTTCCCTCCCTCCCTCCCTGCCTCCTTCCTTCCTTCCTTCCTTCCTTCCTTCCTTCCTTCCTTCCTTCCTTCCTTCCTTCCTTCCTTCCTTCCTTCCTTCCTTCCTTCCTTCCTTCCTTCCTTCCTTCCTTCCTTTTTCCTTTTCTTCCTTCTTTCCCTCCTTCCTTCCTTAGTTCCTTCCCTCCCTCCTTCCTTCCTTCTTTCTTCCTTTCTTCTTTCTCTCCCTCCTTCTTTCCTTCCTTACCTCCTTCCTTTCTTCCTTCTTTCCCCCTCCTTCCTTCCTTCCTTCCTTCCTTCCTTCCTTCCTTCCTTCCTTTCTTCCTTCCTTCCTTCCTTCCTTCTTCCTTCCTTCCTTCCTTCCTTCCTTCCTTCCTTCCTTCCTTCCTTCCTTACTTTCTTCCTTCTTTCCTTTCTTCCTTCTTTCCCTCCCTCCATCCTTTCTTCTTTTCTTCCCTCCCTTCCTCCTTTCTTCTTTCCTTCCTTCCTTCTTTTGAAAAGGTTACTTACTCTAATCTCTCCTTATAATGGAAGATCTAATTTTTTTCCTACCCAAAGTGTGGAAGTTGACCATGGCTATATTGGTACATTTCACTATTCTGTCTCATGGTCATAGGGGGTAGCGTTGATGGGCAAATGCCTCAATGACTCATCTTTTTTTTTTAATTAGACAAAACTCAAGAAATCCATTTAATTAAATATACACACATAATATCCCTGTAGTTCCCTAATGTTTACTTGATTCTTAGTTTTGTCAGTTATGAATTCAAAATTTTAAAAAGTCACATGATGTTTGATAAGCTGATAAAACAGAATAGCCTACAGACTGTCAGTATCTTGGTCACTCTTCTACCTTCCAACCTTATGTTGATCTGAGGAGAAATTTTTAATTTTCAGGTTACACAGACCCCAACAGCCCACATCTAAAATTATCTTTTGCTGAAAAGGAGAGTTAATCAGTATCATATAGTTCTACTATCACCTAGTTAATTCAAATAAGGATCTTTTAAAAAAATATTTAAATTTATTTTTATTTTGTCAATTTCAAACATTATTCCTTGGTTACAAAAATCATATTCTATTCCTCTCTCCCCTCCCCCCACCATTCCCATAACTGATGCACAATTCCACTGGGTATTACATGTGTCCTTGATCAGAATCTATTTCCATGTTGTTGATGTTTGCAATAGGATGTTCATTTAGGGTCTATATCCCCAATCATATCCCTCTCGACCCATGTAATAAAGCAATTGTTTTTCTTAGATGTTTCTACTCCCACAGTTTTCCCTCGGAATGTGAATCATATTCTTTCTTATAAATCCCTCCAAGTTGTTTAGGATCAATGCACTACCACTAATGGTGAAGTCCATTACATTTGATTGTACCACAATGTATCAGTCTCTGTGTACAATGTTTTCCTGGTTTTGATCTTTTTGCTCTGCATCACTTCCTGGAGGTTGTTCCAGTTCCCATGGAATTCCTCCACTTGATTATTCCTTTGAGCACAATAGTATTCCATCCCCAACATATACCACAATTTGTTCAGCCATTCCCCAATTGAAGGGCATCCCCTTATTTTCCAATTTTTTGCCACAACAAATAGTGTAGCTATGAATATTCTTTTACAAGTTTGTTTTCCTTATTATCTCTTTGGGGTACAAACCCAGCAGTGCTTTGGCTGGATCAAACAACAGTCTCTTAGCGCCCTTTGGGTATACTTCCAAATTGCCCTCCAGAATGGTTGGATCAATTTACAACTCCACCAGAAATGCATTAATGTCCCAACTTTGCCACATCCCCTCCAGCATTCATTACTTTCCATTGCTGACATGTTAACCAATCTGTTAGGCATGAGGTGATACCTTAGATTGGCATCTCTCTCTGATTATAAGAGATTTAGAACACTTTTTCATGTGTTTATTAATAGTTTTGATTTCTTTGACTGAAAATTGTCTATTCATGTCCCTTGCCTATTTATCAATTGGAGAATGGCTTGATTTTTTTGCAATTGACTTAGCTCTTTGTAAATTTGCATAATTAGACCTTTGTCAGAGGTTTTGTTATGAAGATTGTTTCCCAATTTGTTACTTCCCTTCTAATTTGGTTACATTGGTTTTGTTTGTACAAAACCTTTTTAATTTGATGTAATAAAAATTATTGATTTTATATTTTGTGATTTTTTTTCTGTCTTGCTTGGTTTTAAAATCTTTCCTTTCCCAAAGGTCTGACATGTATACTATTTCGTGTTCTCCTAATTTACTTATAGTTTCCTTCTTCATGTTCAAGTCATTCACTTATTTTGAGTTTATCTTGGTGTAGGATGTGAGATGTTGATCCAAACCTATTCTCCGCCATGCTGTCTTCCAATTTTTCCAGCAGTTTTTATCAATAGTAGATTTTTGTCCCAAAAGCTGGGATCTTTGGGCTTATCATAGACTGTCTTGCTCAGGTCACTTATCCCAAGTCAATTCCACTGATCCTCTTTTCTGTCTCATAGCCAGTACCATATTATTTTGATGACCACTACTTTAGAGTATAGTTTTAGATATGGTACTGCAAGGCCACCTTCCTTCGCATTTTTTTTTCCGTGATTTCCCTGGATATCCTTAATCTTTTGTTCTTCCAAATGAACTTTGTTATGGTTTTTTTCTAATTCAGTAAAAAAATGTAGTTTGATGGGTATGGCACTAAATAAGTAAATAAGTTTGGGTAGGATGGTCATTTTTATTATGTTAGCTCATCCTACTCATGAGCAGTTAATGTTTTCCAATTGTTTAGATCTAGTTTTAATTGAAAATAAGGATCTTTTAAAAGCGTTTATTCTCTTTCATAGTGTTTTAAAAAAGCATTTTGATGTATTCCTCCTGGCCATTCTCCCTCTTCTCATTAGTATAAGTGAGTTTATAAGTTGCTAGTATAGTGGCAAGGGCAGGAAGTACAATTACAAAGGGGAACCTAAAAGTCATGTTCAAACTGTCCCAAAGATCAAAATGGCATAATTTATAAATTTGTATTATTTACATTTTTACAAATTTATATTATTTTTATCATAAATTGGTAGTGGAAGTGTTAAGCATAGAGTCAGAAAAAATTAATCTTCTCAAGTTCAAATCTGACTTCAGTTGTGTTACTGTTTGCCTCAGTTTTCTTATCTATAAAATGAGCTGGAGAAAGGAAAGGGCAAATCACTCCAGTATCTTTGCTAAGAAAACCCCAAATGGGATCCCAATGAGTTAGACATGACTGAAATGACTACACAAAAACAATCATATATTATTCAAAAATCACTTCCTGGAGATACATGTTAAATCAAGGAAAGATATCTAGACTCTGCTGTTTGAAGCTGTGATACATAAATCTCAGACAATTCAAGACATCCAGAAAACAAGAAAAGGTGTGGATAATTTTGAGATGATGTGAACATATTAACTTTAGATAATTTGGGGATGATTTGGAAATATTAATAAATTAACAGCTACTTATCAAAGTCTCTTCCCCCTAAAATCATATAAAAATGAAACCCTAAACTCTTGCCCCTCAAACATAACTCCCTTTCCTAAGGGTGCATGCTGCTAAGTGAACCCAACTCTAATCCATGTTTTTTATGAATTACTCTTTGTGCATTTCCCCCTTCTTCTTCAAACTCCTCTTCATCCCTGCCTGCCTTCTTCCCCTTTCCTGCCATCCTCCATCCCCTGGCTTTCTACCTGTGTATCCCTTCTGCTTCTTATTTCTATACTTTCTGTGCTGTTTGCCTTCACAACATCTCTGTTTGTTAAAGTGTGATTACAGTCCTATTTCCAAGTTGTAGTCTTTCCCAGAAAATACCCAAAGAACTGAGAATGTTTGTCTGAATGTCATAATTTTATAAATTAATTATCAATTCATATAGTCTTCAAGTGATAAAAAACCATCTCTTTGTAAATTGACATGATCTTTCTTTGATTCTAGAGATCATTGATAACTTGAGAAAGAAACTAGCAAATTGCAGCCAGTTTGCTGCTGATTGTTCATTTTAGGGTTTTGAGACTGATGCTCTTTGGATAGAAATATGAAGTCCAGCTGTGAAATGCTTTCTCAGTATCAACATTTAACTCCATTATATTTTCATGTTAGTAGGAGAAAAAAATCCTTCTGGGCAGCTGTGAGAATCACTGGAGCCATGTGTGATGTAAAGAACAGTTTGTTAGCATCCAGACACTTGAGATGTGTTAAGTGGCTTGAAAAGTGATACAACTTGAGAACAGAGTGAAAGTGTAAGTCAGCCTTCAAAATCTTGGGCAATATATACATGGCTAACAAGTGCAAATGAGTGTCACTGCTGGGTGTGGAAACAGTATCTGTCACTGTTTAATCATCCTAGCTTTGGAGTAGAAGAAAATAGATCTGATTAATCATAAGGAGAACTCTAATCATTAGAAAATCATCTTTTTTTTTTATTTTAACCCCCTAAAAAGAATGCTTTAGTGTTTCAGTACAGATAAGATTTTTAGATTGTAGGATTCTAGATTTAAATTTGGAAAGGAACTTCTAAATATAACTCCTTAACTTTACAAATGAAGAACTGAGACCAGAGGGGTTAAAGGAATTGACCAAGGTGATACAAGTAATAAATAGCATAACTATGATTCAAACCCAGTTAATCTAACTCCAACTCTAACACAATTTTCTTTATACTAGACTATAACTTGGGGGTGAGACATTGAAAGAGAAATGGAAATAGAGAAAAGTTAATAAATTGATTAAATGTGGGCTGTATTTTAAAAGTTTACATTGCTTATTCTACTGGAGAAATTATTTAATTACAGTTAATTAGAAATTCTCCAATGGATTATAACCTCCTTGATGAAAGGGACTGCTTTTTTCCTTTTCTTTGCATTCCCAGCCTTGACACAGTGGCTAGTACACAGTAGAGGTTCAATAAATTATTGGTGATTTGTTCACTAGTCAGTCACTAGTCAACAAACAATTCTTAATACTTAGATGTTGCCTTTATTAAAGTCTTCTCACATGATTGTATACTCAGGAACCAAAAATACAATCACATAAATATATCCTAACAATTAAGTAGACACCCAACTTGTCATTACAATAGCCTGCTCCAGACAAGTATACGTGCTTGCTACAGTAATACACAACTTTCATATTTTCCATCCATGATACCATATATCTCAATCTCTCAAAGACTCTTTCTTCCATCCATTCCCCTTACTTTTTCTATAAACTCTAATAAAAACTTACCTGCAAGAAGTTATCCTTGACTGACCTCCACTGGTTCCCATTGACTTCTCTATTTGGCATCTCCTTTGCACTGAGGTTTTTAATGGAATGTTAATTTGCCCCTTGATGTGTTGCTCATAGGTATCTCATTCTCCTAATTCTCAGGGGTGATTTTTTGCTACTTTTTTTGTGCACAATCTATGCCTGCCACTTATGAGAATATTAGCACATAGTAGACATAATTCAAACAAAGGACATTACATTTTTGTGAGATCTCGAAGGGATATTAGAAATCAACTAGTTTAATCCAATCCTCACCCCCAATGCATTTTACATAAGAAGGAGCAAGAAGCTAAAACCCAGAGAAAGCAAGTGACTTGTCTATGTTGACTCAGATAGGGAATCATGGAGTCTGAATATGAATTTTAGTGCTTAATTTCCAAATCCAGGCTTTGTTCTAATGTCTTAAATGGATTTCATAGAGACTACAAACAGAATTATAAAATCTCTGAGTTTCGACTTTAGAGCTCACCTAGTTTAAACTGTGCCTGGATAAAAATCTTCTCTACAACACAATTAGCAGGTGACCATTGATCCTTTCTCTGAAGGGGTCTAGTGAATGAGAATGCATTACCACTGAAATAGCTCATTCCCCTTTTACATAGTCATCTAATTATATCACTTCCCACTCCAGTCTAACATCTACTGAACTGTCAAAGAGATCTTCCTAAAGCTCAGTTCTTATGTCATCTTTTGACCCTTAATTCAGTAATTGCTTCTAGGATCACTATTTCTCACTATTAATTCTAGGATCAAATATGAAATCATTTACTTGGCTTTTAAAATCTTCATATCCTGGACCTTTTCAACCTTTTCATTCTTCTCATGTCCATTATTGTGCATTTTGGTGACACTAACCTCTCTTGCACAAGACAGTTTATCTCACAACTCTGTATATTCTACTGGTTATTCACCATTCCTGAAATTCTTTTTCTCCTTATCCCCACCTCCTGGCTTCCTAAGTTTCCTTAAATTCCCAGCTAAAATCCCATCTATAAGATACCTATTCTAATCCTCCCTTAATGACAGATTGTCTCTAATTTATCTTGTTGATTTCTTATTTGGTCTAGTTGTTTTCATGTTGTCTTTCCGCCATCAGACTGTGAGTTCTTTGAGAGCAAGGACTATCTTTTTATCTTTATTCCTATCCCCAGAGGCCAATGGAGTACCTGGCATACAGTAGGCACTTAATATATGTTTCTTGACTGAATAATCAGCTAGTCAACACATCAACAATCAATTGTTTATTAAATATCTATTTTGTGCCAGACATTTTGCTAAGGCTAGAAATGCAAAGCTATTATAGTCCATTAAAATCCCCAGATTCTTTTTCAAACAAAATGCTATAATTTTTATTTTTTCCATATCTTATATTCAGGATGTTGATTTTTTGGAAGTAAGGTATAATACTTTACATTTATTCTCATTAAATTTCCATCTATAAACTTTGTTCAATATTCTATCTTGTTAAGACTATTTAAAAGACTAAGACTATTGGCTTCAGGTTTCCAATTTCTTAGCTCTCAAAACTAGTTTTATGTCATAACAAACATCTGATAAGTGTACAGGCATTACTTTATCTAAATCACTGATTAAAATGTTAAACAACACAGAACTAAGCACACAATCACTGTACTGGAGCACAAAAAAAACATAAATGCATTTTTTTTCAAAATACTCAGTTCTAAAGTACTGGTCTATAATTTATAGATTTCTGTTTTTTGAAAATCACAATTTTTTCCCTTCCCTAATTATAAAGTAGCTCTCCCATTATTGTCCATATTATCCTGACAGAATTGAAACCTTTCCTGATCCCTTTTAGTTTTAGGGTCCTCCTTGTGTTGGTTATTTGGAATTTACTCTATATACAGTTTGTTTGTACATAGTTGTTTGAATGTTATCTTCTTCATAAGACTGTAAACTCTTTAAGAGCATGAACTGTTTTTTGTCTTTTTTTTGTATACTCAACAGTAAGCATAGTGTCTAGCATGTTTAATTAATATTTGTTGACTGATTGACTGAACTGCAAGAATACCTTGAATCATTTAACCTTTGTCACCTTGAAGGACACCAGCATATGATCTGAACACAGAATTTAGTTCTTTGGTCATTCAAGAAAGGCATATACTACTCATTCTATATCAGTTCTATGAAATACTCTCTGTTCTCCAAGCTTGCAAGAAACAAGATTCTTGTGATCATATCCACTGAAGAAATCAATAAGAGTTAGCCACAGAGACTCTGTAAAATATATTTCTGGATGTGGAAAAAATGGGGATATCTTTTTTTTTATCTCATAGGGCAAGTGCAATATAAGATGAGTCATTTTCTATCCTTGCAATGACAGACATATACTTATTTTATAGGCTAGTAGGCATCCATTTTTATGGTTTCTTGGGAATTAGGTACACCTGAAGCACCCAAGTCAAAAAAACAATCAAAGAACTTCAAAATTGGAAGAAACCTCTGAGAAGAACCTATATCCCAGAAAGCATCCCCTCTGTATTTTACAGAACAAAAAGTCATCAGTCACCTCAGCTTCAAAAGTCCCCTCCCCAAACTTAACTCATCTTTTGTTAAAGTTTTCAAAAAGCTTTCCTATATACAATTTCATAATCTATCTCACCTCCACTTGCACACACCATGAGCTGCCTTCCATAAACTTTGTATTTATCTTATATGCATATGTATATGTATATGTTATCTTCTGCATGAGAATGTGTTTGGAGGGCTGTGGTTATTTTTGCTTTCTTCTTTATGTTCCTAGAATATAGCCAAGAGTTTGGCCTATAGTAAGTGCTTAATTAAGTTTGATGATTGATTAATAGGCCAAACATAACCTTTGAAAAATACTTTCATGTTCATGGTTTAGCTGCTATAAGACACTATTGCAATAAATTTTGATGATGATTTGTAGAATGTGGTCCCATTTAACATATTAGGAATCTGTCATTTTATTTATAGGCTTCCTGGTGAATGCTTGGACATTAAATATTAAATAAAGAATTCTATTCACATGCTTTGAAAACAAATCAAGTAACTCATAAGCATTTTTAGCACATTGTGAACTTATCATATATGATAGCATTTGTATTGACCCAACAAGCCACAACAATTATTGGATCCCTGATCTGCAAACTAAACACTGTCTAAATTGGCTGTTAGAGGACAGCTCATAATGGCTCCATCTATCAGGTCAACGCTCTTCACTCAAAGAACTCCTATAATTAGGAGCTGATCTAATAGACCAGACTCTTAAGGTCACTGTTCTACTCTTTTGGATCAAAAACTGAGCATTACAATATATAAATTAAAATAAAGACCCAAAACATTAGAATAGTGCTTCCAAAAAGAGCTATAAACTCATTTCAGTAGGTCACCAAGCCAGTTTCATGCTATAACCTATATATAACACAAAGTTGACATAAACAGACGAAATGAAAATATTCCACATCAGGTCTAAAAATAGCAACAGATTAAAATTTTGTTCATCTTTTCCCCTTTATTACATTCTAAGGTTGAATAGTTTGAAGGGAGTTATAGCCATTTAACTTAGGTTGGGAGTCAGAGAAGATGGGAAGAAGTATAGGAAAATGATCTGGATGAATGCTTCAGAACTTTTACCCAGAGGTTTTGCTTTAATTTTTGATATTTTCCTGCTGACATTTCAGAAACCATTAGGATAAACTTTCATGGATATAAAAGAGTACAAAATAGTAATGCTGCCATTCTTCTAGATATGCAGGTTTATAACCATGGGGCCACATGTACCTCTTCCATCTCCCTTACCACCCCAACCCACATCCAGTCATTCATTAAGTCTTACTGATTCTACCACCCTAAGAGCTCTTCACTTCTTTATGCACAAATGTCTACAGTCCTAGTTCATTCCTTCCTTATGCCTTATACTAGCTTCTTCATTGAATAACTGATTTCTGTGTTTTTTTCTTACTCTAATCTAGCTTCTACTTGGTAGTCACCATATTCTCCCCCATGCATAACTCTAAACATGTCATTCCTCTGATGAAAAACTTTCACTGATAACCTCTTGCTTATAAGAGAAAATACAAACAGTTCAGTTTTTAAAAAAATCCTTCACAATTTATCTAAAGACATAATTTACTTACTACCCAGACTGAGTCACAGAAATAGAGTTGAAAGAGATCTCAATAGCATATCATATAATCCATACCTCAGACAATCCCAAAGTACAACACACCTAACAATTGGTCAATCAGGCTCTTCTTGAAGACATTTAATAAGAGGGATTTGTGGGAGTAGGTACATTCCACTTTTTGAATGTACTTCCTTCACTAACAATTAGGAAACTTTTCCTGACATCAAGCCCAAATTTATCCCTTTGGAACTTCTTTCTTTTCCTTTGGGTTTTGCTTTATGAAGTAAAATAATAAAATAAAATAAGAAGCCATTCCTCTTCCATGTGAATAAATGAATGAATAAAAATATAGATTTAATTAAGTGTTTACTATGTGCAAAGCTAAGTCCTGGGGATATACTGAGAAAAGCAAGGCAGGCTTTATTATCAAGAAGCTCATGTTTTAGTGGGCAGAGGGGACAAAAAATATGAAAGACATTTGCTGTAAGTTGTATGAAAGGGTTCCAAAGTCCTTAGGGTGCAGTAGTAAATGTTAATGTCCCTTCTTTAATGCATGTTAATTAAAAGAATGAGTGAATATACAAATGTAAATACATGTTTGTGGGGATAATTTAATCCTTGTCTTACATTATATTTGTTTGTTTTTAACTAGGCCAGTGAGCTCCATGTTTCTACAGAGAAAGATATTCAGGAAAAGGGTGGTTGATCACTTGCCAAGGTTATTATATTGGGGGATTATTTGGGGGTAGGGAGTGTGGGTTGGACTGTATAGGTCCCCTACAACCCAGACACTCTATAATTCTGTAACTGATAAGCTACTAAATTCCCTTGGGTTCCTGGTTCTTCTGCCATAATATACGATTAAACTGATTGGTTTATAAACCTGTTATTTACTTCATGTAGGTCATGCCCAGCATCTGGGAAGTACAGAAAGTTGCACTAATGATTTGACTTTGTTTGTTTTTTTACATAATTGAAGTTAAGAGCTTGGGAACCAAGTATGCAAATTTGTAAACAATAAGATGCAAATTAGTATTTTGAACCAAAAACACTTTTAAAAATGAGAGTGAGAGCAGCAATCAGTGAAAACTGAAATGTTTGATTTCATCACAGTGTGTGAAAGCAGACATTTCAGGCATGCATGGACTACTTTATAGAACTTTGGAATCATAGAGCTAAATAAGACTTCAAAAACTATAGGTAATCTTCTTCCCTTTAAATAGGGTCATAGCTAAGCTCTTATTATTGATGTCATTGGTATAGTGCCAGCAACTAAAAGTCATTGGTCAGAGAAAGGAGCTAGGGCCAGGAAAGATTGATAAGAAGCAAAAGGCCAGAATGAAGTGGATGATCAGCCAGGAGAGCAAGCACATATATTCAGAATTGGTGAGAGTCTGGAGTTAGGAACAATGTAAACAAATAAGCAGAAGAGTGAGTATGGGGCAACTAGGAGAATTTAAAAAGCAAAATCATTCACAAGTACACTTAGATTTCTAGCACCAGTGACTAGGGAGAACCTGGTATGAATAGAAGGCATAGGGCAGTGACAATTTGTGTCAAAACCCTTTTTGAGGAGATTCCCCCACTAAAGCATTTTTTTTTTACTGTTTGTGGGATTTTCTAGGATTCTTATGGGGCAGGAGTCATTTCTAGAACACTTGGACTTAGTCTTTACAGCTATAAAATATGAAGGTTTGCCCTTAGATAAAAAAAAAATCAACCACACAAATGTCAAAGAAAGGATTTTCAGTCTTTCACTTAAAAAAAAGAAATGCTGTCAGCTGTGGCATGGAAGCCAAAGGAGTGAATGTGATTTGAGGTTGCAGAAAAATTGTATCTGGAATCAGTCAATCAACAATAATTTATGTTGGGGCAGTTAGTTGGTTCAATGGATTGAGAGCTAAGTCCAGAGACTATTGTGGTGGAAAGAATGCTTCCTGAAGAAGGTGGTACTTGAACTGTGTATTGAAGGAAGCCAGAGATTATGAATCGAAGATAGAAAGGAAAATATTCCAATCAAGACAAATAGTGCAAAAACTTGGAGTTGGAAGATGACAAATGATGATAAGTGAGGAAACAAGAGGAGTACCATCTAGTTAATCCACAGTATAAGAATAGAAACAATACATAAGGTTATTTAGCCAATATGTATTAAGAGAGGTAATTACCATCTAGTTTGCTGTTGTACTTAAGGACCATGAGATAGTTCTATCTGTCTTACAGATTAAATCTTCCATATACACTTTTCACCATTAGAATACAAGCCTCTTAAAAAACAAGAACTATCTTACTTTTCCAGTTGTATCCTCAAAATTTAGCATTGTGTTATAGTAATAGTAAAACTTAAATATTTTTTTCTTTCATTCATTCATTATTCCACTGAAGTAGAAGACCAAGAATAAGGAGAAGGAGAAGGAGGAGGAGAAAGCGGAAGAAAATAAAAATCAAAAGAAAAAATGTAGCAACAGTAGAAGGATTATTTTTTTTTAATTCTCCAGATGGCAAAACTTTTTTGGCATTGGATAGGAGTTGCAAAGGGAAAAAGATAGAAATATAGGAAGGTATCTTTGTTAAATCCTTAAGTGATCCTAGAGATAAATGGAGCCCTTAAACATAATCAGACATGAGTTTTAAACTATTTTGGTAGTTGTATGAAAGAAAAATTCAAATGGTAAGTTACATAAGGCAATATAAACCAATTGTGAGTCTATTTTCAGTGGCAGTTCAATGACTCAGTGGATTAAAAGCCAGGCATGGAGATAGGAGGTCCTGAGTTAAATTTTGTCCTCAGACGCTTCCTAAATGACTTTCTTGTGAATGTCACTTAACCCCATTTGCCCAGACCTTATCATTCTCCTGCCTATTTATATAGTATTGATTCTAAGATGTAAAGTAAGGATTTGTTTTTTTTTAAGTCTATTACAATAGTGATGAATACCTAAACTAGGATGAAGATGATCAGGCCCTGAATTATGTTGCTGGTGGCTATGTGAATGTAGAGGAGTTATGATACACTAAATGCAGTGGAGATAGAAATTGTAACATTTCATTATCTAGTGTATATGTAAAGTGATAAGCTTAAATTCACAAGGAAGCAAACAAGCATTTCTTAAGCACCGACTATGTGTCATGCACTATGTTCTATATTTTAAAATATTATCTTATTTGATAGTCACAACCCTGGGAGTTGAGTGCTATTATTTATCCTCAGTTTATCATTGTAGAAATTAAGGCAGACATAAAGTGACCTGCCCAAGATTTTAAAGCTAGTATGCATTTAAGGCTAAATTTGAACTCAGGTCTTTTTGAGTCTAGGATTCTGGGGTTCTATCTATTAACTGTCTCTATATAAGTGACTGGAAGAAAACTAGTTTCCAAAATAGTAAGGAGGGATGATGGTTTCATGAGAAAAAGAGAATGACTTCTGTTTTGGACTTTTAGATGTCTGTTTCATCTGAGATGCCTATGAGATATTTAGTTCAGAATGTCAAAAGACCGTTTATGATGAAGGATTATATCTCAAGAAAAAGAATAGGTCTAGATATTTACATCTGAGTGCCATCTACAGAAAGATTATAATTGAAACCATGGGACGTAATGAGGTTACCAAGAGAAAGTGTATAAAAAGAAAAGAGAAAAGGTCCCAGGCCAGAGCCTTAGCAGACATCCATATTTAATAAATGTGATATGGATGAAGATCCACCATTGAGACTAAGACGACATCATACAGGTTATAGAAGAACCAGGAGAGAGTAGTATCATGAAAACCCAGAGAAGGAAGATTATCTAGAGGCAGAATTAGATTTTTCTTAGATGTCAAGAATAATAAGGGCTATAGAAAAATACCCCACTAGATTTAGCAACTTAGAGACAGCTAATAATTTTAGAGAAAACTGTTTCAGTTGAATGTGGTTGAAGCTTAATTATAGAAGGATAGTCAAATTGGAGCCATTGAGAGTAAAAGGATTTTCAAGGAGTTTAGCTGACAAGGGAAAGGAAAGATAAAGGATGAGAGCTAGTAAATATGGAAGGATCCAGTAAGAGGTGTTTCCCCCACCCTTCTTAAGAATGAGAAAAAGAGGGGTAAAGCCAGGATAATAGAATAGCACAGGAATCTGGAATTGCTCAGGGAAGCTTCTCAAACAAGCCTTAAAATAATACCTCAAAATGAATCCTGGGACAAAACAAACAAGGGTATGGAGTAAATTAACTCTTCTGCAGAAAACAATTTGAAAGGTAAGCAGAAACGGTCTATTTCCTTGGTGCAAGAGGGGAGAGTAGTCAGAAGCAGCCAGAAGCAAAGCTGCTCATCAAGGAGTACAAGCCACTCACTCATTTAACTCTCCCCTGATTGTGAAAATGATATCAATTCACTCTCCCCTGATTGTGAAGATTAAATTGTAACCCCTGCCCATTTTCAGATTTAATCACCAAAAGTGTAAACACCCCATTCACACTTGAGTGGGGGATGTCTGTGACCCATGTGTGCAATAGTGGGTGATGAATCAGAATTAACCTAACTGTCCCTGGGCAGTCTTAAAGCAAAGCTTCAGCTGTGATTGGTAGACACAATATTAGGGGAAAGCACAGGAAGTGACATGAAAAAAGTGTCTTTAAAAGAGAGTTACAACTTCCTGTGGAGAAAGAATCATCTGAGATTCGTGGAAGAATCATCTGAGGTCTTCATCTGAAGAAGAATCTGCTGGCTGGACCTGAGACCCTGTTCCTGGTGAGGCTATTCTTAAATATCTTCCTTTTGGACTAACATGTGGTGAGTGACATAGATTACTCCTTTCCTGGATATTTTCTGAAGAAACTAGTCTCATAAGAGACTTACCTCATGAGAGAATTTCCCCCAGGTTCTCAGCTTTGCTGAGGCCACCTGAAACTAACTCTCCCTGCCCAGGTTGAGTCAGAGGCTGGGTGTAAATTACTTAGTACTTAGACTAGATATCTTGCCCTATCCTCTCTCTGATTTTCTTACTTCACTCTTTCTATATTTTGTAAATAAATTATAAATAAATCTCTTTGGAATTAATATAAATTCCTGGCAAATCTATTTTAAATATAATCCAGTCCAACATTTTAAATGGATAACCCCTTTTCCCCCCTATAGTACCATCAAACTAAAGAGTATACAGAGGGCTTAAAACCATGCTACAAGATATCCAGTTGAAAATGTGCAATCTTTAGATTAATTAAGAGATAAATGTCAGGCCACTGCTATTTATCTTCAAATATCTAGAATGTTGTCATATGGAAGGGAACTTAAATAACTTCTGTTTAATGTAAAAAGACATCTAAGAGACATAGGTAAAACTTAAAAAGATGCAGGTGATGACAGGCTCTCATCATACTTCCAAAATTTAGTGAGAGAATCACTCAGTCATAAAGAAGAAGGCCAGATGTTTTATTGGGACAGACAGGGTCTTAATCACTTTCATCTGAATGTTTTTGCACCTGTAATACCACTGATTGTTGTTCATCCTTCCTTTTTCTAGAAGACCAATGACATCACCAAAGGAATAACTTGTAAGTGAATTAATTTATGTGAGGCAGAGTTACACAAAGTCATCGACTTCACTCTTTCTTCCAGTCATTGATATCCAGTGGTAGGACAGAAGTCAAGATGCCTGGGATGCAGTGGATGACCTTGGTGTCTTCTGTGTATGAACATGTTTTGAGACTTCCACAGCACTTGCTTCATCAACCTTTATGATCATTGCAACAAGATTGTTTTTGTCCACTCATCCCTACAGGAAAATTCTCATTGAAAGGTTTGAGGCTCTTTATCTACCCCTCAACCTGATTTGGCCAATCTGCTACAGTTTTATGTGGATATGGTTGCTGCATATGCAGTTACTTGGAGTCACAGGAGAGCATTAAGTATCAAGTGAACACCAAAAGTAAGTGAGTTGCCCTGAGAAAGGCTCAAATAGTTGTCTGATTAGAAATACTAGTTCTCTGAATACCCTACCTCTCCCTGAACACCCCATACAGACTGTCACTGGTAAGTAAGCACTGAATAACTATGAAACTCAAAATTGATTTTAAATATTGGAGATGGCAGTGTTGTATAATTTTTACAGGTCCAGAGTGGGATAAGAGTAGGATGTCAGGCAAGAGGAGGATGCTATCTAGAACAAAGTTAGTCTGGCATGAGAATGTCTAAGCTCCTAGAATATCTGAACAAATCAGATGTTCTTTTGAGATTACCAAAAGCATATATAATTGAATATTGATTTCAATATTAGAGGCAAACTTTTGGGATATTAGCATTGTCAATTTATCTCTTATTAGCATTAAATCTAGAGGTAATGGAATGGACAAATATTTTCCTGATCTTAAAATATCTAAATCTATATAAATCTTAGATTATTTTCTTTTGGTAAGGAAATCACTAACAGCTCTTAGCTTAGAAACATCAATATCAACTTCAAAAACTGCCTCATCACACCTGGTAAACTTATGAAATTCTGGATTGAGCAAATATGCAGATAATATTATCTTCAAGTAGGTATGGTTGTTTTCTGTTAAAAAAAAACATAAGATACATTTCTTAAGGCTCTCCTATTCCTGTTATTTTAATTTGCCATGTGGTCTCATGTTGGGGACTCAGTTGTTTTAACAGAAGGCAGAAGGTCCTTCACTTTAGGATGTTCTTGATTTGAGAGTCCATATCATCTTACTTTTGTGTTCCATATGCTTAGAATTATTCATCAGAAGATCTCCCACACCCATATTGCTAAGTGAAAAGAAAAGCAGAATAGAATTCTTAATGTATTCTTAAGAGCAAAAGGTAAATGCTACCTCCCCTTTTGTGGGTAGTTGGCCTTTTAGTATTCTTTAAATATATGTATACAGTACACCAAACTTTTTGGCATAAGTTTTTAGTGTAGGTTCCCACATATGGGATTTTGGCAAGCTTTTTGGTGATTATAAGTTTCAGGAAGCAACTTATCATTCTCATAAAAACATGTGAATATATTTTACAATATCATACTAATGAATATATTTTTCCTGGCCAAAAATAGATATTTTTATTTTAAAAACACAGGTTACATATTAAACATTTTAAAGAAGAAAGATATTTAGGGGAAACAAATGGTTAATAATCATAGGCTAACTATGACAGATATTAACATTATTTCTCTTTAGTATTGACCAGAAGGTTGAAGAAAGTCTTTAAGTCAACAATCTCAGATATTTGACAATAACCTTCAGATGACAGAAACTGAAGAATGAAGAAGGCTCTTGATGAGGTTAAAAGAAGAGATTATAAAAGTTGGTTGGAAGCGAACATTAAAAAAACTATGATCTTGGAAACTAGTCTCAATATTTCCTGGAAAAAATAGGGAGGAGGAAAAGAAGTTCTTGGGATCCAAGATCACTGAATATGATGACTGGAGCCTTGAAATCAAAAGGTGCTTGCTCATTGAGAGAGCTATAGTAAATCTGGACAGTATACTAAAACGCAGAGACATCAACTTGCTGATAAAGGTTCATGTCATCAATTCTGTGTTTCCAGTTTGGCAGTATGTATAGAAGTGAGTGCAAGACTATAAGGAAATCTGAACACTGCAAAATTGACGATGGTGCTAGAGAAGAGTTTTGAGAGCCCCTTGGACAGTAAGGAGATCAAATCAGTCAATAAAAGAAATTAATTCAGACTATTCACTGGAAGGTCAAATACTCAAGCTGAAGCTTAAAAACTTTGGCCACATAGTGAGAAGATAAGACTCACTGGAAACATCCTTGATATTGGTAAAGATTGAAAGCAAAAGGAGGAGATAGTATAAGATGAGATAGGTAAATATAATCATGGAGATAATAAACTTGAACTTGGACAGTATTTGAGATTTGGTGGAAGATAGGTCTTGGTGTGTTTATGGGGTCATGAAGAGTTGGATATGACTGAGCAACTAACAAGAAGAAAATACAGGATACTTAAAAGATTATGGTGTTTGGTATTTAGGAAACTGGTGGTGGCATTAATGGCATTACCACTCTACTAGTGGACCTCAAATTTGACCATCATGACTCTCTCTCTCTCTCTCCCTACAGATACATTCACACAGAGATACATACATATCTACATATACCTATTTGTTTGTTGTCTTTTTCATTAGAAAAGGACATTCTTGAGGACTGAGACCTTGCTTTTTGCCTTTCTTCTAAGTCAAAGCATTTAGCACCATGCCTCTCACAGTATAAGTACTTAATAAATGCTTGTTGATTGAATGACTTCAATACTGCACAGATCTTGGATTTTATGCCTTCACTGACATAGATCAAAACTTGACTTCAACTTAATATATAATTTCCTGGAGTAGCAGGGCTAAAAAATGCATTATTCCATGGCCAATTTGGTAACGAGTCTTTCTGAACTCAGTCAGGCTCAGACAACAGGTAGAAAATTCATCACTGGATTTATACGTAAAAGCTTTCTATCTTAATAGGGACTGCCTCCCAGTGTAGCAGTCTATGACCACAAGAATCCAGGGTAACTCTCAGCAGAAATTCAGTAAACATATACATAAAGGAATTTGGTGTATACATATATATATATATATATATATATATATATATATATATATATATATGCAAACAGATCTATAATGAACTCCACTTTTCAAGTGCTGAATATCCATTTTGTGAAATATTTAGACCCTTAGCTTTTCCTTTTCCCTTTGGATGACCTCCTTTTGTCCATTTTACTCCTACTTTGCATCTTCTCTAGAGGGTAGACAGTGAAAATTAAAAAAAAAAAGGCTCAATTAATTTTACTAGTTGTCTAATTCTCACTGCCAATATTAAATGATTAAGTTAGTGAAAGGAATTAAGAATATTTTATAAAATACAAATTTTGTTCATTATCTTTGATTTTCAGGTGTTTCTGTCCTATGTGTCCCTCATGTATATAAATTATCATGAATTGCATATATATATATGTATTATATATGTATGTGTAAATACATTTCTGTATTCTAATTTACGCTCTTATGGTACAGTAGAAAGTAGCATATTAGAGAGAAGGAAACCAAGAAGACCCAAGCTCAAATCCTAATCAAATCAAGATACTTAATATTTGAGTGACCCTAGTCAAGTCATTTAAACTCTCTTGGCCTCAGGTTACCTAACTGTTAAAATGGAGATAATAATAGCATTTATCCCACATGGTGGTTGTGTAGATCAAATGTGGTAATATGTACCCATATATGTATGTATGTATGTATATATTCACATATTTATGGATTTATCAAATCCACAATAGGCAAATAGAAAGCAAAAAATAGCTATCATTCATATAGTATATACTAAATATTAAATATTGTGCTAAGTGCTTACATATCATCCGTACAACAACCCTTAGAGGTAGATATAATTATTGCCTTCATTTCACAGATGAGAAAACTGAAGCAAAGAGAGGTTAAGTGACTTGCCCAGGGTCATATAGGTAGTCAGTGTTTGAAGCTAGATATGAAAACAAGACTTCCAGATTGCAGCCATAATGCTCTCTCCACTGGACAGCATCTATCTATTTATATTTGTCTATCTATCTCTCCATCTCTCTCTCTCTCTCTCTCTCTCTCTCTCTCTCTCTCTCTCTCGCTCTCTCTCTCTCTCTCTGTCTCTCTATCTATGTGAAGTAAAATACCTCCATCCCATGGTGGATGTCACAGAGTAATGTGTCAAACTCTGGCATCTCCTGGTGTCCCCTGGTGTCAGGGTGAGTGACAAAGTGATAGAGCCAAAAACAATGTGGGCATCTCTAGCATTAACATGGGAGAGCCAATGGAATATTGTCATAGAAGGGCAGATGACATAATATTTGAAATCCAGTGGCCAAGGAGGATTCTTAAACTCCAAGAAGTGAGGTTGGATGTTTTACTTCCATTCTTGAACAGAATGACTCCCTAGGCTGGTATTTGGCTGAGCAGCAGTGAAGCATGGAGGGGATCATGTTTTAGGTCCTGATCTACCTTAAATTAGAAAGGTTGAGAACTCCCTCTCTTCTCTCTTTTTATTAATAAATGTTTATAACTCTGATGCTGAACCTCCAGACCACCTTTTATTTGTGACACATCTATTTATGTATTCATGTATCTATGTAATGTATGTCTTTTTATCTATCAATCTGTCTCACTCTAGCTAATTTTAAACCTCAAATACTATACAAATGCTAGTTATTATTGTCTTTCAATTATTATTTGAAGTAAGAAGACCTAATTTCAAATCTAAGCTCTGTCACTATTTCTGTGATCTTGGAAAAGTCACTTAATATCTCTAGATAGCAATTTTCTCATCTGTAAAATAAAGAGGTTAGATTGGAACAACCTGAGTAGTCTTCTCCAACTCTAAGTTTATGACCCTAATAACCCTTTAATATTAGAAAATATTTAGTATGGTTTTTTTTTTGGCTTCACAGGGCATAACACTCCCCTTCCTGGCAGGGAAATGAACAACAAATTCCCCTGTTCACATATAAACCTCGCATGAGTTTTCAGCAACCCCATCTATATGCATGGGTCAAATGTTTTCATCCGACCATAGCTAACCTGGTATTTGTGGCATATGGTTTGAATGACAATAATGTTCTCTGCTCCAGCTGCCAGCAAAAACCATTTGAAAGCTTCAGTTCATGTAAACTGCTTCTTGAAGTGGGAGCCATACAGAGCTGGTGACAACAGAGCTTCACATCCTGCTCTGAAATCAATATGCTTCTGACCACACTTCAAGGTATTCACCTTGATCTATCAAACCCTTGAGGGTGAAGCCTGGCTAGATGAGCCTACGCATGCTGGTGGAAGCTGAGGTCAGCCAGAAAGGCTGATGGGCCAACAGATTTGATCTTAAGGGAACAGAGAGTATTGGCAGGGGAAATGAAAGGCAAAAAAATCATTCCATAGATAGCACGCCACAACTGGCTTTGTGAGCTTTCATGGTCTAGTGCAAAGCCTGTTTGCTCAGGTTTTTCTGCAGTGACATAGGACGCCAGTCATGGCAAGATAGGATTCTGATTTTTAGTTATTTCATGTTTGTTCCCATATTTTTTAAAATATTCCTGAAGGCATTCTGTAATAGATACTGCATCTTAAATGAACAAATAAATTGATTTAAGAATCCAGAGTAAGACACGAGGACAAAAGAATTATTTTTAAAAATGGGAAATTAGATAGGACTAGAAAACATGGAAACTGAAAAAGCCCATGCAGAAAGCTTGAAACATTAGTAGAAACAAAATGAAACAGCAAATGCTGACACTGTGATTCTCATTCCAGAGTCTGGCATATTCGAAGTACATATGTTGTTCTTAGTCATACAATCTGTGAATTATTATGGTAAATGTATGAAATATACAAAAGTCTTTGGTGTTTTATACATCATCACAATGATGTCTCTTGACTCCCTTGTCTTGAGAGCTTGATGTTAATGCTGGGTCATAGGAAATGATAGGGGACTCCCCTCTGCTCCCACTATCTTAAAGTTCTGTTGTCTCCTCCATCTGTCGTTGATAGTGCTGAATTTCTGGGGCTCACGTTGGAATACATGTGTGAAGGAGGGTATGAGTTTCACTTGTGAGTATATGTTTGTGTGTTTGGGGGTGTAAAAATGGGAGGAGTCCTTCAAACTCCTCCTTCTCTTGACCTTAGCCAAAAGACTAAAAATACCTCTCTTTCTCACCTCACACTACCCTGCCCAACACCCAAAGGTCTATGGATTTAACTATTCAGACACTGACCAGAGGAGGAACGTAAAATACTATAATTGATTTTAAGCACATATTACTGATCTCAAAGAGTGCTGATTTTTTTAAAAATAGTTACCTTGGGAAGTTATACTCACTAACTCCCATAATCTTGACTACTTCAGAATACAGATAAAAGCATATCATTTTTAATTTTATTTTCTCGATGGCCTTTTTTTATATGTCTTTTTCTACAAGAATATGGAATGTGTTTTGCATGACATTACATGTATAGCCTATATAAAATTCCTTACCATCCCAGTGAAGGAGGAAAGGTAGAAGGGAAAGGGAAAATTTGGAGCTCAAAATTTTATAAAACTAATATGAAAAGTTATATTTACATATAATTGGGGGAAAGGAAGCTATTTAAAAGATAACATCTCATTGAGAGACTAAAGCTAAATTTTTGAGACACTTCCATGATAGCAAATAGCATGCTTTGTGAACATTTTTGATTTTTTTTTTTGGAATGTAGTATAACCTTCATTCCAGTAAAGAAATTACAATTTGGCTGCATATAGTGGATGAGAGATTAAAAGGAAGCATGATGAGAAAGACAACACACAAGAGGTGTCATGTACATGGTTGAAAGTTAGAAACCATAGTTTTATGTATGTGGGGTACAGGGATGAAAAGGAGTAGAAAGAAAGAGCAGGCAAGATGTACAGAAGCAGTCAGATGTGCCTTCCATACATGCTATAACAAAATGAAAAAAAGTTCTTGCTAACAGGAGTTCCACTCTACATAGAATGTCAAATCCAGATTTCTTTTCCTTTTTTATTATTATAATAATTTTTTAAAAATTTCCCAAATACATCAATACAATTTTAATATGTGTTCTGTGATATTTACAATCCATGTTCTCTCTTTCCTTTCCAGTCTTCCCCCTTCTCCAACAAGGTAATATGTTATAGGTTTTGTATACATTATAAATGATCATATGATACATTTTCCATATTTGTCACTGTTGTAGAAGAAGACATATTGCTAATACTAGAGAAAAATCATGGAGGAAATAAACTAAAAAATGATGTTTCAATATGCATTTAGACTGTCTATTCCTTCTATAGTGGTAGATATGTATATATATATATATATATATATATATATATATATATTATCATGAGTCTCTTGGAGTTATCCTGGATCCTTGCCTTTTTAATAATTGTCATTCATAGTTGATCATCATACTTTAATACTGTTACTGTATATAATGGTCTCTTGGTTCTACTCACTTCACTTTGCATCACTTCATATAATTCTTTGTAGGTTTTTTGTGATCATTGATCATTTTATTTGTCATTTCTTATGGCATGATAAAATTCCATTATAATTAAATACTAGAACTTGTTCAGCCATTCTCTAATTTATGGACATCTCTTCAGTTTCTAGTCTTTTGCCACTACAAAAAGAGCTGCTATAAATATAAATATTTTTGTATAGGTCACATCCAGATTCCTTGAGCCTTGATCTACTGAAAGCATGAATCAAACATCAGTGGGAAACATCAGCATGTTGTGCTTTTATATTTCTTTGTTCACTTAGAGTAGAAACTGTTATGGGAACTAGACCAAACAAACTATATCTTCCCTAGAACTCCTTGGTTTGTAGAAGCTTATTTCCTGACTGAAGAGTATAAAACAAGTTGCTGGTGAGCAGATGTTTAGATGTTTCATTATTTATTATTTTATTACTTTTACCATTTCTATTCTGAGTAAAGCACTTTAGGCAAATAATGGAAACATGAAAGACCAAAATTCATTTCCAAATAACAAAGTAGTTAAATGGTAGGAACAAATAATTCTTTAAAAAAGTATTGAAAATGTTAACATATAAAAGAATGTTTTAAATCATTAATTGTGGAAGAAATGCAAATCAAAATGATTCTGAGGATTAACTTTCACCAGAAGAAAAAATGGCAGATAATAAAATATGAATATAGCCAATGTTGGAGGAATTATGCAAAGACAAATTTATACTAATACCATGTTGATGCAGCTGTCTCAACCCTTGTAAAAAGCAATTTTTAATAATGCTATAAAAGTGACTAAAATGTCTATATGATTTGACTCAGAGATTTCACTGCAAGGCACATAACCCAAGAAGGTCTTTGATT
Source organism: Monodelphis domestica (assembly GCF_027887165.1). Classification (NCBI taxonomy): domain Eukaryota; kingdom Metazoa; phylum Chordata; class Mammalia; order Didelphimorphia; family Didelphidae; genus Monodelphis; species Monodelphis domestica. Next base: position 617,278,066 of record NC_077227.1, read on the forward strand.
AAAAATAAAGTCCCCATGTATACCAAAATCTTTATAGAAGAATTCTTCATAATAGTGAAGAACTAGGAACAAAGGGAATATTTATTGACTGGGAAATGACCAAACAAATTGTGGTATGTGAGCATAAGGAATAATATGCTGTAAAAAATAATGAATAAACTGAATACAGAAAAACATATGCAGATCTATATAAGTCCTGATGAAAGTAAGAAGAACTAACAAAATAATGTACAGAATTTCCACTTATAACAATGTAAATGGAAAGAAAAATAATAAAACAAATGCAGCTCAATGCTAGAGAACCATAATGACCCAAAAGGTTGGGCCCAAAAAGAGGTATGAATAGGTCCCTTTCCTCACATCTTTCAAGAAGTAGAGAACTTTGAATGTTCTTCTCTTTTATCTTCTGTGGTAATTGTTCTGAGAAAGAAAAGTACAATTTAGGAAATGTTGAAAAACAGGTTATCTACAAAAATTTCCCTTTTTTATGATTGAAGATAACTCCAAAGAACTTGAAACCATAAAATTTGAAAGGAAAAGATGGTAGGCATGTCCCTATTATACCCAAGTTCACCTGAATGGGACTCAGTAAAATAAAGCATGTTCCCAGGAGGAAGGAAGTATTTTTTAGCTTGATAGGACTCAAAGATAAAATTTTAATCTTCACTGATTACATTGCTTAAATCTATAGTAATCATCCTAACCCTAGAATGATGAGTTGGTATGGTCTCCTAGAAGGAGGCAGAAAACTGGGGATCATAGAGAATTGAGACACTTTTCCACACTTCTGTCCAGCAGAGCAAATGATCCCAACAAATAGGAAGAGCAAAGGACTCACAAATCCTTATGATACCTATAGTATTAGATTAGTGGTTGTCACACATGTAGCTAAAAAAATCCAACAGTTATTTAGAAAGAAATACATTGAATATATTTGACTACTAGACTAGAGAATAGTGTTTTAGATCCAAATTGACATGCCTATAAAGTAACAATTTTTAAATTTACATTTGTCTCTCACTTACTACATGCACGATCTTAGAAAAGTCCTGTAGCCTTTCTTCACATCAACTTTCTCATCTCTAAAATTAAAGATCTAGACTAGATGACATTTAATATCCTATCTAGTTTTAAAGATATGATACTAATGATTTTCTTATGTGGTCCATCAACTATCTTTACTGAAGGAAATTTTTTCCTAAGCTTCTTAGCTTATTTTAAAATTTTGTTTTCATATAATCTTTTGAATGTATACTTCCCCCTCCTTAATCAGTGAGTCATTCTTTAAAAACAATATTTGAAAAGAAAGAAAGAAAAGCTATTTGGCAAAACTAACCAACATCATGACAGTATATGCTATGTTTCACATCCCTAGTACACCCTCCTGTCATTAAAAAAAATAAGGATCATTTATTCCTTTTTTAAGGTCAGGATATTATTATTATTGTTGTTGTTGTTCTTATTATTATAATTATTATAAATATTATTTTTATCTTGTTTAAATTTTAGTTTACATTGGTGTAGTCATTATCAATATTATTGTCCTGGTTCTGGTGACTTAACTCTGCATCAGTTCATTTAAATCCTCTCATGATTTCCTGAATTCATCATATTCATATTCTTGTCAAACAATATTATTTCATTACATTCAACATATTTTTTTGCCATCTCCTAATTTATAGGGAATGTAAATTCTTTTTCCAATTTTGTGCTAGCACTCAAAGTACTGCTATGAATATTTTGGTTATATGGGACCATATATTAGATTTCCTTAGGGGCATATATTCAGGATAATTTGAAGAATAATAATAAGAACAACAATAATAACTAATTTATATAGTGCTTATTACATTCCAGGCACTGTGTCAAATGCTTTACAATTATTATCTTGTTTGAATCTCACAACAACCTTGGGAGTCACTGTGGATAGTAACATTATTATTCTCCCTTTACAGATTTGGAAACTAAGGCAAATGGAAATTAAGTGACTTAGAATCTAGTCTCTTCATTTTACAGAGGTGGAAAAAGAGTCCCAATTAGAAGAAATGACTTGCTCAAAGCTACACATTGAGCTAACAACTAGATGAAAGCACTTAAAAAAAGATAAATGGTAACGAAAGTAATTTCTGTCCTGTATCTTTCCATTGTTCTCATTTAATTCAAGTATTCTAGTCTTTAAATGCAGAAAATGGCTATTCTATGTCTTTCTTAAATAATGATTGTTATTTTTAAAATACACACAAACACAAGTTTCATTACTTTATGAATGCCTACACCAGTAACAGAAATCACAATGGTTGGAAAAAGGCAAACAAGAAGTAGAATTACAGTAGGTTAGGAAATGGGTGGGCATTTTCCAAGCTATTTTACCTGCATGAAATCTTCTCTTTCTTGAAGTTATACCTTCATATTAATCTTATAAATGCCTAATAAAAAATGTGAATGTGCTGATTACAAATAGGCAAACAGTTGTATTTTTAAGGCCATTAGGAAAATATGCAAATTAGAATGTCTACTAAATGAGGAAAAAACACAAATAAGTGCAAATATTTTTAAATAAAGTATGGTTACCATAAAGGGTAATGAAGAAAAAGACTAGGAAAAAGACATTGGTAAACATGAAGGTTTTATGTATCCTTAAGCCAATGCTAGTGTTCTAAACACACTCATAATATCCTTATATATTATAGTTCTGTCACTTAATTTGAATCGTTAATGTCATGATGAAGGAAGCAGTCACACTTCCTGGGTAATTACTGTATATCTATTAAAATGAATCACAGCTCCTTTTAAAATGCTTGTTTGTTCCATATTCATTCTGTTAATGCATATCTTTTCCTTCATTATATCTGGTAAAATGTCAACCCTGCTATGTTGGGGAAATCAATAATTAAATAGCTTTACAGTAATTACCTCCCAGTAACACATTCTTCCAACTTAATAACGCAAATTAAACCCACTAAATTAAAAATCACACAAATGGGAGCTTGCCAAGCAATGACCCTCAGAGTACATATTTATCGGTGAAAAGGCTATAATGTTAAAGGGTAACTCTATTCTCAAACATTTGGAAACACATGTTAAACACACATCTCCTTGCAGTACTGGACACTGGGGAAATTGTATGAGAAACCTTGATTGCCTTCTATGTAACAGTACCATCAAGGGAAGCAAGACTTCTTTCTTGCAGCCTGGGGAACCTGGACATATCCATGGGACTTACAAGCAAAATAAGGCTTACAATCATGTTAGTTCTTATTTTACAAGCTTTATGCTAATTGGATCAAGGCAGACTGAATCTAAGATACTAAATTAATTGGACTGGGCTCTACGTTTCAGTGATTTTATCATCTTGAATGGCTACTTCAGATGGCTGTCCAGACCATGCAATTGATTAGAGGGTTATGAATAGATGATATGCCTGAAAAGGGAAGAAAAAGGAACCTTACCCTCTAAATATTCATTGTGGTGGTTTTGTGCAGATATAAGCAAATTATTAAGCATATAAGACTTAAGCAAATAATTTCTGATTTGAAGGTTTTGTAGAAGATAAATTCAAGGTGAAATAATGAAAATCATTAAAAGGCAATAACAGTAGCATCAGGTTAAAATGAAAGCTGAGGTATGAAAAATAACTCTATCTCCTTAGAAGGAAAAAAAGGCAAGTTTTAAATTGATTGTCCCATGGGCCTGGCCTTAAAAGAATCTATATCTGTACATTTAGCAATCTCTTCCCTGAGGGAAGTGATCTTAAAAGGAATCAGGTCATTTACCAAGAAATTACAGAAAGGTCATCCTAAAAATAACCAAATCTATTGATCAGTGAAGATTTTGCAAGGAAATAGTAAACAAACAAACAAAAAAAAATGTGCAATATAACACTCCAGACTTCAAAAATTTAGCACTTATCAAATACCCAGAAACCCATGATCATATGGTTAGAATTATACACCAGAATCCTTTTATCTTTCATAAGAGAATATTTGACAAATATTAAAAATTACTTCATTATGCAAAGTAATACAATAAAAATAAAACTTTGGGGGGTGAACTTACTACCCATCAAATCAAGCCCCCCTTAGCAAATAAGGTAACTAGTGAAAAATATGTAAATAGTTCAATTATCAGGTGAATCCTATTTTTCCCAGAACCAATGATATAAGGAGCATCCATTCCTATCCTGCTCTTAAAACAGTACCATATCTTCATTGATCTATTGAAGTAATTTCATTTTAAACAATCTCTTTAATAGATCAATCTATTAAATAGAGGTAAGGCTAAATTGCACATTATAACCTAAATAGCATATTAAAAACTTTACAAACTTATACATACTACGAATTATTCCTTACTTGCTACCCATTCAAAAGCTCTCAAAATTCCCTTCTTTTTCACCACTGAGGATGATGGGACCTCTTCCTTGAATATTAGTCATGCAATATTTTCAGGTTTTTAAATTACCTACTCTGCTCATCAGTGTTAGATTTTCTGGAGCATATAAAAATTGTCTGATTTAATCTTTGTCTTCAAAGTGGTTACACTCTAGTTTGATAAGGTGCTTTACATGTGTTATCCCATTTGATCCTCACAAAAACATTGTAAAGTAGGTATGCCTTAGGTCACTTTCCAAACCCTAAATTTTTAAGAGAGTAAGAATCAATGAGTTAAATTACAAAGAACAACAAACTAGCAATCAGGAAACCTGGGTTCAAGTTTTAAGTTTGCTTTTAATTGTCCTCATGACGTTTGGCAAGCTGGTTTACTTCTTTAGGCCTCAATATGTTCATCTGTATAATGAGAATGTCCTTTCCATAAATAAGATTAAGTGATTTTCTGATTATCAGAGAGAAGGAATCTCTGCAGAGTTGAACAGTTAGAAGACTTCTTACAATATCCTATGTGGCTGTTTCTCACATGAATTTCCTGCAGACGTGAGAATTGTGCTAAAATTTCTCATTATCTACCTAAAGGGGTCTATTGGGAGAGAGCCGCAGAGATGGAACAGGATAAACCCCTGACCTTTCTGGCTTCCTTCTTCCCATTACGAAATACTTTGTTTGTAGACCTAACAAAGCAGAAGAGAAAAGAACTCTAAACTCTCTTGAGATTGGTGGGTTTATCTATCATTCTGTTCCATGACTTTATTTCTTCTCAGATGAAAACTCAGAAGTTTAGAGAGGGAAGAGAAAAACAATCTGATGCCTATCTACTGCTCTTACTGCAGATGATGACAGTCCTGTTAAAGTTCTTTGCTTGGGCACAGGTGTGATGGAAAGAATACTGGACTGGAGTGAGAGGACCTAAATCTAAACCCTAATTCTGCTCCTTAATATCTATGTGCCCATGGCCAAATCATTTGATCTCTGCACCTCTGTTTCTTCATCTTTGAAAAGAAGAATTTGGACTAGATCACTGCCAACATTCTTTCTAAGAACATATCAGGAACTTAATAAATTTTGGTCAATAATTGCATAACCATTCCATATCCATACTCAAATCTCCCTTCAAGGCAGTGTCCTTCTTTGGGAGAATATAGAATAGCCATTAGTGAGGTCAGTATGATGATTTACAGTGGCTAAGGGTACTGGGAATCTGTGCAGTCCTTAAACAGAAAGCTGGCATTAGTTTTATTTTTCCAAATCATCAGGAAATTTCTGAGTGAACATCAGAGAGCTCCTTAGGAATGGCATAGTGTACCAGTGGCAAAGTGTTCTGGGAGCACAACTGTCAAGGGCATAGTTGTCTAGCTGTTATACAAACTATCTATTACAAGGAAATGATTGCTTTGTAAAACAATGATAGAAGATTCTATTACAAACAATTCTGAGAAGAATGAACTTTCAGCAGTAAGCAGACTATCCTGCTGATATTCTGTTAACAATAGCAGTGATAGTATAGGTAACTCCCCATGCTTCTAGGAGAATATGAAAGTATCTAATTGAAAGATTTAAAAAGAAACAGCTACATTCCTTCTGCATTGTTGCCAGTTGTTTGTTCCATTCACTCCTCCCAAATCTTTCATTGCTCCTTTGTCTCTTTCTCCTACTCACAGTTTCTTTCCTTTCTTCCAAATGGCTTGCCTATTAGTCTTTGCACCTGGAGCTTTCATTCTGTTCTAGAAAGACAAGATTCTTTTGCATCCAATGTTCAGTTTGGAAAATATAGATATGTAAGTGGGTTTTCATTGTATCTTTCCCCCACCTGTCCAAGGGTAGTTATTTGGTTATTTTATCATTGTTCTTCCTTTGATTTTTATTTGAGCTACAAACAAAAATGGTTCACGTTCTATAAAATTCACTTGTTGCACTGTCTGAACAGCCCAGTATCAAGGATAATAGACACATGACTTTAGCTTTGGAACATTTTCTCATCATTTTGAACCAAGAATAAATTAGGAGGAGTTGTCTTATTTCTTCAGTGGATTCCTTCTCCCTTGCTCAGAGCTCTTTCCAGCTCAACTCTATAATTAAAGAGGGAAAAATTACTTTTCATACTTGAGGAGCTTCCATATAAACTGTCTCTTTTTCTTTATTGCATTTGTCTTATTTTTTCTGTTCTTTCAGTTATGTCTGACTCCTCATGACCCCATTTTGGAGTTTCTTGGCAGAGATACTGGGATGATTTACTATTTCCTCCTCTACTTCATTTCACATATGAACAACTAAAGCAAAAAGAGTTGTGACTTGTGTGGGGTTCCACAGCTAGTAAGTGTCTGAGACTGGATTTGAACTCATGAAGATGCATCTTTCTATCCTAAGCCCAGAACTCCATCCACTGACACACAAAGATGTTGCATTTGTCTTGTACTTCTCTTCAAAGTATTGGAAAAGGAAATTAAATTTTTGAGTTAGAAAGATCTTATACTCAAATGTAGAAGCAAATCATCACATTATGATAAAAATTAGCAGAATAAAAATACTTTATCCCCAAAAGAAAAAAACAACAACGTTACAGTAGAATTTGCAAATAATACCAGTACAGATATATAAGATTTGATTATAATAATGATTGTGGAAAGGTACTTTGTGCTTTATTATAGCAACTGCCTAGAAATATTCCCTTTGTTTCCTTTCTGTCTGTTCTTCTAAACTGTGATATTAGAAACAGAAGCAAAGGGAAGAAAATTAGGAATTTATCCAGATTATTCAGATTTAAAGACAGCAGTAGCAGTATCATTTTGATCCATCAGCAGATGCCAGCAAAACTGCTTTTAAGGCCAAAAGACTAAAAATAATTACTCCAGTACTTCAATTCTTCATTTTATCTACTTAGACATAATCTGATCTAGAATATATTCAAATAGTATCTTTGACTGGGAATCAAGGTCTCTGCTACCAATACTTATTAAATGGAGTGGGAAATGACTATTTTGATGTGTTCATACAGGTAGCAGACAGTTGATTACATGGGTACTGTTTACATCATTAGGGAATTCTTAGTTTTTCCCAGTGCCCTGATTCTTAACACAAACCTGATTCTCTAAAACACATCACTCCATGTGGAACATAGGTACATGCTCTCCACCTCTGGGAACCTGATTAAAAGAATAACTCTTCAGAGAAACAAGAAAAGAAGCTCATGGGAGAATAGTGGATTTATAGATGTTTTAAACACCACGGTTATTTCTGCATGTTCAAGAAAGACACTTCCCTTTCTCTTTAGTATTCCAAAGTACTCAAAACTATACTCTGCTGCTACAGAATAAAACCAATTTTCCCAGTTCCTAAATTGCTTATAGATCACCAGCAGCTGTATGTTGCTGAATCCCCTATTAAATATCTTATAAATAGTTCCTCATTCCCAAGCGTGCAGGTGCATTCATGGCTATGAAGCTCCTGAGTTAATGTACTTCCCATATGAATTTTTCCAACCTGTTATGTATGCCACTGGCTTTGAGGGTGTCAACAACCTGCTTCTTAAAACAACAACTTTAAAGAAGATGGCATTTTCATAGAATAAAGAACAGAATTTATTTCCACAATTATGTTTCAAGTGATAATAGTGATAAAGATAATGTATTTTATTTATTATAATATCTTTCATTTGGGGCTTGTAAAAAGTTTCCCATACACTGAAACAGATGGTCTAGGTACCATTTACTAAATTACCACTTTGGTACACTAAAATGGCACCCTTGTTGCCTAAAAGAATTAATGTAGCTCCCAGAAGTGCCCATCTTACTCCCTGAGAACAGCTTAAACACTGGGAGAGTTGGCTTCATTATTTTATTAATCCTAAGTGACATATATTACTGTCCTTTAGAAGAGAAGAGCTTAGAGCTTCCACTTAGCTAATAATAGATAGAAATTAACTGGCATAGAGAAGGCAAACTGACCCTAAATCCCAGGTATATTCACACAAGTAAATTTGAGCACTGAAAGGAGTAAGTAATCCAAATAGTACAAGACAAAGAATGTTGTAACCTGAAATGCCCAGTTAATTGTTTTTATACCTATATTATTTGGGGAATTATCCCAGTCTGTCACTTTATCTCAATTATATAGACATAGCCTAATTGAATAAGAGCAACAAGGGGGAAGACATCTCCCCAGGTAGTGAAAATGATTTGGTCCAGCCTCTCCAAGTATCAAATTTAGGGTCTTCCAACAAGAATCGAAATAATCATCCTGTATTTAGTATCACAAAGGGGTTTAATGATGTATCTTTGGCAAAATAGAGGAATTATAGTACCACAGTGCCTTTTTGAAACAGACAGTCTTATCCAAAGGAAACTTAAGCCAGTTAACTTTAACAGGAGCCATAGTAAATTAAAGTAAAGCCAGTTGACCAAACTGAGGTCTCCCTTTCAACTGGATAGCACGACATTGCATATAAATGAATCCATCAAGGAAGCTGGTTGTTTTTTTATCTAAGTAATTAAAAGCATCAAAATACATAATATTTTGGGGACAGCTAGGTGTCTCAGTAAAATAAAATACCAGGCTTAGAGATAGGAGCTCCTGGCATCAAATCTGGCCTAGGACATTTCCTAACTGTATGCCCCTGGGTAAGTTACTTTACCCCAATTACCTAGACTTTACTACTCTTTTGCCTTGGAACCAATATACACTAGTGATTCCAAGACAGAAGATAAAGGTTTTTTTTTTTTTTAAATACACAGTATTTTTAATACTTATGTGAATTTAGGAAAATCACTTAATTTCCCTTGTAATAAATTTCTTTATCTGCAAAGAGATGAGTTTAGGATAGTTGACCTATGGAATGTTTTCCAGCTCTAGATCTATGCTTTTATAACTGCAAGTTCAAGTTGTTTTTTCATTTACTTGTTTGAATCAAAATGGAAGCCAGTGAATTTTAAGAAATGGAAATCTCTTCTTTCTTTGTATTTTATATGCAGAACTGCCTGACTTATAATACCGTGCCCAAATATCTTTGTTTTTACATACCCTCTTCACATCTACATCTTAGAATTCCCTAGTTGTTGTTGTTGTTTTCCTTCAGGGTTAATCTCACATATGAACTCCTACACAAAGCCTTTCTTGAACCTCTTAGTTCTTGGTGTTTTCAACCACCAGAGGTTATATTTCATTTTTACTAATGGAAGAGGCTATATCCTACCCCACCATCTTCAGTAGATTGTAAGCTCATTAAAAACAGAAATTTTTTTTTCTATCTTTAGATCCACAGTTACTAGCATAGATCCTACAAATAGTAGGTGCTTAATAAATGTTTGGTGAATTTAATATATTCTAATTAAAATTGGGTACAGAGCTAGAAATCAAGAAAGATCAATATCCTATGAGTTTAAAAGGGTTTTGTTTGCTATCACCAAACACTATGTAGCTAAAGCAGAAAAATCTCTTATACCACTTTATGTCAAAACAGAGTTTTGTTTTCCCCAGAATGAGGTCTAGAGTTCATAGAATCAATCACTAGTGGGAAATGCATAGGAAAAGATGCTTAGTAGGTCTTTTGGCACTTTTCCTGTTAATTAACAACTACTGCTGTTTTATGGAAACTATAACTTGAAATCCCAATAAGAAGAATTTCAATCTCTACTTACAGAGAAGAGACAAATCCATCTCTACTTGGGGGATTTCCTCTCATGTCTCTCAATACCATTTTTCCAGAAGAAGAAATGAGAGTACTTGCAGTGATGGTAATCTCTCTAACAAGAAAAGTCATTGGCCCACAGACTTACTTAATAACCTCCTAGCCCAGGCTTGCTGGTGTCATCAGTACTATTCACTTGTTGAATAATCAAGGCTAGAGTTGGAGATGGAGCGGATACATTGAAAAAAGTTTTATCTATGTTCTAAATATGTTGACGGAGTATCTAGTAATTCCAACTCTCTGAAGAGAGTCTATGTTTATGGTCATGTGCCTTAGAAATGCAGCCTCTGCTCATTTGAGATTATGGCCACATACTTTTTAGAGCAGTTTTTATGAAAAGCATTAACGTTTGACATAACAACAAAAGTGACATTTTTGTGTGTATATGTAGACATGTGGACAGATTGACAGATATAGATGGATAAATTAATGGATGATAGACAATGGGTAGATAAATGGCATGTTAGATTGAATTTGCCAGAAAGGACTGATAATTTAAGATGTTAACTAGGCCCTAAGCTAAAGATTTAGACTGTGACCCAAGACATAGCAAGAGTAAGGCAGGGGGTTGAAAGGCAAAAGCAGAACTGATAAATTGAGACTATAGGTAAGGTATTGAGGCTCAGTTTCACTAGGACAGAGAGGGAAAAGACTGAAACAGATTACCAAACCAATACATATGCTTATTTTGTCTCTCAAGGTTAGCCGAAGCCCAATTAATTTCTGTTCCTACAAGCACTACTGCATGGTAAAGGTTCAATCCATTTGTTTCTATGCTTACTGTTTCCCTGCCCTTTTCAACATCCACTTTCATGGGCTGCAGAATTAGATTCAAATTCAATTGCAACATGGCTCTACGTCCTCTGTCTGCTCCTTCTTGCGGAACCCAAAAGCAGTCCATCCCTTAGAGGGAAACATCTAATACTGCATTTGTTATCTATCGTTCATTCTTTAAGCCTTCTCTGATTCTTCGCCCTTTTGGACTGTTATAGTATTTTATTTTTCAACTTTCTCTAATGCATTTATTAAGACAGCTAGGTGGCTCAGTGGATAGAGTGTTGTGGTTTGAGTCAGAAAGATTCAATTTCCTGAGTTCAATTCTGGCCTCAGATACTAATCAGTTGTGTGACCTTGGGCTAATAACTTAACCCTGTCTGCCTCAGTTTTCTCATCTCTAAAGTGTGCTGAAGGTAGAAATGGCAAACCCCAAGAGTATCTTTGCCAAGAAAATCCCACATGAGGTCAAGAAGAGTTGGACACAACGAAATGACTGAAATAAACAACAAAAGTTCACTTATTCTATGATATTGCTATGGTTACCTATATTTAAAATTTATTTTTCAACTAACCTATGAGTTTCAGAAAGACTGGAATTTTGTTCTCTCTGCATCTTCGGTGTTTATTACCATGTTCTCTACACAGTGAAGGTTAACAAATAAATAGGAAACTATTCTTTTGTGAGTTTGGGAAAATGCATGCTTTTGTCAATATTTTAAAATTCAATTTCATAAATCTTAGTTTTCTTTGAATTTCTTTTCTTTGGTCATATTCTTTATAGCTTCACTCTATTGATGATCAATATAATTTTTTGTACTTTTGTGAATGTTTCTTTATTATACTGCTGTACAAGTGCTTGCAATGGTCTTTATAGCTTTGTTTATGTTTTGATCCAGGAATATAAATTAAAATGTTAATAACAATTTATATGAAACAACAGAATATCTCTATGGATATATATATTTTATGTATATGTGCTATTTGTATAAAAACAATGTTGCATAGTAGTGGGTAGAGGAGCAGTCTCAGAGTCAGGAAAATCTTGAATTCAAATTCTACATCTTATATAAACTTTGCAATGCCCTTAGGAAATAAGCTAAGACTATAAATTAGAGTACTTGATGAGTGGCATTGGCAAAAGGAGTTTCTTTACATGATCTTCCTGTGCTGATTATATATAAATATAATATAGTATACATATATGTGTATGTGTGTATGTATGTATGTATGTAGGTAGGTGGTAGGTACAGAGACTATAGCTATAACTTCATTGCCCTAGGATACTTTCAGATGAGAAATTTTCTTTACCAACATAACTATGGAGACTCATCTTCCTCAGTTCAAATCTGATCTTAGACACTAGCTCTGTGTACACTGAGCAAGTTACTGCATTTCTCTCAATCTCCAATACCAGTAACACTTAGCATTTGTGGTGCTTTTTAATTTTTTGCAAAGTATTTTACATACATATATATGTATATATATAATTTTCAGCTCCCAACAAACCAGGGAGGAAAATTCTATTATTAAAATAAGGACTCAATATCTTCTAAGTTCTCTTCTAGGTCTAAATCTGTGATTCTGTGCTCCTATGAGCTCCAGAGAACATTAATCTACCTAGAATGAAGTAATCTTGAATACTAGAGAGTTCTGTTGCAGAGGAATTATAGTGACTAAGGGTAAGGTCAAACTAGGGACTTTTGAACTCATAGCCCCATATCTATTGTATCGTTTCTTCTGTATGGAACCCTGCTGTTAAGGAGTCCTAATCCAATTTATTCTGAACATCTCTTTTATGGACAAGAAGTCATCCTCATTCTCCAAATCTTTTAATATCCACATTATAAGATATGGTCATGTCTTTTACTTTACTTAGATCAATTCAAGAAAGTAAGTGCCCACAGGTAAGTGTATTACAGGACAGGAGGTCTAAATCAATTAAATAATAGTCAAACTTGTCAGGTATCTTCTTACTCTTCTCTTTCAGGCAGTTTATCATCAACTCTTTCTAGAGATCTAGAGATCTGACTTCAAGCTTTCATTTTCTAAATTTTATTGTCTCATTTTCTAACATAATCACTACCAAAGTTATAAAAGTTACAAAAGATACTATTGAAAAAGTGTTTTATTATTGCCAGTTGGTGTTTTTAAGTCATTTCATTCATGTCTGACTCTCAATGATCCCATTTAGGGTTTTCTTGGCAAAGATACTACAGTGTTTTGCCATTTCTTTTTCCAACTTATTTTATAGATGAGGAACGGAGGCAAACAGGAGTAAATGACTTGTGCAGGATCATACAGTTAGTAAGTATTTGAATCTAGAGTTGAATTCAGGGCTGGCAAGGAACTTGTATATTACCCTATTATGTGCTTACATAAAATCTTGAGACATAAATGTTATTATTATCATCCCCTTTTTAGAGATATGGACTCTCTTCTAGAATAAGATTAAGTAACTTGCCCATGGTCACACAGCCAGCAAGTATCTAAAGTTAGATTTGAATTTAGGTCTTCCTGATTCCAGATTCAGCACTGTAACCACTGTTACTTCTAGCTGCTTAGGACTTTAGAGGTCACTTAGACCAATTTCCTCATCTTATGAAAGAGAAAATTGAGAACCAGAGAAAAGTTATTTGCTCAAGCTTACAAAAGTACTTTCAAAATCCAGACCATTGAATCCAAGTTCATACTACTTCTACCATATCAAAGTTAATTTAAAAATAAAACAGAATTAAAAACCAACCGCAATCATAAAACTATCAATTTCCCCATAATATAGAAATTATTTGTGGCTTTTTTGAAACTTCATTGTCTTACGCAAGCTGTTTGCCTTGAGTTATCATGAAAGTTATGCAACTTGATGACCTTCTCATGGCTTTGGCCCAATCACTCTCATGTCCAGCTTTGCCTTCCAGTGAGGGCAACTTTGTGGGGTCAAGAGAGCCTTAGTTCCCTACTTGGGCATTGGGAAGCAGGGAATATTCATCACTTTCCAAGCTATTTCTGATGCTGAAGAACCTAAAGAAAATATTTGGATTTTGGCAATGGATCCTTAAGGAAACATTCTTGGAGATTTAAAGTGCTTCTTCAAAAGCGAAAGGCTAAGAAAGACTTTAAGGCATGGAACAAATTGTGGAGAAAGTGAAATACAACTACTTGGACAAATGGAAAAGAACTAAAGGCACCTAAAGGCAAATTGTATACAGGAGCATGATGCTCTCCCAAATAACACAATTATCTTAAGCTGTTTAGCCTTTATAGTTAGTCATGCTTTTTATGAATAAATAACTTTTATTTTTCACCTTTAGGGCATGGGTTAGGAAATGCCCATTACAAATGTGTAGATTTGTTTTGTGGTAATGATGCTTGTTAAAAAGGATTCTGTTTTTCTCTTATTTGTGGACAGGAATAGGGAATAAGTTAGGTGGCACAGTAGATAGAATGCCAAGCCTGGTGACAGAAATTCTCATTTTCCTGACTTCAAATCCAGCCTCAGATAATTACTAGCAAGTTACTTAACCTTGTATGCCTCAGTTTCCTCATCTATAAAATGATCTGGAGAAGGAAATGGCAAACCACTGAAGTATCTTTGCAAAGAAAATGCCAAATGCAGACATGAAGAGTTGGGCACTATTCAAATGGACTGAATCAACAACAACCTGGGGGAGGGGTATCAATATTAAAGGAAAGTTAGTGATAGTGCTGCTCCCTCCCCACCAAAAAAAAGAAGAAGAAAAACATGCAAGAGGGTCATTGGAGCATCTTATGAAATATATAGAAGATAACCAAGGGAACTTCAGAGAAAATAAGCAAAGAGGATAGTTTTTAAGTTTAAGTGTTACTTTATATATTTCTTTAAAAAGCAAGATGTATATAGTAGTGACTCCTGAGTTCATATATAATATGCTTATAATGTTTTATTTTATGTATGGCAAACATTTTAATTTAAAAAGGAATAATATTTATTTTTATAACTAGAAACAAGATTAAACACAAGAGATGCCTCAAACAAAGGTAGCTAGAATGTCATTAAGTCTTGACTTTCAAAGAAAGTTTTATTAGTATACTAAGATAGCACAGAGAATAATAAAGAATATTTTCTCTTTAAAAAACCCTTTTGAATAGCTAAGCAATTATGACATATTTATTAAGTGTTTAGTATTCAATCATTCATTATTTATTCCATAAACATATATTATCTGCCTATATATACAAGGGAGTATTCTGAACACATGGAATATAAAAACAAAAAGGTAAAAACAAACAATCCTTGCCCTCAAGGAGCTTACTTGGGGTTGGGGGAGGGATGAGTTGGGGCAGAATATATTATAATCATCTATAGCCTTCAATTAGATGCAGAAATTGGATATAACACACTGATAGAACTATTAACTTTTCTTAAACTAGCAGCAACATCCTGGAATATTAATTAGGAACTACTTTCTTTTTTCTAAAATTATTGCACTGAAATCCATGTCATCAAATTCTTTTATATAAGAGAGGAATTAGAGGAATGGAGATAGCAATCACCTAAAATGATGACCTTTGTGATAAATGGAAAAATCATAATGATCTCCAGAAAACACAAATGATGTTTGGATTTGGAAACAATTTCATCTAAAGTATGGAGTTTTACTTAAAGACCGACTTAAAAAGACCTAAAGAATATGGTTAAAAACAGTATCAAATTAGTATGAGAGATGATTAAAATAATAATAACTAGCATTGATATAGTGCTTTCTTTGTACCCAGGACTGTGCTAAGCACTTTACACTTATTATCTTATATGATCCTTACAACAACCATATGTATAAATGGAGATTTTGAACCTTTGACTTCATACCCCAGAATTCCTAGGTATTTCCCCAAATCTCTTAAAATCTCTCCTGCGTCTCCACGTTGGCAGGATCACCTTATTGGTATTTACCTAGTGGTAACTCCTTCCATGTCCCCTTTTTGGGGCATGATACAGCAATCATCAGTGATGGTGTTGAGTGGGGATTTAAAAAATGGCTAACTAGCCATGGCCATGTGATTTTTGTTTTGTATTCTCTTTATTCCTTGATTTCTAATGATCATTTAATAAACCTCCTTAACTATACTATTTTCATTATTAGAGATATAATTCATGAGAGGTAGATGCTATTCTTATGCCTGTTTTACAGATAGGGAAACTGAGGCAAACGGGTTAAGTACCTTGCCCAAAGTCACATAACTAGCAAGTATCTGAGACTGAATTTGATTCAAATTCTGACTCTCTTGTTTATTAAATAAATGAATAGCTGCTTTTGCTTCTTAAATCTCTATCACCTTATTGTTTTAATATTTCCTTTTCTAACTGTAACAATCACCATAATGTCCCATGATTAAAAATCATGAGAATCTGAGTTACAGGGAAGAAAATAAATATCTTGATCAGGTTAGCAATAATCAACAAATTAATTGGTCAATGATCTCTCTTGGTGATTAAAAACAACAACAACAACAACAACAAAACATTCAGTATCTCCAGTAATTAAATACAATTTTAGAAGCAACACATCTTTAACTGGTGAATACCCAATGAGAAGGTGGGCTTAATATTTATAGTCCCTCTCTGATTTCTTCATAATGATAGACAATCACATACCCAATGCTAGGATTGCAATGTCAAGATGAAGAAATCAGGTTATGCTTGATTAAGAGTGACTTTGTCCAATTCATTCCACTGAGATGTGATAATGTTGTCTTGCTGTCCTTTAGACATATTTGGTTTGAGTCAGATTTGTTTACCATAAAAACTGGATCTGAGATTCTTAACCTTAGTTATTCCAGTTATAGAATTATTTCCTGTGTAGAGAATGTGAGAGCATATTTTGGATAATCAGCACAAAGGAATGAGGAAAGAGATTTGGAAAAGAGACAGAGGCCCAGTTAGAAATCGAATTATACAGAGCATTATTTAGAAATTTTTAAAAATAATATACCACTAAGAATAAATCCCACTACAAAAGTGATCGAGTTGTAACATTGTTTGGGGAGTTAACTTCCTACACAGGGCATTCATCAAACCACTCAAATCACAAATCATTTTATTATTTACAGTTATTTAATTCTATTCTCTCTGTCTCCATATAATTGATTTTAAAGACCAACAAAAACCTAAAGGAAGAAACCATTGTAATGAGATTGACAAATTCTCAATTTGTAATTATTTTATGTAGCTAATTTCAAATGAAGAAAATTAAATCTTGCTAAGCAATCAATAAAGTCATATCCATTCCTTCCCAATTAGGAATATCTTCCCAGTTACACAATGGGTTGGTAACTCTGTTTTTAAGAAAAAATGGGTTGCAACTTGTTCATTGGATACAAAGTAAAGATCAGAAAGTCTGATGAAAGCATTCTTGACTCAAGTAAGTATTTTAGAATAAATGAGTACAAATGCAGAGCAAGACTGTTTTTTTTTTTCTCCCAATAATGAGGTGGTTCCAAATTAGAACACACAGCTGATTATTTCAAACTAGCTTCCACATGCACCATTAAACAAGTCTGAAAATAGAAAGCAAACTATCCCATTCATAGAGATCTGCCTGCTATAACTAATTTTCAAATATGTTCTAAAAAAATGCATTTTTCTGCTTATACCAAACCCCTCAAATCTCATAGCTAATGGGAAGAGTTCCTCCAGGGATATATTTAAATACATTTGAAGAATCTTCAAATAAAATAAATCATAAACCATTTTGGAAATAAAATGACAAAGAGAAAAATAGGTATGAATAAGAAAACAATAGAGAAAAAAATTAAAGAGAGAAGAATCAATGAAGAAATTAACTACCAAAAATATTTTTAAAAGAAGTCTTAATAGATTTGAGGAAATATGCAATTATGAAGTATGTATAAAACTTGTGAACATGTTACAAACCATCATCACATGTTTATTATAATTCAAAGTTACTCTAAAGATTTGAGAATGGGGATTGTCACACTTTAACAAACGAGAGAGCAAAACCATTTTCAATATAATATTCCAGCTGGAAATAAAAAGTAGATGAAGGTAAGAAGAATTTTAAAAATTACTTTCCTTTAAAAAATCAATTTCCTTTTTCTGAAGTTAGACACCTAAGGGTTAAAGAGTGATCTGGAAACAGATGAGAAGAAATGATGCTATTGTATATGAAATGATATTTCTGAAGACAACAGAGATAACAATGATGGATAGTGTTTTGCTTTTTAGAAGTAAATCCACAGGTTGGATGCTACAGTAGAATGTGTCATTGAAAAGGAGAAAAAGCCTTAACACTGAAACCCAAAGATTTCACAAGTACCCTTAGAGAACAGTGACTGTAGTTTCAGCATTTCTAGATAAAACAAAATTATAGAAAAATTATTTAATCATCAAAGATATAAGCATGCAAACAACTATTTTCTAGTTATCCCACATCTGTGCTTAAATTTTAAAATAAAGATGGCTATTAGAAATTACATGAGGGAAAGCATTTTCTCCAAAACCATTTTTTCCATTTACATTATTTTTCTATCCCCCAAAATTGAACACAATTTCTCTTTAGGAAAATTATGCCTCCTATGTAAGGCAAGGGTAGGAACCCTTTTCTGATGGAAAAAAAAAAATTCTTGACATTCAGAGTTCAATCATAAGATTATATAGGTCCTAGACTTAGAATTAAAAAGGAACTTAAATGTCATCAAGTTCAACCTCCCATCCTACATTTGAGGAAACTTAAACATAGAGAAGTCAAGTGATTGGCCCAAGTTAATATAGCCAAAGAGTATTAGAAGTAGGGTTTGAACTTGACTTTTTCTTATTTATGGCCCAATCTTTGTCCACTATACTACTAACTCTGCCACTAACTCTGATAGAACTAGAACATAAAGGAAGGAAGGAAGGAAGGAAGGAAGGAAGGAAGGAAGGAAGGAAGGAAGGAAGGAAGGAAGGAAGGAAGGAAGGAAGGGAGGGAGGAAGGGAGGAAGGAAGGAAGGAAGGGAGAAAGAAAAGGAGGAATGAAGGGAAAAAGGATGGAAGGAAGGAAGGATGGAAGGAAGGGAAGAAGGAAAAAGGAAGGAAGGAAGGATGGAAAGAAGGAAGGAGGCAAGAATTTATTGTTTCTACTTGTGGTAAGTATTGTGCTGAATGTTATACAAATATCTCATTTGATATGAGCTTATTATTGCTGTTAGCACAGCAAGTGGACAGACCAATTGTGTTGTGAAAACAGAAAGACAACAGTTGTGGTCATTGCTCCAGTATTGTAGCTGCCTTCCTCATGCCTAGGTTTCCTGCCTACAGCACATGAAATAGGAATAAATAAGTTTTTCACAGCAGTTGTATTGCAGACTGGTTTTTCTACTGCTTGTGCAGAATCATGCTGTCTTAGAAGTGGACCTTGTCACAATAGACCAATGGGGCTGTCTGGGATGAGTATTCTTGGAAATCTTTCCCTTTGTGTCTGTGAAGGAGTGCTCTGAGTATTGCCTATGTTTCCTGTGAGATGATTCTATGCTGAACTATATTGCTGAGCTATCCAAGGCTTAGGGCCTCAAAAAGACCAGAGAGATTTGAGCAAGAATTTGTTACAAGATTCGTGATAACTTTTATCTTGACAATACATTCTGAGCTACTCTCTCCTTTTTAAAGCATGTTTGCTTCTAACAAGACTTGAGGCCTTGAAAAATGGTCTGGTACAGAATGGAATCTCTTAGCTACCAATGTGGCTTTTTTAGCTTTTTACAAGTTCTACCTTAGTCCAAACCCTGTTGGCCTGAGGGGAATCATATTTCTTGTGTCTTGTGGCTAGAACATTTTCCCTTTTTATCTTCCAAAGAATTATAAATTGAAAAAAAAATTAAACTATTATAAAAAATCTCTGGTTGAACTACAGAATAATAATAAATTAATTTCTGTATTTTATAGCTAGAAGAAATAAAAGCATAATAGATTTTTCTACAATCTTTTTTCTTTCTTCATACGTGTCACCTGAAAAGGGGCAAGAAAGCAATTGCAATTTAAATAAAAATATTTAAAGAATCATTACCAGGGGAAGATAGGTGGCTCAGTGAATTGAGAGCCAAGTCTACATACAGGAGGTCCTGGGTACAAATCTGGCCTCAGATACTTCCTTGCTGTGCAACTTTGGACAAATCACTCAACCCTCACTGCTTTGTCCTTATAGCTCTTATGCCTTGGAATCAATACAGAGAATTAATTTTGAGAAGGAAGATAAGAGTTTTAAAAAGAGAGAAAATCATTGCCATTATAATTTATTTTCTTTCATAATTGATAACTGATTATTTATCTTATCTCCATTTATATATGCATATGTATGTATTTACATATGCATATACAAATATGAATAACCAGATAGCCAGATAGATAGATAGATAGATAGATAGATAGATAGATAGATAGATAGAAAGAGAGAGATGGATAGATGGATAGATGAGACAAAGAGATAAGCTCAAAGACAATAATAAAATTTTCTGTCTTGAGCAAAAACATTACTAAGAGAGGAAAAGAGGGACTAAAGAGGACAGTCTTGCTGTGAAGTCAGAGCAAGAAAAAACAATCTAGCTCTCTTAATAATAGCAATAATGATGATGATAGGCAGCTAGGTTACACAGTGGGTAGAGCACCAGACAGGGAGCTAAAATCCAACCTCATCTGCAAAATGAGCTGGAGAAGGAAATAGTAAACCACTCCAGTACTCTTGCCAAGAAAATTTCAATTGGGGTCAAAAAAGAGTTGGAAATGATTGAAATGAATTAACAACAAAAGCACTTTAAAATTATTATCTCTCAATACTTTCTGACAACAACTGTGTGAGGTAGGTACTATTAATATTCCAATTTTACAAAAGAGGAAACTAAGTTTAAATGCTTTGTCCAGCATCACATCCCTTATAAGTATCTGAGGTCAAATGTGAAGTCAGATCTTTTTGATTCTGTGTCTAGTGTTCTATCCATTGAATTGTCTCACCTTGGAGGCTAGTAAGAGGCAGGAAGGGAAGCTGGAACAAAGGATATCATAATGAAAATTTGGGAGATTCAGTATGTGTCCACACAATAAGACATAGGTTACGATTGTGGGTGAATATACCTATCCTCACCTGGAAAGAAAGCACTTCCTTATTGTTGGCCTTGGGAGAAAGTCCATGGTTGCCCCCCATGCTAATTATAGCTCTTGGCATTTGTTTCTTAAAAACTGAAAATATACATGAATATTGTCAAATGTGGATTTTTTTTAAAGAAAACAATGGGTAAACAGATTTGCATCCAAATTAATCAAGATGACAGTGAATTCTATTATCTTTGGTCCAAATGGAATATTTAACAATGTTAGGGACATGATTCTAGTATCTTTTTACTTCAGGTTTGATTTTATAAAAAATTAGCATCGGTAAGTCACTAAGCAAAGGTTTATGGAACAAGGATACAATGGTCCTTAGATTTTAAAGATATGGCCTCTTTCACCTTTATATAAACACAAGTTTGGTCAAGGGAAGAGAAAGTTTTCAGACATTCAAGTAGGAAGACTCTTGAACCCAAGAGGTTTGGATTTTTATACCCTTAAAGGATCAGAAAACTACATCAAGGCAAGCAATCTCAACAACAGTTTCCTTCTGATATAGTATGATTGTAATAAGTTAATTTCAAATAAATCCAATGTCAACCCATTTCCCCAACTGTTGTTGTCTGAACATATTTGTGCAAGGAATAATTTAGTTGTTTCAACAAAAACCTCTTTTTTCAATATTTAATTATGACAACTTTATCAAGTTTTAGAGGAAAATTAACCCCTATGGCAGGGAGAAGAGAAACCCAGGTCAATATTGATTGATCATATTTTTTTTAATTGTGTATAGCATTCTCTCCTTGCAGTCATCTAGTCCAGTTCTTCAAGGAGGGAGCTATATTGCATTATCTCTTTTCCACAACAATCATTAAAAAAATCTTCTAAATTCAGTTTTTTAGTAAATTTTCATTTACGTATTTGTAGTCATTTTATGTATTGTTTTTTTTTTTTAATTTTAATTAATCCCTTCATTTCACTTCATATAAACCATGGTACATTTCCCTAAATTCTTCACATTTGTCACATGTCACTGAACAATAATGTTGTACTACAAACATGTAAGTTTATTTGAAAGGTGCAGGGATTCTCAACTTATAGGGGCCCAGTTTGTTTCTGGTTTTTTTCTGTCACAAAGATGGATTTTATGACTATTTTAGCATATATTGGATCTTCATTTACAGCTTTGTCTTTCTAAGAGTATGTACCAAGTAGTTGGATTGTTAAATCAAGGGTATGGATAGTTTTTATGCCTAATTCTAAAATAGTATCCAGAACAGTTGGACCAGTTCATAATTCCATCAATAACATATGAATGTGTCTGTCTTCTCCATCTCTGACTGTGAATCTTAAAACTGCTCAAACTCTACCTTAAAACATTTGGTTAAGGCAATTTCCATTTAAACAATGGAGGTACTTGATCAGGAATGTATTGGGAACTTTAAAATTACTCCACCCATACTTAGGCATACTTTAGGGGAAGATAAAATTATAAATCTCCTTACTGAATAACGAAAAAGTCCCCAACCCATACTTATAGTGAGGCCAAGCCCTTAAGCTAGGTCTATTTTTAGATCTAATACAAAAGGTGCTAAGTACCTATGAAGGTCAAATTAATCACTAAAATGGCAAACTTAGAAAAGAGATATGAAATACTCAGAAGTTTTAGTCTACCCAGAGAATGTGATAACAAGATGTGAATTAAGAAGGTGATGACAAGATATGAATTAAGAAGGTGATAACAAGATGTGAATTAAGAATGGTCAGTCCTTTGGAAAATGTCTTCCGTGATTGGTAGATGTGAAAACTTAGGGGAGGTAACATAGGAGAAAAATTCTCTTTAAAAGGAGCTGTCTGAACCAATTCAGAGAGGGAGTTCAGATCAGTTGAGCTCAGGAGCTGAACTGGAGGGTCTCTCTGAACACTAGAGTTTTGCTTGGGACAATCTTGTGGTGAGTGATTAAAGAGTGACTTAGTTTTCTCTCTTAAAAGAAAGGTCTAGGCCATTGGCCTCAGCCCTAGCCTTCCTATTATTTCCTCTTACTCTGTCTCTCTCCCTTTATTTGTATTAATTAAAATATCCATAAAACCCAGCTGACTTGGGTATTTTATGTTTGGGAATTTTTCCCATGGCGACCACTTATTTTTGATTTAAATCAAGACACTAAAAATTATCTTTATGCTTTTGGCAATTCAAAGTCTTGAACCCAAATTTTCTTGGTCACAGTTTATGGCAAGCACTCTTTTGTCTGTTACATGACACTGATTTTTGTGATTTTTGGTAACCTTTGCTGATTTGTAGAATATAAGGTGAAACCTCAAAATTGTTTTAATATGAATTTCTTTTTTATTTGTAGTAATTTTAACATATTTTTGTATTCATTTCCAGTTTCTCAGTCTTCATTTAAAAAGTTTGTTCTGTTTTGACCATTTTTATAAGTAAAAGCTCCTATAATATCTTTGTGTCAATTCCCCATAGTCTTAAATATCAACAGTTTTATAGATTTGTTGCAAACAAATTTCTTACTCTCTCATTTTCTCTCTTATTCTAGCTTTAGGGATTTTGTTCATGTGAAAAGATTTTAAACTTTAGCTATGAAATTTACCTGCTTTATTTTCTATGATTTCCTTTATTGTTTATTTGAAAAGGTGAAGTATTAAGAATTCTACCTGAAGCCATAGTTGAGAATGGCATCTCCTCCTGGACTCTTCTTTCTTTTTTATGATTTGATCTTTTATATTCAGGTCAGATTTTGAGCTTATTGTATTTACACAGTGTAAAATATTGGTCAATCAAATTCTCCCAAATAACTTGTTGTTCTAGCAATTCTTGTCAAAGAACAGAATCTCTAACTCATTCATTTATGTGTTTACATTTATCCAACAATGGTACAATTTTCAACTAAAATAAAACAAGCCCTTAGATATTGGTTTCATTGATATACATCTTTCTCTTATACCACTCTTGTTTTAAACAGTTCCAAAGAATTTCCATGATTATTATTTCAAAATAGAGTTTGAGGTCTCTTAATGCTATACATATCTTCAGTTATTATTTCCTTTAAGATAATAAATTTTATTCTTCAAATAAATTTTGTTATTGTTTTGTTTAGCTGTATAAAGTATCCGTTGGAAGGGTGATTGGTATTACATTAAATATAAGAGTTGATTTAGGAAGTACTATAATTTTTAACCTATGGTTATAAATGGATCATGCACATTGAAAACTCTTTAATTATTAATGTTTTCTTCTTTGTGAAGAATGTTTTGTAATTATATTCATAGAGTTTTTGAATGTCTTCATAATATAAAATAATTTTTTTGTATCTTATACTTATTCTTCATGTAATTTATCATTTATTCTTCAATTTTTTGTCCTACAGTGATGATTTCTATGGATTTATTTCATATATGAATCATTTATTATGCTCTTACATCAATTCATTTCTTTTCTGATTCTCTGGAGTTTTCTAAATTTTTAATTTTTATTATTTGTAAGTAGAAATCATTTTCTTTCTTTTTATTTTTAATTTTGTACTCTTGTCTTAATGGTCTATAACTATATCAAATAATAGTGAAGGGGGAAGTGTTCTTGCTTACTCTTTATTTTTAATGAAAAAAGTTTTTAGTGTTTATTAAAATTATTCTAGCTTTTAGATTTATATATGTGATATAGATTATATTAAAGAAGGGTCCTTCCTGGCTATATTTTAGGGCTTCCTAAATGTGATTTTTAAAAATCTATTAGGATATATTTATTTTTTTCTGACTTTACAACTGGATAGGATTGCTTTAAGTCCTAGGACATGATCAATTTTTGTCAAAGTGTAACAGGATGCTGAAATATACATATATATAGTAATGTTATGATTCTAAAGTTACCTTAAGTCAATTTAATCCCATTTCACCCCTAATATTTTTATCTTATATTTATCTTCTTGATTATCTTTTTTTTGTTGTTGTTGAACTTCTCTAGCTTGTAAGATTTATTTTAAATTCTTTCTTCTTAGTATCTAATTATTTTCTTTGATACTTTGGCACTGCTGTTTAGAATACATTATTTTTGAATACCAATTGATTTTCGTGAATTTTCTGAATATTCAAAATTTCCATATGCTTCCCTAATGAATTATACTCTGCTGATTTAATGAATTTTTCAGGATTTATAAAATGATTTTTCCCTTGATACCTACAAAACTGGTGTTAATTTTTTATAGTCCTGAAATTTGATTACAATGTTTCCTGGTGACTACACCTTGAATTTTTTTCTCTTTCTGTTCTAGCAATCCTCTTAATTTGTACATTTTAATTTACTCCCAATATTTCTGGGTCATTTTTCCTGAATGATTTCTTGAAGTATGTTATGCAGATTTTATTTTCCATTATTTTTTCTAGATTATTAATAATATATATCATGTGAATTTTTAACTTGAGGTTAATAGACTCTTTTGAGAGGTTCTCTGAAATGAAATGGCAAAAAATTATTTTTTTTTGTTCTCACTAACATCATTGAAATTTAACATTTATTTTGATTATGAATGTAGGCAACAAGTCACACTACTGTTAGTAATACTTGTGACTTGGTAATAAATAGAAAGGAGCCATTTATACCTCAAAATACCACATATTCTCATCACCACTTCAAAATTATTTTTATTACATCTACTACTAGGTTGCACATTATCTCAGTCTTTCTACTTAAAGACTTTATTTCAATAAAAAAATTTCCTTTGTAATGATATATATTTTGCATTATACATTAAAAAATGTTATCTGAGAAGGGGTCCAAAGGCATCACCAGATTTCTGATGCTGCCCATCACACAAACACACTCACACACACACACACACACACACACACACACACGTATACTCTTTGTGGAAGATTCCCTTGTTTGTTGGGTTAAGAGAGAACTATATCCCAGGTTATTTCTTACTCTACTATTTCCCTAGGGTTTCAAAATTTCTCATTTTTAAAATTAGAGCATTATATTAGGTAAATCCTAATGTCCTTTCTAGATCTAAATTTATGATTTACAAATAAGGGCTTTAGTGTCAATCCAAAATATTTATAAACCTGACAGAGTATCTTTTTCCTTATTTAGATACTCCCATCATATCCTATCTTCAAGTTGAGTATATTTTACAGAAATTTCACATTGAGTGTATTTTGAAGAACCCTCACATGTCCATCTAATCTGTCTTTTGATTTTTTTAAGTTAATTTTCTTTCATTTGTCATCTTTGAAATTCTGTCATTCTCTTTTTCAAAGAACCTATTGTTTCAGAGACCATTTTTGTCTTTCTTCAAAATGCTCTTGTTAGGATAGCTTATTTCTAAATATAGGGCCTTAATTTAGTTCTTTATTTCTTTGATATTTTAACTCTTTGCTCTTCTTCATCATTCTGATCATCTTAGAGTTGCTCCTTTGTCCCTTCAGGGACACTTGAAAAATGTATCATGATTCTTTCACTTTCCTTAGAGATTTTGACTCAATATTCCTTTTTTGGTAAAGTACTTATTACTAAGATTGATCTTTTTTTAATTAAATCTTTTATGCTTGTTGTAAAGTTGTTTCTTGTCGGCAATATTTTTGCTTTAGAAGATTAAGTACTTTTATATTCCTCTTTTAGCTCTTGCTGCCTGTTTTTCTTCTTGTAAACCACTAGAACTGAACAAGATCTGTGAGGAATATACATTTGGACAATGTGGCAAGAAAATTCTTATAGACCAGTATAGTGGACAATGTAAATTATAATTCCTGTATTCCTCTCCTAGATTCTATCTTCCTACTTGTGATTGACTTTTGGGGTCCTTAAACCATGAGGGGTAGTTATGAACATCCTTGGGGAGTACCTGTCTAAAGACTGCTGTTTTAAAGAAAACCCTGTGAACCTTTGCAATTAAGCTTCTAAATATTTCATTCCTTCTTCCAGCTTCTTGTTTCCTTTTGCAAAAGGTAAAATAGTTATAAACCTCATTGAATGTCTGGGTCTCTCTTGACTCCATAATCTTCTCTCCTATGTTTCACATTCTACCATGTGTTTTTTCTTCCTTTATGTTCCACATTCACCTTATTTTCTTACTCTCAAACCTTAAAAATAAAATTAATCATGGGCAGTAATTCACCCTCTGGGTGGACAATCTGGATAGATACTGGCAAAGCATTAACTCCAAAAATTGGTATGTAAAAATTATAAATCTCACTCGTGATACAGGTTGACCATGGATATTTAAAGATGTGTGCATGACAAGGACAGGATTATTGGAAATAATAGGAAATCTTCAATCATTTTATTCACTAAGAATTAAGTTTTAATAGGGTGTTTCAATTTACTTCCTCTTTTCATTGATCCATTACCTGCTTTGGTGAAGATTTCCTTGTTTGTTGGTTTGGAGGAAAACTATAGTAGATTATCTCCCATTCTTCCAGCTTCCTAGAATTACTAAATCTCTCATCTTTAAAATCAGGGCACTAGGCAATTTCTAAAGTGTTTTCCATTTCTAAATCTATTATTTTATAAAAATAGGTCTCTGGTGCCTATCTAAGTATTTACAAATAATTTGATACACAAGTCTTCTTAATAAGCTGACCAATTTAACAACGACTTCTATCCAGCTTTTAAAAAAGTACTTCCGTGTAAATGAAGTTTGCAGAGAGAATTTTCTATTATTATTACATGAAAACTATAGTATATGATTGTGGTAAGATAAAAGAGTGATACATTTTTTGCTCCCTACACTAAATGAGATATCGACTTTCTTTTTCTTGGATGCTCTCTTGTCGGTATATAATGTTAGACTTTTATTATAGCTGCGTAGCAGCATCCAAATTCTCTCTCAAAGGTGTCAAATGCTACACTTTCCTCTGTTACATGCCTAATATGTGTCCTTTTCTGTCCTCTGCCCTGGAATATTTCTATTTACAAATGAAACTCTGAAAAATGCTACAGGAATCCTACATTGTTTTGAAAAACTCTTACTGAGATGATTATGCTCATTTTTAAACTGGATTTTCTATGGCTAGGGAGACATACCAGAGCATTTCCTATTATAATGCTATTTACATATTGGAATTATGTGATATTTAGAATATATATGAATATGTACACACATATGTATACACATATGTACATTTATTTTATATGTGTCACACACGCTTTTAAAATTATAGAACTCCAAACAATAGAGTGCTGGACTTGAAAGAAGAGATCTGGTTTTATACTACTTTAGACATTTACTAGCTGTGTTTCTATGGGTAGATTACTAACTGTTTCAGAGTCTTAGTTTTATCATCTATAAAATGGAAATTATGCTAATAACATTTATAGTATTATTGTGATAAAAATTATGAAAATTTTGAAATATTATGCAAATGTGAGTTACTATTATTGTAAGAATTTACCAAAATCATCCTGTTTTATCATCCATATGTGATTACATTGAAGTAAAAAATAAAAGAAACCATCTTTTTTTTTTCCTGCCAGCTTCTCATTATTTTAGATGAAAGCATTCAGGATCTTAAGTCCCTGAATCATCATCTCACTTGGCCACATCAGTTTGTGTTTAGACCTTCCTCAAGAATATGGCTAAGACTAGCTTTAAAAATGCAATACATATACTTGATATGCCAGTGTATCAAGGGAGAAGTTAATAATTTTTTTCTATCCAATCTTAATCTTGGAAAAAAAAAAGATTCACATACTTTTAGGAAAAGGACCATATAAAAACGACAAAAACATGATACATCTTTCTAGTGCCCTTTGGTGTTTGATGGCTTCCCAGTTCCCAATTTTTACCCCTCACTATTTAATTTGTTACAGGCCCATATCACCCTGAGTAGTAAGAACAGCTGTGTTGATACAAAAGCAAGCCTGGCTAAAGGATTGGAATGCAGCAAAAATGCCCTGGACCCTTTGCCCATGTTCACAAAAGGTCAGGAGTGATACCTTGGATAGTGATGCATCAGCTGAGCTCTCAAAGGATATCAGTTTTACATATTAATTATCAGATAAAACTGCTTCAAGATCAAAGTTAAAACAAAGTTAAATAGTTTTAAAATAGGTATTGTTCTGGCTTTGAAAGGTGAACCAAGAAGTTTTAAGAAGGAAATTACAGAGTTTCAGTTTTCTTTAAAATAAACATTTTTCCTTCATTAATCCATTCATGATACTTCTGAGTTTTCACACAGTAATTACCAAGGGGTAGGAAACTAAAATGGTATACATTCATCCAGACATTTCTTGAATTCCTATTGTGCACTGGGCATGTAGATATAAAAAACTAATCACAAGATTCTTATTACTGGGATCCTTACCTAGGCACAGAGGCACTACATTATAGAACCAATTTTTCGAGACCTATATAATAACTTATCTTAGGTCAATACTTTATTTATATATGGCCATAAAACTCAGTCAAACAAGAACCACTTGTTAAGAACCCACTACATGTTTGTTAGGAAAAATGCTATATGCTAAATCTACAATGACAAAAAAGAATAAAACAGTCTATTTGCAATGAAATTGCATTCTAATGAGGGAGACAAGACACATACATAATTATACACAGCAGAAATATTGAAGATTAAACACAAATATATATATAATGGAGTTAAATAAGAGGCCATTACCACTTAGAAGGACTGGGAAAAGCTTCCTATAGAAGGCAGCACTTTTATACCTCCGGGAAAGAAAAGGACTCTAGGAAGTAGAGGTGATAAGCTAATGGATTCTAAGCATGAAGATGATCCACTTCAAAGGCAAAGACTGAATGTCATCTGTGAGGAGAAAAAAACAGACCACTTGGGAAGTATTTCAGGGTATGAGAGGGAAATTAATGCCCCCAAACCTGGAAGTATAGTTTGGATTTTGGTTGTATCAGACTGAAAAAAGCTAAACAAAAATTTGAATGCTATCCTAGAGCCAATAGAAAGCAATAGACTGAATAAGGAAGTCATGTGGTCAGATCTTTGCTTAAGAAAAATTACTTGGACTTAGCTACTCTCAGCCATAAGAAATGTTGAAGGAAATCCAGGAAATTTTTGAAGGATTTATGACAAAGTATGCTATCTGCCCCTAGAGAAAGAGCTGTTGGAAGTTGGATGTGGATCAAAGCATACTATTTTTCACCTCAGTTTATTTATGGCTTTATTTTAGGGTTTTGGTTTTATATGAACATTCTTTTACAACAATGACCAATATTGAAGTATGTTTTGCACGATTATACAGGTATAACCCAGGTCACACTGCATACCATTTCTGAAAAAGGAGGTGCAAGGGAAGGATGGAGACAATTTGGATCACATAATTTTGGAAAACCTATTGTTATTACATGTGATTAGAAGATAAAATACCTTTGAATAAAAAAGGAAAAAGCTGTCAAAAAAGGGGGAACCTGAGGAGGTGGTCTATTCAATTTTGGGTTTTCTTTCATTGTCAGAAAGCTTTTTTCTAAGATAAAGCCTAAATTGGTCTCTTTACAACTTCCACTCATTTCTCCTAGCTCTGACACCTAAGGCCAAACAGAGTAAGTCCAATTATATTTTTACTTCAGAGAATTGCAGGTATCTAATAATAATAGTTAACCTCTACATAGCGTCACAAGGTTTGCAAAGCACTTCCTATATATCAAATCATTTTATCCTTACAATAAGCCTGTGTTGAAGGTGCTATTAGCATACTTATTTTACAGATGAGAGAAATGAGGAAGAGAGTGGTTAAGTGACTTTCCCAAAGACATGTATTTAAATATGTGTCTAGTCATATTCCCAGCTCAGGTTTTTCTGTTACTAAATCCTGTGATCTATCTACTTTGCCACCTAGCCACCCTTTAAAGAGATGATGCTATCCCTGTTTGATCTCTTCTCTCTTTTAACCAAGCCTTTTTATTCGGTAGACTAAACATCATCAGATTCATCAACCAGGATTTAACTTCAAGTACTGTTGACCATTTTAATTGCCTTCCTTTTGACAATACCTGTGAACATCCATTCTCTACATATTTCCTAGAAAGCAATAAAAGCTATGAAAGATGCAGGATATACAGAAGTGAATTTATAATCTGACTAAGAAAGAATAAATTCTGTGAAAAAAAGTTAAAAGGCCTTCTTATGCTCAATAAAGCAGGTGAATTGCACTTGATTTTTATAGATAATACCTTTATTTTTAAAGGGTATGGAAAAAAGACCTTTGAAGATTATGAGTTTTCCAATAGAACAGAGTCTTCAACAGAAGCTCTCAAACCAATATTTTTTAACTCACAGTGGGAGAGGGACATCAAAGGAATTCTTGAATATTGTTTTTGGAAACCATTGAATCCATGGTAAAAGTAAAAACTCAAATGATCTATTAAATGTTCCATCAATGAATCCACTTTGTATCTAAGTATATAAACTTAATCTTTTTAAACTTGTTTTCCTTAACTTAAAAAAAATTCTAAAAATGTTAATTTATAGACTTTGTCTTTTGTGTCCTTCAATGTGTCTGATCCAGGACAAGCATATGAGAGCACTCAAGAAATATTTAATAATGGTTTTCTAGGACACATAGAAATATGTTGCCAAAGGGCAGAAGAATGTGAATGGAGACCTTGAGTTCATCTGAAGTAAAAGTATAAATTATCATTGTTATCCACCCGTGCTCTCCTGACAGTTCTCTCACCTCTCCCCTGCACTACCACAGATGGAAAAGGGCAATGATGGATGGACCCCTTCATAGTCCAGAGAGTATTCATGGAAGTGAGGCAGGGATATTTGAAGTCCTACTAGGGCTGGATAAGCAGTTCTGATCCCTGAAGTAATGTCCAGGGCTGCCCAGTCAGGCTTCTGTTAGATTTTCAATGGCAGCCTCTTAGTTAGAAAAGTCCCATGCACGATGCTTTACAGCTCTCAGTTGTTTGCTGAAGCTGTCTGTATATCTACATAAAATTGGTTCCCATTCCCTTGCAGTTCCAGCTTCAGCTGGCATGACTGGGAAGCAAGTGCTGACTATTTTGAAGTGTTCACCTGGGATAAATAGCTAAAAAGCAATTGGATCTTTTGTGTGTGTGTGTGTGGAAATAGGGTTGTCATTTAGAGTCAGCAGTTGCTGTCCATATTCAAATTTTTGTCCCTGTGGATAGCAGAGGTCTGAGAGATCTGGATCATTTCCTCCAGGCACAGCCTGTTTATTGATCTTCACATCACACTCACCCTAATTCCATCCCCCCACCCCTGCCTCAACTCAATCCAGTTAGTCTAGTATTTTCCAAAGTATTCTTGCATTTTATGTTTTTTGTTTTGTTTTGTTTAGTGTTCTGATATCCACTAATTGGCAGATGAATAAATTCTGTTAAAGTAAATGCTTTGTCTTCTGGATGATTTGGGGTTAGTTGGTTATATTTGTGAGTCAATATTTAGTTCATTTCTCAACTTGAAAAGGAGCAAATATCTATCTTCTGGTTTTATTTATTTCACACATATGCAATATTATATTTATTATATGGGCATATGAAAATATTTCATAGCATAAATACAAAATTCCTTTAGAGGAAGGCAGTTGTTTTGGAGTATGATCATTGTAGCTTTCCACTGACAATGAAACAGGTTTGGTAAAATAAGACTCCTTCAGGCATTCATTGATATTTCCCTTCTGGCCTAAACTACAGGGTGTGACTAGTTTAAAAGCTGTCAAAATGACATAAAACAGTTATTAAATCTTCTGGCTGCCTTACTGCCAGAGGGCAATATTGTTCCATAAATAGTCTGCATTTCCAATGATAATGCTTAGAGGAACAAAGAGCAATCCAAGCAGAGGCCTGAATACATTCTAAGTACACTACAAAGTGCATGTTCTGGCCCTTATCTGCCTCCTCCTCCTCCTTGTCAATGGGAACATTTTCACAAAAGTGGGTTAAATAACTGGTATAAGCGAAATTTAGGTATTTTAAGCATCTACTTGTGGGCCTGACTGCATGTATAATTATATAATGTACCTTTTCAATCAATTCAGTTAAAAATACAACTCTACCAAATGTCCCCAGCATCCTCATAGCATTTTGCAATTTAAAGGTCTTTTTTTCTCCATTGCACATTTATTTATACGAATACAAATTTCTTTAATCAAAATACCTTTATCATGATTTGAATTCCCATTAGCAGAAATTATTAATATTTAAATTGGGATGCATAAGGATCATGGAATCATAGATTAAGAATTGGGAGGAAAACTAGGAGGTAATCTAGCCCAACCTCCTCATCTGGCAAATTAGGAAATCGAGGCCCTAGAAAGTGAGGTAACTTGTTTGAGATTATAGAAAGTAAGTTGTAGAGATGGAATTTGAAATTGCATCCATTGACTTGATAACCAGTGATTTTTCTATTGTTCTGGCTAGATGGAATTTAGTATATAGTCGATGAAAAAAATGTATCATATGAACAATTAAGTTCTATAATGATAGCAAATCACTTTTAAATTTTAACTTAAAATTTAGCATGAAGACCCTCTACCAAACTTTGAATAAGGTAGGTAAAACAAGTATTATTATACTCATTTTAAAGAAGGAGAAATAATGAGCAGTGTCATTTCATAAATCAAGAAGATGCAAAGGATGATAAAACCATTTTAAACAAAGCTTGGCAAAATACTCAACTAAGCAAATTCATTTGAAGTACATTCAAGAATGGAGAAGCAAAAAGGATTACAAATATAAGAAAAATGGAAAAGATTTGAAAAATCATTTTTAAAAACTTTTCTTCATCAAGTACTAGATCTACTACACTTAGACCCTGACACTATAGCCTCAAGTATGCTCAAAAAAGACGTAGCAAAGTCTCTAAAGGAAATAAAGATGAGAAAAGCTATCAGAATAGAATAAGTATGTGTAAAGGAGATTTGTGCTTGAAGTAAAAAGAACACAGAATGCATTGAAAGGAATTCTCAGTGAGGGTATTAGTAAGAAATAAAAGGGTTTTTTAAAAGAATATTCAACAATTGAACACATTT
Organism: Monodelphis domestica; assembly: GCF_027887165.1. Lineage (NCBI taxonomy): Eukaryota > Metazoa > Chordata > Mammalia > Didelphimorphia > Didelphidae > Monodelphis > Monodelphis domestica. The sequence goes on from NC_077227.1 coordinate 617,311,968, forward strand.
TTGTCATCACAATTAAATGAAAGATAATATTCCACTGTATTTATTGTATGTGAATTGCAAAAGAAATAAACTAAAACATTAAATTTAATAGAACAAAAGACCAACCTACAGTCTCTTTTACAAAAAGATGTCTTCTATACACACATCAAATCATTCAAGATGTTTTGGAAGATATAAGAACACACATAAGTCTGTTCAATGAACTTTTGACAATACATACCAGGCAAGGTATAAAAAAGAGAGATGAATGTTTGCCAAAATTATTCACCCCCATTACAGATGTGGTCCTATATAGAGTCTAGGTCAAGAAGGAATTAACTGTGGATGATGAGATCATCTAGATATTCCTTTTGGTATCTGACAACTTGCCTTTTGCAACATGCTCCAGAACACAGTAAAAGTCTCATGTAAAAGATCTGTAATAACTCCAAAGAGTTTGAAATATCCATACACAAAAGAATGACCAAGTGGATGAAAAAATTCTATTGGACAATCAGTATGCATGGACAGAACAAGAGTCATATTGAATAGGTAAGTACACACGAGTTAGGATCTGTGTTCCTGGAGAGAACAACCTAAACAATGACACTGAAGATCCTACTAAGTATTATAAATGTGGAAACAGTCTCTGAGATGTTAAATAATTTTTCCACAGTTAAAAATTCATAAGAGGCAGAACAAGGACTTGAACTTACTACTACCTGGTCCAAGTCGGTGCTTTCTTCACTATAGTAAGCTATTATAGATATCTCTGTAGTCCCTTTGTGATGTTATGTATTTAAAAAATAAACTGAACCTGAAATTTTCTGAGTCACTGTCTTGAAATATTCTTAAAAGAAACACACACATATATTGGTGTATATATATAATATATATACATATGTAGATATATTAATATAAATATTCATGTATATACACACATAAATATGCATGTATATAATTATACCCATATGTTTTTAGATGAGTTGCTCAGAAGTACTTTGCTAGAATGAAAATGACACTGCTTTAGAATGAGAAAACCTGGATTTAAGTTCTATTCTCACCACTTAGTCTATGGAATTTAGAAGAAGTTAGCCTCTCTGAATCTTGATTTTCCTCGAGGGTGAAATGGACATGATAACAGTTCTACAATTCTACATCAGAGAGCTTTTTTGAGGATCAAAATAATTATATATAGAATAATATATCATAAACACAAATTTGAGCTATTATTATAGAACTTTGTTAACCGATATCTAAATTAGTAGTTTGCTTATTTTAAAGAATAATTTACTTTTGCTGAGTCACATAGTTGTCCTTCTGTCTTATATTACTTACATTACTCTTTATGAAAAATTCTTATGAGATTATTTCTTTTTTTAAATCATTATACCCTCACAGTAACACTTTCCCGTATATACAAAGTCAACATGAAATTGATGTTTATTGGGTCATAACAGAAGAGGTTTTAGTTCCTTATATACTTAATTTCCTTGATACTTTCATTTATAGAATCATAGAATCCCTATTCTGGAAGAGATTTCAATTCCAAATTTTAATCCAAAATTCAGTTATTTTCCTAGGCAAATGATCATTCAACCTCTGCATGAATGTTTCCAATTATAGGGAGCTCACTATGTACAAGAGCACTTTTCACTTTTGGACAGCTTTGTTATATAACTAGTTTATATATGTTATATTAGGACAGTAAGGTACAAAATGGATGAAGTGCCAAACCTAGATTGAGGAAGATTTATCTTCTTGAGTTCAAATTTGGCCTCAGAAACTTAGTAGTTATGACCCTGACAAAGTCACCTAACTGCCTTAGTTTCATCATTAAAATGAGCTAGAGAAACAAATGGAAAATCACAACAAAAAAATCCAATCTGAGTCACAAAGAATTGGCCACTACTTGTAAAACAGTATCTGTTTTGTTCTGTATTCCTAATAGGACTTTAAAAGGTAACATTAGAGTAGGGATATGAAGTTAGCCTTGAGGTGAGGAAGACCTAGATTTAAGTTTTGTGATACATACTAGTTCTGTGACCATGCAAAAGTCACTTATGAGTGCTATATATCTAAAATATTAAATTATGGGTTAATTGTCTATTTGTAGTATGTTTCCATTCTGAGAATTCTATATTCTGATGAAGTCACAGTTCCAGACCCCCTCCCCCAAAGGGCAGGAACTCTATCTTTTCTTTTTTTTAATATAATTTATTTACAAAGGTCTTAGTCCCTTCCTACCCTCTTGATATCATAGAAGCCATAATCCATGAGATAGATATGTACATATAAATTATATCTTTCATATTTCCATTTTCCAGTTCCGTTTTAGATGCAACATTCACAAGATATTCTTTAATATTAACTATAGCTGAGTATATAATATTCTCTTGTTTCTACTCATTTTGTTGTTCATCATCCCATAGAGTTCTTTTTAAGTTTTTTTTTTAATTAGTCTGCTCATCATTTCTTATGGCATAGTAGTATTATTTCCAAATCATATGTCACAATTTATTTTGCCATTCTTTAATTGATAGGCATCCCCTCAATTCCCAGTTCTTTGCCACTACAAAGAGACCTGCTACAAATATTTTTTGAAAATACAGGGTTTTTACCCCTTTTTCCTTATCTTCCTGGGAAACAGACATGGCAATAATATTTCTGGGTATAAGGGTATATATTGTTTTTATAACTCTCTGGGCATAATTCCACATTGTTCTCCAAAATGGTTGGATCATTGCATAGCTACATCAAAAATATATTATTGTCCCATTTTTCTATATCTCCTCAAACATTTGTCATTTTGCCCATTTGTCATTTTAGCCAGTTTGTTGGGTGTGAGATGATATCTCAGAATTGTTTTGGTTTGCATTTCTCTAATCAGTTAGAGAATTTTTTCATATACCTACATACCCCATTGTTTTCTTAATATAAAATTGTCTTCATGAATTTTCCCCATTTATCAATTGGGGGTGGCTCTTATTCTTATAAATTTGACAAAGTTCTCTCTATATTTTAGATATGAGACCTCTATCTGAGAGACTGTCTATGATAACTATCTTTTTTTAAACATTTAAAAATATACTTTATTGATAACTTTTGAAATATCACTTAATTTCTACCTATATGCATCTTACTTTGCTCTCACAGAGTCATCCCATATAACAAAGAATATTATAAGGATAAAAAGGGATAAAAAAAATAAAAATAATATATTGAAGAAAACCTAAAAATGTATATAATATTTCTATACTCATAGATCTCCCACAGGAACAAAGGAATAGAATGTAGTTATCTTCTCATATCTTTTGTTTGTATCCATGCTTATTCTTTGTAATTTTGCAATATTTGCTTTATTCTGTAGTTTTTTTATATAGTCATATTGATATAGTTGTATATTTTTTTCTTGGCTCAGCTTACTTTGCATTATTTCATTTATCATCACATATTTCCTCTGAATTCATCTTATTCTGTGATCCTCAGATCACTAACCCTGCCCATAGCCCACTCCCAGCAGTCTTCCCTTATGGCAGAAATCATGGCAGAGAAAGGAACCATCTTCCTTATCATCATGAACAACTGCAAATTTATTGCACAGACAAAAAGAGAGCAGGAAGAACAAAGGGAGAGTAATGTCATTTCTACTCAACCCTAACAGAGATAGCCCAGAATCCTAAATCCAATATCTTTGGGGAGAACAATGTTTCTACTAGCCATTATACTGGTATGTAACTCCTATACAGATGCAGCTTGGCAACTGTTCCTACAGGTGCTATAATCACATTTATTAAAGATCCAGAAAATTATTTTTATTTATTTTTAATTTCTATTTTCAGTTCCAAATTCTCTCCCTCTCCTCTAGCCTCTTCCATACTCATTGAGAAGGTAAGGAATATGATGCTCATTATATATATGAAGACATGCAAAACATATTTCCACATTAGCAATGTTACAAAAAGGGGTGGGGGAGGCACAGAAGCAAGAAAAAATAAAGTGAAAAATATGTTGCAATTTTTACTCAAAGTTTATCAGTTCTCTTCCTGGAGGTGGATAGCATTTTTCAATATGAGCCCTTTGGAATTGTACTGAATGAAATAGTTGCATTTCACGGTTGATTGCCATTACGGTGTACATTGTTATTTTAGTTCTGCTCATTTCACTTTGTATCAGTTCACATAAGTCTTCCAAGATTTTCAGAAACCGTACCCTTTATCAAAGAAATGAAAATTCTTAATATCAGAATCCTTAATAATGTCAGATGTTTCAACACCATACACTGATATGCTTTTTAACAGTGGAAATGACATAGAAGAAAAAGCATTATCATCATCTTTGCTGCTATATCCTAAAGACCATGGTGAATTTCCATCTCAATTTCAGCAGAAACCTTTCATGTTTAGAATAATTAGTAGAATGATGATGATGATATTGATTAGAATAACTATTAGAATTAATTATTTTAAGAGTAGAAGCTGACCTACTTTCTATTTGTATCTCCAATACTTTTTGCTCAGTTGTTTCAGTTGTGTTGACTTCTCATAACCTCTTTTGGAGGGGACATTTCTTGGGAAAGATACCAGAGTGATCACCATTTCTTCTCTAGCTCATTTTAGAGATGAAGAAACTGAGAGAAATAGTTTTAAGTGACTTGTTCAGGATCACACAGCTAGGAAGTATATGAAACCATATTTGAATTCAGATCATCCTGACTTCAAACCAGGTGTTTTATCTACTATCCTGCCCAGCTTCCTATGGCTACCAATTAGCATAGTGCTTTTCATATATGTGTTTGATAAATATTTTCTTCATTGATTCATTTATTCATTCCTAAAGACCAGTATTATTTAATTACATTTATAGAGATCAAATTCAAATGCAAATGGATCCCTATGCGTCATATATTGACTTGAAAAACCACAAATTGATGTTATCAAAAATGTTGTATTATATTTTTATTTATTTTATTTAATATGGCCCAATTACATGTCAGTGATAGCTACATACAATGAGAATGCAAACTAATCATCTTGGTTGTTGACATACCATTTGGATACTCCTGGCCTCTCTTCTTCCTAATTCTATTTATCTGAACTTAGGTATATAATTCCACCCAGATGAGGTCAAAATTTTCCAAGGTACTTTTTTTCATTCTGTTATGTTTTGGTTTTACCTTTTAAAAGTTACTATGTAAAGGGATATGTTTTAAAGTTCCAAATGATTTTAAAATCAAATCAATCTAATCAATTTCTCAGTAATTGGCTTTGAAGAAACTGAGACAAGAGCAATGAAAACAAAGTGCTTTTAAATAAATCATAATTACATATGCAAATGGATCCAATAATTTGAGAGTTTAATCAGATGACTAACAATTTGGAAACACACTTGCATCTTTGATGTGATCGGGACTGAGACTTTCATTGAGCAGTACTTGATGAAGGGGACAATAACCTTGGTGTATCTTCCACACCATAGGTTCTCAATAAATTTTTGTTTAAAAGTACTGGGATGGATGGATAAAATATTATAATAAAAGATGAGAAGAATAAGTTTTTCTTATGTTTAAGTCTCCTATACAAGTACTATACATTTTCACCTAAAATTATAGCCCTTTGCATTACCCATTCTGTTCTTTAAATGAAGTACTTCTCTGGGAAAGGGTATGTGTTTCTGCATGTATGCATACACATGTTTTAAGAAGTCAGATTGATAGTAATTTTTTGCCAGAAGATAAAAGCACATCTGTGATAGAAACGGATGATATAGTAATTCACATTCTGATCCATTTACCAAGATGTCTCTCTCTTCCTCCTCACCTTTTCTCTCTCTGACTGTTTCTTTTCTTCCTTCTCACTTCTTTCCCTGACCCTCCACCCCTTTCTCTGACCTGCTTCTATCTTATCACACCATTTTAATTGCATCAAGCCATGTAAGGTAAATGTGTTGCTTTAGTCATGTTATTTTCCTCTTACTCAACAGATTAAACATCAATAAGGTATGTGACCTCCTTGAGCTTTTGGAAACCAAACCCAAAAGTGCTATATACTTAGTTCAGGTTTAAGTAAAACTAAATACATTAGAAAACTCTCCTGATCTGATGTATCTAGAAAATGTTTTTCCAAAAGTGTTACAAATCAATCAGCTAATTGAGCTATGGTAGCAGGAAATGCAGATGGTATTGCATTTTGCTGTGTTTTCATGTTGCCAGCCCAATTCCTCTTCATAGGATAGTGTTTTTGTTGGCTCTGGCAGTTTGTATCCTGTGGCACCAGCATGAGATTGCAGCCCTTGATTGATTTAGCTGATGCCCAGGGTTACCAATTAACAACAGAAAAGCATAGACAAAAGGGAGGGTATAGAGAGGAGGGAACAAGGAGACATGGTTTGGCACAACTGACATGCTTAACTTGGGATGCCAGCTGGGTCCTGCTAGTGGCAACATCAGATGATTTTTATCTGCATTTTTTTTTTCACATGCAGGAATTCAGCATTTAGAGAATTGCTGGCCTTTCCTGATATGTTTCTCCTGATTTTTTATAAGAAACCAAGGGCATTTTTTTTACCCTATAGACTTTTTTAACCTCTCTTTCAAAGAGATCTCCTGATTTGCAAAGTTTGCATCCTACTTGTTTTCTTTAATTGCAAATTTGCTGCTGACCTTCCCTGAGTATACATCTAGGGACCCATCCCTGCTGCTTAATGCATCTAATGTCTACAACATTTTCCCCTCTGATTTTCTTTAGTACTTTTGAACAAGATCCTTCCAAAAGAAAAAGTTAATAGGGCAGGAAAACAACCCTGTTGGATGATCTATATGTAAATCTCCTATGGGAGATATTTTGATGCTTTAGGTTATATGAATTGTATTTTCTAAATTTCTGGTCACTAGCGATGGATGGAAAGAGAAAAAAAAACCCTACATTTTATTTATAGATTGTAAACCAATCACTGAAAATAATTTTTTTTTTAATCCATCAAAATAGGTATCTCAGTGAATTAAGAGCTAGGCCTAGAGATAGGTGAACCTAGATTCAAATCTGGCCTCAGACACTTCCCAGCTGTGTGACCCCGGGCAAGTCACTTAACCCCCACTGCCTAGCCCTTACAACTCTGCTGCCTTGGAACCAATATACAGTATTGATTTTAAGACGGAAGGTAAGGGTTTAAAAAAAAAATAAAATAAAATCCATCAAAATGATTCATTTCTCTATATGATAAGGAATGATTAATTCTAGTGATTTTTCTTCCTGACTAAATTGACAGATTGCTTGAGTTATTTAATCAAACTGTATATTTGTTTTAGTATCTTGTAGACACATGTTCACTCTCTCTAATATATGTATGTATGTTTGTATATATACTTTTCTGTATGCATGTATGTATAGCATCAATGAATCTCAGAATCTAATAGATTCACCAAGATTATCAAAACCAATGTATTTATAGACAAGAATTTCTTTTAAAATATACCAAGCAAGTGGTCATGGAGACTTTGAGGATTTCTAGGAAGTTAGCCATCATATCCTACCACAGACTTTACTTCTTCAAACTAAATGTCCTCAGTTCCTTCAAATGATCATATAGATCTTGAGGTTCTTTACTATCTTGATTTCCCCAGATGCTTTTCAATATATCGCTATTTTTTATATAGTGTGGCATCTAGAACTGAATACAATTCTCTAGGTGGGCCCAACTGGTCAGCTAGATAGCTCAGTAGCTAAGTATAGAGCCATAAAGACCTGTAGAATCAGATACTTACTAAGTGTGTGACTCTGGCCAAGGCACTTTACCTTCCCCTTCCCTTCCCCATCCCCTCTCCTTAATTCACTGGAGAAGGATATGGCAAATCAGTCTAACATCTTTGCTAGGAAAATCAAATGGAAAGCATCAGTGTGATATGGTCCATGGGATCACAAAGAGTCAGACAGGACTGAATAACAACAACAGGGCAAAATTATCACTTTCTAAGGCTTAGAACACTAGCCTAAGGCTACTTTAACATTTTTAGCTAATATATCATATTGTGAACTCATTTCATTTTCAGTCAATTAAGTCACCCAGGTCTTTTTTCCCCCATTACTATCTAGCCCAGCCTCTCCCATCTTATACTTTTGAAATTAACCAATTGTTTGGTATAGTGTAAATAAAACCAATGGCTACTTGGCAATCCCCCTATTCTATCAATCAACCAATAATCATATTGAATATCTGAAGAGCTAAGACATACAAGAAACTATGCTATACATGGTGATTTAAAAAACAATGAAGGTAGAATGAGAAACTCTGGTTCTGATCATGCTTCTATTTACCAGAAGTATTTTCACGGTCAAGTCAAGTCAATCTCTCTTAGAATATAAAATTGCTTATCTATAAAATAAGTACAATAACAATGGCGGTTAACTGCCTATCAGGTATTAGAGCAAGTTCCATCTAGCAGCAAATGCTGTGTGAATAGAAATCATGTGTAAATCTTCCAGGGAAGCTTGTGTGATGCTTTAGGTTATAGGCATTGTATTTCTTAAATTTCTAGTCACAGTGAAAAGTTAAAACAGAAAAACAAAACAAAACGAAGAAAATTTTATTCATAAAATGCTACCCAAATCATTAAAAAGTAAATTTTTAAAAAATTTATAAAAATGCATTATACTCTAAAAATGTCCTACTAAGGTGAGGTATCATGAAGTGGAGATTACTTTAAGTTCTCAATTTCCATGCTGCACAAACATAAATTCTGGTAGATTCTGCCTAAGGAAACAGAATTCAAGGTGTTGCCCAATAACATACAGTAAATGATATTATAGACTCAGCCTATTATAGGATACAGAAATTCTCATCACCTTTAGCGTAGCCTCTAGAAAATGACCTTTTATGATATGGTGACAAGTGAAATTGATAATGATAGATTTACATCTTCTTATAATATATTATCACTAGTACATTATAAGGAATCAACTAATTTGTTATTTCAATGCTATCTAAAGTAGAACCTTAACAATTGATTTGAGGAAGTAACTTATTTATCCAGGTTTCTCTTTTCTCAAATAATTATTCATTCTTTTTTTCCTGTTTTTTAATAATTTTAATATTTATTTATTTAATTAATTTAGAATACTTTTCCATGGTTATATGATTCATGTTCTTTCCATCCCCTTCTCCCTCCCCCTTCCAGTAGCCAATCAGCAAATCCACTGGGTTTTATTTGTATAGTTGTTCAAAGCCCATTTTCATATTATTATTTGCAATAGAGTGATTATTTAGAGTCTATATCCCAAATCACATCCCTATCAAACCTTGTGATCAAGCAAATGTTTTTCTTCTGTGTTTCTACTCCAAGAGTTCTTTCTCTGGATGTGGATAGTGTTCTTTCTCATAAGTCCCTCAGAATTGTCCTGGGTCATTGCATTGCTGCTAGTAGAGAAGTCTATCATGTTCAATTGTGCGACTGCATATCAATCTCTGTGTACAATGTACTCCTGGTTCTTTTCCTTTGGCTCTGCATCAATTCCTGGAGGTCATTCCAGTTCACAAATAATTCATTCTTAATTATTCACATGTTTACTCCTGTAGATTATTCCCTGATGGTATGACATATTTTTCTCTTTGTCTTAGTTTCCTCTAATATCTAGGAGAGTGCCTTGTATATGTGAATGGTCTGTGCATTTGTGTTCTTTGTTGTTATTTTGCTTTTCAGTTGTGTTTTATTCTTCATGATTCCATTTGGGGTTTTCTTGGCAATTAAACTGGAATGGTTTGCTGTTTCCTTCTCCAGTTCATTTTAGTGGTCTCAGCTAATAAGTGTCTGAGGCCAGATTTGAACTCTGAAAGATGTTTGTCTGATTCAAAGCCCAGTGCTATATTCATTATGTTATCTAGCTGCCCCAATAACTAAGTGTCTGAGGCCAGATTTGAACTTAGGAATATGAGTCTTTTTGACTCCAGGTTCAGCACTCTATCTACTGCCTGACCTAGCTGCCCTCTGTGATTTTATAGGTGCTTGAACAGAATACAATTTTTAACATTTGCTAATTTTCTGAGCTCCAAAGTGGTTCAGTAACTTGCCATTTTAGTCATAGAGATATTAAAAACCAAAATTAGAAAATTAGTTAAAATTGGAAACTAAATTTTCCTAACTTCTATTCTTTACTTCCTCTCAAAATATAATAAAAGATTATTGAATTGAACAGAATTGAATTGGGTCTGCACCATTCTCATGAGTTCTTTCTCCTTCAAATAGAATAATCATTTATCCACTCTACATGGCAGGCATCACATGCTACTATGAGTCAGAACTCTATTCACATGGCAGCTTTCACTCTCACTTTCTATACAACCACATACAGTGTTGGCGTGCAGCATTTCACAGACTCACAGATTCTGGGAGCTAGAAGGGAATGGAGAGAAGATCTAGTCCAATTCCCTACTTTTACACTGAAGAAAAATGAATCACTGTGATACACTATAGCCACACTTAGTTTGTATTATAATTGGAATTTGAACCTAGATCTTTGTATTCTTATTTTAGATAAGATTATGAGATTATAAACTTGATGTTATTAACAAAGGGCAACTAAATGGTACAGTAGTGTTGGAAGTGGAATCAGTAAGATATAAATTCAAAACCTGTCTTTAGATACTAACTTTATGACTGGGAAATTCAATTAACCTCTGACTCAGCTTCCTCATTCATTTATAAAAGAGATTAATAATAGCATCTACCTTATTGGACTATTGTGAAAATCAAGTGAGATACTCTGTGTAACATTTTCAAACCTTAAAGTCTATGTAAATGCTAGTTATAGTATTCTCTGAATATGAGAAAAATGGAGATAATATGTATTGGGTGAGTTTGCGGGCAAAGGAGATGGAGAAAAGGAAAGTATTCAGCCATAAAAAAATGGAAAGTCCCATCTAGAAATGAATAGGGTTCATGAAATGAAATATAACAAATGACATTTTTTCCTCAGTCCCAGAAACAAAAAATGCAGTATCAGACTGACGTATATTCAAGAGGGAACCATCGAGTGTAAATGAGCATCTTGCATCAGTGAGCACATAAACATACACTCCATAGTGTAACCCTTTGCTAATGAAGCTCTTGCGAGTAAGATTGGCTGGGAAATAGACTGCTGTCAAAATCTATTACAGGATGGCTCCTGGCAGACTGCAATCTGCCCTCCTTTCCTGGATAGGATTGTTGCCTGCTGCTGCTAGTGAAGAGGAAGCATAGCAAACGGAATGCAAGTGAATGCTCCTTATAAAGGGCAAACTGTTATTATTTTGTGTCTTCTGAGGACACACTAGACCTTGATTCCCAAAGATGGTTGCTGCATTGAACACAAGAAGGAAAAGGACCAAGTACTCTGAGTTTAGTTTAGCTTTTTCATGTGGGTTTTCCCATCATTTATGGTATATATGTATATATTATACCTGGAGCTTAAACTAGCTTGCTCAACTTTAACTTTTATAGTAATAAAATGGATATTCTAGCTTGGCTAGCATAATACCAAATAATGATTAAACTAACCCATCCCCCCCATCCAAACCTATCTCATCCACAATCATCCACACCATTCCAATCTGCTCCACTTCAATCTAATTCAATCCAATCAATTTTCTAATCTAATCTAGATCAACATATTTCATTACAATTATAGACATGGAATCTAGAAACCCCAAACTTGTAGCCTAGTAAGATCTGATGAACCCAAGCTTTAGGGTTGGCTTATAAGCAGAGACCCCAATTTTGTCCCAGTTTTCATGAGAGTTCCCCCAAAGGAAGTTTCAGATTTAGCTAGTCTCAGACTGAATAATTGACCTTAAAGTAAATGACAATATTAGCTTAGGTGGAGTTGGCAAGCTTAAGGATATGCTAAAATATCCTTTTATATTAGAAGTTTTCCCCATTGTATCAGGTCCATTCCCAAGAAGACCAACACCTGGGCAGGGAGTATTCTTTTAGTGTCTATTGTAATTAGGTCACTCCCAGATACCCCAGCCTCTGGCTATGGTCTCTTTCCCAATCCTGCTTGTAGTCTGTCAGCTTTCATTTCCTTGTAACCATGGTAATGTCAATTAATCAGATTTCCCTGTACCTCTGTCCCCCTAAACTGTATGTAAGTTCCCCAAATTCTTTTGTCCTTTGGAGTCTTTATCTAGAGCAGGGATAATGGCCTCAGAATCCCAGTGTGTAGACTCTGTAAAAGTTTTGGTGCCAGGGCTCTGAGTAAAAGGCCAAATATTGGACCTATCCCTTCCCTAATCAAAGACTTGGTTTTTCTGCAATTTTGGTAGTTCTGTGTTATTTACAAGTTAACACTGACATGGGCATTGTACCCCCAGAAATGCAGGTGAACTATTATCAGGGAAACTCCCTTGCCCTTGCATCCTCCTGACTCTGAACCTAGAAACACCCAATGACCCCGTAGGGTCCTGAGATGTTTATCCCCTTTGATAGTCCTCTAGATTTAAGATGGACAAAGAGATGAATCTTTATGCCTCCAGGCAGACCTCAGTCAGATGACCACCTCACCCCATCAAATGCCTGAGGGCTGAGCACTCTAAGTCATGTCCACACCATGACATAGCATCTGTTGTAAAGCGTATAAAATCCTCAGAACTGATGTCTTTTGGGGGACAGCTTTTCCATTCATGCTGTCCTCCCAGGAACCTCTCCCCATCTTCCTGTTCCACCTTGCTATCCTCCTGGCCATTCTCAACTGTGGTAGTCTCTTGGTGATCGAGAATGACTATTGTCTTTGTGCATTATCATCTATTGATGTACCCTCATGTGGCTTTGAAGTCCAAAGGCTGAGGCGCAGAGTGTGTGACACAAGGGGCCTGGGACGCCAGTTGTTACGGGAGGTGCGGCTGTGGCCTGGTGTTGGCGTTCACTCGCAGCGGCAAGATGTTGACATCGCTCATCTTCAAAGGTGGTGGCAGCATGGTTAATGTGGGTTCGCCAGCTGCTTCTGTCAGAGGCATCGAGTTCTAGTTGCTTTGGTGTAATGCCAGCCCACTTCAAGTTGGACTTTAGCTGGTCCTTGAATCTTTTCTTTGGTTGGCCTTGTTTCCTTAGTCTAGCTGACAGTTCACCATAGAATACCTGTCTTGGTATTCGCTGTGGGTCCATGCTGATGACGTGTCCAGACCATCGTAGCTGGGTTTGGAGGACCAGGACTTCGATGCTGGTGGAGTTGGCTCTGTCAAGGACTTCCTGGTTGGTGATACCAGTGATTTGTTGGTGATTGGTTGGTTGTTGGTGATTGACCCGAGAGAGTGTTGGTGGAATTGCTCCAGCCGTTTCATGTGCTTTCAGCCATTCTCAACATTACCTTCTAAATTAATAAATTTCTCTTTTTGTTTTTAAGCTAAGTTTTGGAGTCTTGCATTCTTGCAAAAGGTATCCTTCCCAAACCCCAGGGGTACACATCTGAACCCCCATAACATTTTGGCTCCCAACATTTTTGGCTCTCCTGAAAGCTACTCCTGAACCCCATAACAAACACAATCTTATCCAATACAACTCAATTTCAATTCAATACAATCTAGAACAATCATATTGACTTCACTATGATACAACAATCATTTATTAAGCACCAAGAAGAAACAAAGCATTGTTCCAGACACAAGGAGTTTATGTTCTAAAGTAATTTTTTCTTAAGGAGAAAATAGAGGCTGAGTGTGAGATATATATCTCTGATACCTCTCTCATTTGTGACTTAAGGCAAGGTATTTGATTTTGCTGGGTCTGAATCTCCTCATCCTAGAATGAAAAGGATGTCTTAGATAGCCTTTGAGATGCCTTCTAGTTCTAAATCTGTGATCTAATGAACATTTGAGAGATGAGTAGCAATTAGTGGTGTCCCCAAACTCTAACAATTTTAAACATTATGAATATAAAGCTTTTTTTAAAATCTATAATGCTGTCAACACAGAATCTAGAAACCCCCAGACTTGTAGCTCAGAGAGACCTGATGACACTGCCCCCCCAACCCCTTTTAGTTAGCTTGAAGGTGGAAACTTCCTGAGAGTCTCTCCCACAGGAAAAGTCCAACTTCTGGTGTCTCAGACTAACAATAGACCTTAAAGTAGCTTAAGTGAGGATGGCTAATCTCATTTGGTGCTGTCTCTCTCTTTTGTCCCAATGGTTTCTCCACTTAGGCCAAAGTCCTTTATCAAGGTAGCCCAGCCCATGTAAAAAAAATATTTACTGTTTGCCAAAGTTATCCTTGCCTAAATTAGGAAGGGAGGAAGGGAGAAAGAAAGGAAAGAAAGAAGGAAGGAGAAGAAAGGAAGAATCCTAAGTTTTAAATATCAGAAACATAGGGGTTGGGACTAAGGAACCTCTAAAAATGGCAGACAATGATCTGAAGAGACCTTACAGTCACATAACCTTCAGAAGATTATACAATTCTCATCCATCTCCATGGAAACCTTATACATGGTTATTCAGTAGGAAGATCTGGATTCTTTCAGTAACTGCTGGAAACCTAAAGTAAGTAATAATGGAATAGTTATTATCATGCTGCATTAAATGAAATGCATCAAAAGTGAAGGATAACAGATAGTGCAAAGGATATACCAGTTACCATGGGACATTAATAGACTTAGAGGAAGATTTCTATCTCATGGAGGTGGGGAGGAATCTATAGAGTGTTTATATGAAGATATAATAGGTAAGTATTGCCCTGGATGAACAGACATGGACTGCCCCAGTGGAGGTAGTACCCATATAGAGGAGTTCAGGGATTTTTATTTAACCCTTCATTGGTGAAGAATTCTTTAATTTAAATTAAAATGAAATTTTAAAAGGAAAACAAATATTTGTGAAGTACCTTTAGGAGAAGTGTTACTATCAGTGATACAAATGAAGATCTGTGGTCCTTGCTCTCAAAAAGTCTATACTCCAGTGAGTAAAGGCTACATGATTCTTGCCAAGGAACTGATGCTGAGATGTTCCATCAATTCAGAAAAGATATATCTTCATAGGATTGCTGATTTAGACCTAGAAAAACACTGGGAGTAGAATCTAATTCAGTGGACTCTATATTTCATTGATAAAGAAACTGAGGCTAAGATAAGTAAAGTGACTTCTTCAGGGTCATTCAAGTAGTGAGCAGCAGAACTACATATCTAACCTAGACCATTTGTTTCTGAGTTAAGTATTTTTTCTTCTATGTCTATTCTGGAGTGAACTGGGAAGATTTCAAGGAAATGGGATATAAATCAGATTGGAAAGGTGGGGTAGAAACCCCAAAGTTTGCTTTGGTAGGTGGCAGTTGCCCCAGTCTATGTTTGGGTTAGGGCTAGGATAGTCTGATCAGAGCAGAAAGATTATTAAAGGTGAGTAGCCAACAGGAGAGGGTAAGAGGTAAACTGGAGCCAGATTGGAGAAAAAAAGACTTTGAACGCTAGACTAAGAAGTTTGTACACTATCCTGTAATTGATGGGAATTGTGCCTTAGAAATAAGGGCAATGGAGAAAGGTTTTGCTTTTCATTAACACTTGGTTTGTGTTTCATCAAAGTAGATGTAATGAGGAAAGTCTATCCTCCCTTGAAGCTGGACCATCTGCACCTTTTCCTAAGGATTCTGTGATCTTGCTGCGTTGTGTTTGACCCAGTCCCATGAAAAACAAGTCTATCTAAACTAAATGACAAGACAAGAGACAAACAGTATTTGAAGTAAGTGAATAATTGACCTGCATGTGTATAAAGCTGAAATCAGTGAGCTTCCCTGTGGGGATTCCGTTGTTTGCCCTGCTGAGATCCTCATATATTAGAAACAAAGAGAAGCTGGTTAACCACAGAGGGCATGATTACTCAGCAAGCAAGACATTTCAGCAACCTTGCAGATGTCCTCCTAAGCTCACCATTTGCTCCAAGTGATCAAAGAGGGCAGACTGAATACCAAATTGTAAAGTTAATAAATAGTCTCTCTGGGAAATGTCTTTGGGAAAAGAGAGTGAAGATATCAAACAAATACAGTTGACCTGACATGGCACTTAATTCCTGAGCGGCATCCAAAAGCAGCCACCCCACCTGCACAGTCCTCATTATCGCACTTTAAATATTTGACAGTCCCTATAGACTTGACTTTCATGTAAGCAGAGGGAGAGACCACATTTCCTCATTTCGAAAATTCTTATCTGAGCTCACATTTTGAATGAGAGTAGGATGATTAATATCCTGTTTTCCTAACCCACTGGCTTTTTAAAGATAGATCTAAAGTTATTCAAAGATGATTCTAGCTATAACATAAACTGAGGGAAATTCAAACTGAATGCATGGCTTCGTCTAGATCAAAAGATAAGCAGGTGTCAAAATACATCTGTAGTAATTAGCTGTGGCTCAGTCTCCAAGTCTCCACAAGGTCTATATTTTTCCTATCTACTCTGGAAACAATGTTCAGTTTTTTAAAAGAGTGTATTTAATGCTCAATTTAATGCTTAAATCTTCTTTTTCTTCTGCTTCTCAGAATTGTAGGTTGTCCTTTCCATTAATAAAGTCTATGTTTCTAAGTGCAAAATGAAGTGGAGAAGGGAGAATTACTCAGATAATTGAGGTAGAAAAGGAATTCACTTAAAATACCCAGATTAAGGCAAACATGAATTCTATGTCTCCTGTTATCGAGATAATCGTTTTAATTCTCTATTTTAATTTGTTTCTGAAGATTCCTTGATGGCAGTTAAGAATATTTTGATCTTTTAGTACAAGAATTCATCCAATATTAAGGCTTTCTAAAAAGAAGAATTCAGGGGTATCTAGGTGGTTCAGTGGATTAAAAGCCAAGCCTAGATGCAGAAGCTCCTAGGTTCAAATATGGTTTCAGACACTTATTGCTGTGTGACCCTGGGCCATTGATGGTGAAGCTATGGCATATGTACCAAAGATGTCATGCAGAGTGTTCTCTGGGGGCACCTGCTGCTGTCCTCCCCCCATATTCCTCCTTTAGTTCATTACTAGAAAGGCAGAAGGACTCAGGCAGAGCTGTACCCTTCTTCATCTCCACCTCACCCAAAATCTTTTCACTCCTTCATCCAGTTACCCAATGGGAATGCTTCCTCCCTCCCCAGTCTAGAGTAAGGAGAGAGGGTCAAGGGGGTGAGACAGGGGGTTTCAGGGGGTAGGGCACAGCACTCAGTCTCTAAAAGGTTTACCATCACTGCCCTAGACAAAGAACTTATTCCAACTTACCTAGCTCTTACCACTTTTCTGTCTTGGAAGAAGTACTTATAATTGATTTTAAAATGAAAGTTAAGTTGGATTAAAAAAAATTAAGAGGAATCCAAGGCGGATACTACAGATATAAGCACTTCATAAACCCTCAACTCATATTATAGTTACAAAATTTTAACTGTTTGCATTTTTATTAATAAGAGCAATAATAGATAGTTAAGAGGCCACTTGGCATAATGGAAATCATGCTGGATCTGAAAACTTGGTTCAGTTCCTGCCTTGAACAATTGGTAGCTATGTGGCTCTAGGAAAGTCACTAAAAATTCTCAGCTTTTTTTTCTTTCACTGGAAAATGGTGATAACAATAGTCCCTAATTCACAAAATTGTGCTAAGGATCAGATGAGATATCACATCATAATGTCTTGTGAAGAGAATCTCATTTATTTGACTGTGGTAACAACTATGAGTTTAATATCATAACTACTATTGCTAATATTATTATTATTCTATTCATTTTACATCTAGGGAAATTGAGGCTTGGTGAAATTAAATAAATAATTTAATAACGATCACACAACTTTTAAGTGTTTGAGTCAAAGCTTCAACCCACATTGCCTGACTCTACATCTAGTACTATATCCTATGTTCTATTCTGATTATAGTGCTTTTAATAGTCACAAAGCTACAGTGATCCATTGTAAAAACACCAGCAACATCATTTATGTTAGAAAAAGGCCATTTTCAACATCAGTTTCAATTTTCAGTGCTGTAGCTTATTACTAATGCTCACTAGTGCTCTCAGATGAATTTCTTAGTGGGGAGGGGCAATTTCACTGTATAGCCCACCAACAGGTTGAAGGAAACTAAGTCCTTAACTTTTCCATCCCTCCATTTCTCAGAAACAAACAAACAAAACTTTTCCATCCTCCATTTCCTTTCTACCTTCAAACCCTTTGCAGGATAATGATGGACTAATTTGAGATAAAATGTCCATGGCTGATAATAGATTTATGTTATTACTCATATATAGCATCTGTATCTACAAAGTAGATAAAGCAAAAGAGTATCCTTAACCTTTTTATTATCTCCTATTCTCTTTCTTAACTTAATTCCTCCCTCTCCATTCCCCCCGAATCCAATCCCCAATGATCTCCTCTGTATGATTTTTCTTCTGTTCCCAGATAACAGAATGGTACCTGAGAAAGTCAAAGAACTCCAGAGATTTTAACCCATTCACAATCTGTGTATCTAATTTCAACTAGATCCTTGATACTCAATTACCTCTTTTATATATTCATTACTAGTATTCTATTATTTTTACCTCAGTAGATGTTTTAAATATTCACTAATCTCCTTATTACATCAACTTTTCCTCTTCCCCAATTCAGCCAGATGAATTTCTACTCACTGAGATGATAAAGATATCATTTGATATAACTCCCTCACCCATCTCTTCTCTTTCTCAATCTCTAATTGTTCAGTCTTTTCCCCCATAGTAAGTATTCTAATGAAAGTTAAATCCCTCCATTTAAAATTTGGTTCCAATTCCTTCTCTTTCCTTATAAACTTTACTTCTAAAGTTATTCCCTTCCTCTGAAAGACTCAATTCTCTTGTCTTCTCTAAAAATGTTTTTTATCCTCTTCACTAAACTTCTCCAAGGAGAGTTCTATATCAGTTCTGTCCAATCAATCTTAAATTTTCATACTTTGGCTTCTATCTCTATCCATCAGTGCACCCACATTCTCAAATTATCATAAATGACCTCCTCATTAAAAATAAAACATTATTTTCTCAGATTTCCTTGTTGGTGACCTCTGTGTAGTACCACTGATCTCATCTACTTTCTGACTCTCTAATATGCAGTAAAGATTCTAGTTCCCTTCCCTTTCCTCTCTGGTTGCTCTCTTCTGTTTATTTTTTTCTTCTTCTGGCTCCTTTTACTCTGGAAGGTCACTCATTGTCTATCAACTGGTCTTCTACTATACTTTTTCCTTTGAACAAGTGACCATCCTCACAGCTTCCACCTCGTTATGAATAATCCTCAAATCTAAATCTTTAGTCCTTTTTGTCTTCTTTTCTGAGTTCTGGTCTTCTAACTTCACTGGAATTAGATTTCCTCTTGGCTGTAACTTCAAACTGAAAAGGGTTTCAACTAAATTTTTTTAAATTTTCTTTTTAAATCTATTTCCCCTTCTTGACTTTCTGTTAATGGGCAGTATCATTGTTCTAGTCACTGGCCTTGAAACCTTTCAGTTTTCTGTGATTCCAATTTCTCATTGCCCTCTAATTGATCATGAAGTCTATTTATTTTCCTTCATAATATGTCTTGAATGTATCAGCTTCCTTTGCATTTTATTTGTTTACTAATACCACTCTCATTTAGCCTCTTATTATTTAACTCCTTCAATATTATTATAGTCTCCCATCTGACATCCTTGCCTCAATCCATCATACATTGCAGGAAGATTTGTTTTGTTAAATGCCACATTCATAATTTCATTTCCCAGCCTAAAATCTGCTACATTACTGAATAAAGTTTAAAATCTTTAGCCTGATATTAGATCCCAAACTCTTTGTTAAGGGTCATCTTGGGAACACAGACTAGTGTCCTCCCGGCAGAAGTGTTATTGCTTTCCAGTACACCTTATCCGTTCTAGGTTCTACACTAATAGCATTTACTAACACTAATATACTAATAGTATTTACTCATAATAACACACTAATAGTATTTACTAAAATTGATACACTAATAGTATTTACTCCCTTTGTGACTTTGGACAACTTATTTAATCTCAGTGGCTCAATTTCCACAACTGTAAAAATTAGGCTCAAAAAAATAAAATTAGACTCAGTGATTTCTAAGCTTTAAATCCTAGAAACCTTTGCTCACACATCTCATTTTATGAATTCCTTCCCTTTTGTTTTATATACTAGACATTAAAAAAAATCCAGTTCAGAACCCACCTTTGGTCTTCCTCAGTCACCAGATATTAAGGTGATTTCTCCCTTTGAAATCCTTTTATCATTTAATGTTTATACCATTCATTTGCTCACAGTTTCGCCTTATCCTTTAACCAAATACCAGCAGGGAATCTAGCAGTTAAGAAGATAGGGGAGAAGAACAAGACAAAGGTACCACCTGGTCTTTTTAAACTTGCTCATGAATTGACTGGCATGGACCATGGACATTGTAAGAATAGGAAGGAACTAGCTTACTATATTCCTATTCAGAAATTTTAGTTTTATAAGAGAATTAAAAAAGCCTGAAGTAATTGAAAAAAAGCTAGCTGCCTTTTTATTTTCATCTCGAAAGACCTGAAATAGCCTCTGAGGCTATGAACTAAAAGAGCCACATAGATCCTTCTAGCTGCAGTGAAATAAGTTGCATAGTAGCTAAATGCCAGCAGATGGAAGCAGAGAGCAGTTTAGTAGAGAATCTCAGTTCAGGTAAGCTAACATATCTGAGCTCAATGAGTCAATAAATTTATCAATTAAAATTTATTAAGGACCTAGTATTTGGCAGTTATTATATTAAGAGGGATATAATAATTTGCAGCCCCTACCTTCAAGCAGCTTAGATATCACTAAAGGACATCAGTTATCCTTCAAGGAGAAAATAGCAATATTGGAGGTATAGAGAAGGGATAAAATGAGGACAACAGTAAAAGAGTGTGAGCAGCCTGGGAGAGGCCATATATTTCCATGAGCATATATGTTTCATGCTTGGACCCTTCTGGTAGTATGGTCACTTGTGGAGGAGAATACCTTTGTATATATGTTTGGGAAACTCTTGACACATTTTGTTATGTTATTTAAATTTCAGTTAAATAGAACAAATGCATTCAGTGGTTGGTTAGTAAAAGAAACAGAACAAGTCAATTTCTTGAACTTGGGTTTTAAGTAAATACTGAACTGCAATATGACTATTATCTCTTGCAATTTTCATGTGATCCACATGTGAGATAGTCAGTCCCCAAGTACTTATTTATGAATTTCCAAGGACAGGGACTGTGCTTTTGTGGTTTTCAGAGTTTTACTTTGTTCAATCCAAATAGACATGTTTAAGAACCTACATTCTATGCTTAAATATTTAAGAACTAATTAAATAATCTACATTGTTATTTAGAGATAATAGTATTTGTATAAATTATTATGATATTAAATAGAATTAAATAATATATAACAAAGGTATAAATGCCATATGCATCATTCAAAGGAGATAAAAATTAGACTACATGGAAAGAATAGCAGTTGAACAGAGACTTGAAAGATGAATGATATTTTAACTAGAAGAAATATAGGGAGAGGGTATCTTGGGTGCAAGGAATGAACAAAAATATGTGAAAACTCAAGACCTCCCCCTGGAAGATTTCTTTTTGCCTCAGTCCATCCTGTACAATGATGCTATATTAATCTTTTTAAAGGAAAATTCTGTTACACCAGCCCAGGTTCCTATTGCCATACACTGGTTCTAATCTCATCTAAGTTTATTATCCTTCAGATATACTATCCTCAAGCTAAAGTGAACTATACCACCCTTTTTTGGAATTTATGGCACCATTTTGGGGTCACTGGGGAAGACATGTTTATACAGGTGCCCTCTCTGATTCCTCTACATTCATGCCATGTAGTGGACTACCCAGAGAGCCTATGCTTAAATTTAGCCCTGGCAGCAAGGTCAATTGGAATCATTCACTTCAGGCAAAGCAGTAGAGCATGTGGCTGTGAAAAAATGGATTAAACTATTCCCTTTACTCCCTAAAGAGCTCCCCTGTGTTCACTGTGTAGTAAAATATGTTTAGCTAAAGGCAGTAATGGGATCTTTCACCTTAATTCGTAATCTACTCCAACCTGTCCAGAGTGAAGAAAAAAAAAATGACAGTTTTGCCATTGGCAAGTCCTAAACTGGTAAGTTACTACCCAAGGTTAGAAGCAGTAAAATTATCCCAATTGCACTTGTTAACTTCCAAATATCACATCTGAAGAAGGAGGATGTCCTCAACCCTCATCTACTAGAAAAAAATGTAAAAATGTTGTCACTTCTATCTTAAAGCCAACAGCTGTCATTTTAAATACCAGTGAAGGCCAGAGCTTGAAGTAGATGGTTTTTATTTTCCTTACTCCTAGAAAAATCTGTAATTACTATGGTTTTGATAGAAAATGATTTCTTGACCCCATGGAGATAAATTTTTTTTATTAAAACTTTTATTTTAGTAATGATCCAAACAAGCAAATAAATTAGCTTTAAGTGGTAACGTCATATATTTTTATGTAACAATATTTCAATTAAAAATCTCAAATTTCTCATTTAAAAATC
This sequence comes from Monodelphis domestica, assembly GCF_027887165.1. NCBI lineage: Eukaryota > Metazoa > Chordata > Mammalia > Didelphimorphia > Didelphidae > Monodelphis > Monodelphis domestica. The sequence continues at coordinate 617,334,445 of NC_077227.1, forward strand.
TCTTTCCTTTTATTGTTGCTGCAATTTGAAACAGTTATTAGGTTGTTTTTCCAGAATGAAGTTATTGCATGATCTTAATTGAAATCATTATGAAAAAATTACCTCTTATTGAATGTACAGATCTGAGCCAGGCAGTAGGTAGGTGTTTAGGAAAGGTAAATTCTGTTACAAATGCTGCTCTATTCAATTAATTAAATTCAGAGGAACTTTTAAGTAAGAACACACATCTCAGGAGTTATTAAACAGGAACTGCAAATGGGTGAAAAGCATCTGTCTAGACATGATTACCCCCCCCACCCCCAGGACCTCATTATGATTCATTTTGCTTCTGGGGTATACTTGACACAAACGTTGTCTACCCAAGAAAAAGGTAATGCCTTTGTCTGGGAATCCTGGTTGCTCTTTGCCCATTCCTTCCCCAAACCTATTCTCAGTTATCATTATTCACTAACCTCCAGACTAGGTTCATTCTAGACTGATTCTTACTAAGTAAAAGGATAATAAAAATCTGTGACCCTAAGGCATGGAACATCATGAGCATTCTTTTTTCCTCTGGCTATTAGTGCTAACCTTGCTTTGCCTGGTTCTTTCTAAGTCTGTGGATCTCCTTTTAGCTAAATGATTGTGAGGATTTGGGACCTCCCACTTTCCTCTGCTTTATCTTTGAATTTTTTGTTTGCTTAGCTGGCTTTTTACTCTTTTGAGGCTTTAATCCTGATATTTTGAAAATTCTAAGCTTCCTCACTTCCTTATTCTGCTGTGGCCAATTATTCTGTGTGTAAATATGTGAATTTAAATTGAGAAAGGAGGATTATTTCTATATATCTCATAACAATTTAAGAGAAAAAGTCTTATTATCTCTAATATCTGAGAATTTCAATTGGTTATTTTTTAAAAATTCTTTTTCTTTTTATCAGAATTCAGTGGGTAACGATCTCAGATCACTAATTCATTCCTGGAAACATTTCCAATTAAAAAATATTTTTGCACGTTTTAACAGGCTATAGGTAGATAGAGAAAGATAGAGAAAACATTTAGTAAGCAAGTACTATCTGCTAGGAATATAATTATGAGCAAAAACAAAAAGAGCTTGATTTCTATTAGAAAACAACATATAAAAAGTAAGTGGTACTCATGCAAGGAAAAGGTAGAAAAGTGACAAAAAATAAATTGAAGGAATAAGTATTGGTAAAGAAAAAATAATTATTAATCTTCCTAATTATATGTTATTGTACTTAAATAATCTAAGTCATCTAAAATTTAATTGAAATTATGTCTTCAACTAAATTGCAGGCTATAATATAAATAAAAATCATCAGTATTTCTATATGATAAACATAAAGCATATTAAGATATAAAAAGAGATATCTTCAAAATAATTATATAACATGTAAAATACTTGAGAGGCAACCAAGTAAGATATATGTAAGAACTATTTAAATACTCCAAGCCACTAATTTTAGAAATAAAGGACAGCTTCACATAATTGGGGAAAATGTTCATTGCTCATGTGTAGGATGAATCAATATAACAAAAATATTAGATGATTATTTTATGGAATGTAAAAAATGCTCATGAAATTTTTGTGGAGGTGAAAAGTCAAGAATCTGAAAGGAAAACAATGAAAAGAAGCCGATTCAGATCTCAAATTATACCAAGAAGCAGTAATTTTTAAAAATAATTTTTATTAGGGGCATGTAGGTGGTTCAGTAGATAAAGCACCACACCTGGAGTTGGGAAGACATTGGTTCAAATCTGACACCACACACTTCTTAATTTTGTAGCTATTGTGTCTTAGAATTGATTCTGATAGAAGGCAAGAGGGTTTTAAAAAAATAATTTGTATTGATTATAAAAATAGATTGATGAATGGAATGAATTTATATACAACACAGAGACATTAATGTATCTATTATTTGATAAACACTAGAACCTCAGTGATTGAGAAAAGGACTCATTTTTTTGAAAAAATTAGTGGGAAAATTGTAGAGAAATATGGATACAATTAGATTTTGATCAACATCTCATATCGTAAGTAGCTAAACTTAAAATGTATATAGGATTTAGAGAAAGATATAAATTATGCATTAGATTTTTGCAAAAAAGTTCATGACTAAATGGTAGAAAAGATAGAGTGAATAGAAAGAAAATAAATTGATAATTTTGTTTACATGAAAATTTTAATAAAGGTTTGCACAATAAACCTAAGATTAAAAGGAAAACTGGGGGGAAAATCATGGTAGCAAATTTCTCTGACATAATCATCTCATACCTGATTTCTAAGGAACTGAACCAAATTTATACAAATAAGAGGCATTTCCCAATTGAAAAATGTTCTAAGGACATGAATTGGCAGTCCATGCTATCTATACACATAATAAGAGAAATGCAAATTAAAGCAATGCTAAGATTCTACTTCCTACCCATAAAATTGGTTTATATTATAAAAAAAGAAAAATAATAAATTTTGGAACTGTGGGGAAATGGATACTCTGATAGATTGAATCTATGAATAGAAATTACCATTTTCAAAAGCAAATTTGAGAAGAACCAATGCTTTAAAAAAATCATTGGCTTTTTATAGTCCAACATAGATATTACTCCTACTTAACTTAATGTCTCATAGTGTGAATCTTAAAAATTCTCAGGCCCTACTTCAGAACACTTGGTTAAGACCATTCCTCATTTTAAACAATGAAGGGACTTAGTCAGGAATGTGAGAACTCTACTCCACCCATACTTAAGCATACTTTAGGGGAAGATAAAGTTGTAAACTCTTTACTGAACAATGAAAAAGTACTTAACTCATAGTGAAACAAAAGCCTTAAGCTAAGTCTATTTTTAGGAAGGTGCTAAGTACCTATGAAGGTCAGGCAACTTGCAAATTTATAAGGGACAAGCCTTAACAAAAGAGGTGTGAGGTTTTAGTCTACTCGGGTGTCAATTACTCAAAAGTTTAGTCTACTTGGGTGTGAATTAAGAATGGTCTGTCCTTTGGAAAACATCTACTGTGATTGGTAGATGTGAGAACTTAGGGGAGGTGACATAGGAGAAAATTCTCTTTAAAAGGAGAATCAGAAGGCTTCTGAGCAATTCAACCTTGGAAGCTGAAGTGGAGCTCAGGAGCTGAACTGGTGGGTCTCTCTGAACACTAGAATCTTGCTTGGGACAAATCTTGTGGTGACTGGATTAAAGACTGATTGATCTCTCTCTTAGGGCTTGGGCCTAGGCTGGCCTGGGCTGGCCTAGCCCTTTTCTCATTGTTTCCTCTTACTCTATTTAATTAATTCCTTATTTGTATTAATTAAAATCTCCATAAAAACCCAGCTGACTTGGGTATATTTCATATTTGGGAATTTTTCCCTAGCGACCACTTTATATTTGATTTAACTCAAGACAATGTCTTGAAACCATATTTCCGCAGTCACAGTTTAAGGCAACCACTCTTTTATCTGTAACAGTTTATGCCTACACTCTTTTAACTGTCACAGTTTAGTCAACTACTCTTTTTATTTGCCACAGTTTATGCCAACCACTCTTTTAACTGTTACAATAGTAAAATAAAACTATTGAGCTAAACTAACAATAGAGTGACCTTACAGGAAAATGCAAGCTCTGTTCCAAAAACTACTAAACAGTACATGCCCTTTTAACCTGTTATATTTCTGCTAATTCTATCTATCTTTATCTATCTATCTATCTATCTATCTATCTATCTATCTATCTCAAAGATGTGGGAAAAATTCCTACTGAACAAAATTATCTACAGTAACTTTTTTTTTGTTTGTTTCTGGCAAACAAAACAAAACAAAAAAACACCAACCTGACAAAAGGAGATACCTGCCAGTGGAGGAATGGATGAATAAGTTGTGGTATTTAAATGATGTAATATTGTTGTGCTTCAAGAAATGAGGAAATGTGATTTCAAAAAGACATAGAAAAACTATAGAACTGATATAAAGTAAAGAGAGCAGAACCAGAAGGACAATCTATAGTATTGTATAACATTGATATTCTAGAAATAAATCATTTTAAAAACATAAACTGAAGAATGAAATGAGCAGAACCAGGAAAACTATATAAAATAACCAAGTTGTAAAGACAATCAACTATGAAAGCTATAAGAACAACAAAATGAACAGTCATGATTCTAAAAGGCAGATGATAGATAAAATACCCTAAGCATCTTCTGATAGGGATGTAATAGATTTAGGGTACAGTATAATATATATGCATATGTATATATTATGCACATATATGTGTGTATATGTGTACTGTGAAGACTGGATTTGGTTCTCCCCTGATTGTAACAATGAAGGTACTTAGCTCTTCCTTGATTGTGAAGATTAAATCGTAATTCCCTGTCAAGTTTTTTAGATTTAATCCCCCAAAATGCAAACACAATACTTGAAATTGAGTGGGAAGATCTGCCCATGTTAGATCTAATCACCAAACGTGTAAATATCCTACTTAATCATGAACTGGGAGGTCTGTGACCCATGTGTGCAATAGTGGATAACGAATTGGAATATACTAACTGCCTTCTGGGCTGTCCTAGAGCAGAGCATCAGCTGTGATTGGTAGACATGGAATTAGGGGAAATGATGCAAGAAAAAAGGTCTTTAAAAGAAAGGGACAATGGTCTGAATGGGGTTCTTCTGGGATTTTGAAAAGAAAAAAGATATTAAATTTCATACTTTTCAACACTGAGATCCTATTACTTGGCAACTATAATGAGAAAGGGGAGCTAAGTGATACAGTGGCTAGAGAGTCAGGAAGTTTTATCTTCCTGAGTTCAAATCTGATTTCAGATACTTACTAGCTGTGTGACCATAGGCAAGTCATTTAATCCAGTTGGCCTCTGTTTCCTCATCTGTAAAATAAGTTGAAGGAAATGGCAAAGCACTCCAATAATTTTGCCAAGAAAACTCCAAAATGGGGTCACAAAGTGTTGGATATGGATGAAACATAACTGAACTGGGGAGATCAAAGGGAAAAGAAAATTATCACCCATATGAAAAATTAATAGCAAAACTTTTATAGTAGCAACAACTGGAAACATAATGATGTCCATTGAGATTAAGTAATGAATTGATTAAATGCTTATTACATACCAGGTACTGTGCTAAGCACTGGTGAAAACAAATATAAGAAGTGGGAAAGTCCTTACCCTCAAAGAGTGACATTATATAGGGTAAGACAATATATAAAAGAGAAGTAAAAAGATAAGGTAAAAATACTTTCACAGGATGGATATTTAAAAGTTGAGAGAGTCATAAGCATCGCTAGCCTGGATATTTTCTTTTTTTTTTTTTTAATATATTTTATTTGATCATTTCCAAGCATTATTCGTTAAAGACATAGATCATTTTCTTTTCCTCCCCCCCACCCCCCATAGCCGACGCGTAAGTCCACTGGGCATTAGATGTTTTCTTGATTTGAACCCATTGCTTTGTTGATAGTATTTGCATTAGAGTGTTCATTTAAGGTCTATCCTCTGTCATGTCCCCTCAACCTCTGTATTCAGGCAGTTGCTTTTTCTCGGTGTTTCCACTCCCATAGTTTATCCTTTGCTTATGAATGGTGTTTTTTTTTCTCCTGGATCCCTGAAAGTTGTTCAGGGACATTACACCGCCCCTAATGGAGAAGTCCATTACGTTCGATTATACCACAGTGTATTAGTCTCTGTGTACAATGTTCTCCTGGTTCTGCTCCTCTCGCTCTGCATCACTTCCTGGAGGTTGTTCCAGTCTCCATGGAACTTCTCCACTTTATTATTCCTTTGAGCACAATAGTATTCCATCACCAACATATACCACAGTTTGTTCAGCCATTCCCCAATTGATGGGCATCCCCTCGTTTTCCAGTTTTGGGCCACCACAAAGAGCGCAGCTATGAATATTTTTGTACAAGTCTTTGTGTCCATTATCTCTTTGGGGTACAGACCCAGCAGTGCTATGGCTGGGTCAAAGGGTAGATATTCTTTTGTCGCCCTTTGGGCATAGTTCCAAATTGCCCTCCAGAATGGTTGGATCAGTTCACAACTCCACCAGCAATGAATTAATGTCCCTACTTTGCCACATCCCCTCCAGCATTCATTACTTTCCTTTGCTGTTATGTTAGCCAATCTGCTAGGTGTGAGGTGATACCTCAGAGTTGTTTTGATTTGCATCTCTCTGATTATAAGAGATGTAGAACACTTCTTCATGTGCTTGTTAATAGTTTTGATTTCTTTATCTGAGAACTGCCTATCCATTTCCCTTGCCCATGGATATTTTCTTAAATGAAGGTTCTGAGGGGAAGGGGGATATTTCATCCCCCACCCCATTAACTTCTAATTGAGATTTAGTCTTTCCTTAAGTTATAAATGTAATCAATAGACCATAGTAGTAAGTATCAGTTCTTGTAACTGTCACCAAAAGAAATCACAGATATTTTCACATCAACTTATATAACTACTTCAAAGATACTAGTAATTAGATGCATCTCTAAATCGTATGTGGTTTTTCTGTCCACAGATATTTGGTTTCCTTTGTAATCCTTTGAATTTTATTTTAATTTAAAAACATTAGCCTGAGAATGGATTCACAGGTTTCACCAGATCTCCAAAGGATCCATCACACACACACACACACACACACACACACACACACACACACACACACACACACACACACACACAAAGGTTAAGAACTAAATACAAGTTCTAGATGACAGATAATGAAACATATCTCTCTCCTACAAGTAAGGAGAGAATGAGTTCAGATTGGAGGGAGGGGGAGTTGCTAAATACTGAATACATTGATAGACAGGTCTCTGTTGGTTATGCTTTACTGTTTTTCCTTGTTATAATAAAGCTTTTTCCATGGAGGAATGGAAATATTGTATGGTGGTATATTCAGAAAAGATTGTAGTGTAAAAGACAAAACATTATCAGCAAAATATTTTCAAATGATGAATGGCATATTGAACATAGATGAGGCATTAGTTATTGATTAGTACTTTCTACCAATTAACTTTTAATTCTATCCAATTAACAAGGATACATACAACATCCATTCAGCAAAGGGAGAACTTCAAAGATTGGCTGTTTGTTCTGATGACAATAATGAGGCATATAGCCTAGTGCTGGAGCTCTCAGTCTCTTTGCATGTTCAGTAAAGGTAAATGTCTAATGTTATGCTGCAGGCCCTCTTTACTGTCAGCAAAGTGCATAAATTTCTTGGCCATAGTCTATGGCTCAGAGCTTGTTCACAATCCCTTATAATAGAACTGCCAGTCATCTTCAAAGCCTATGGTTCTTCTTTCTTAAGAAACCATCATCCATAAATTTCTGATATTTACAGGCAGACCATGAAATAATATAGTTTTTGTTCAGTAACATTCATGAATAACTGGTGATGTTTCTATTTGTACAGAATTAAGGTCTTTGGAAAACATTAATCTCTGAAAAAGGATGATTTGTAGGGGAGCAGAGAAAAAAATCAGAACATTTAGGAGGATAAAGTTATTTAAAATTTTGTAGTATTATGTGATTTATGGAAAACAATTAGAAGTTGCATTCTTTGGAATGCTTTTTGTGAATATTTTTGGCATTGTTTCTAAGATGAGTAAATTGAGTCATCTAAACTTTACATATCTTACCCAAAGTCATAAAGGAAGTAAGAAAATAAGTCTAATTTCTTCAATTCATTTCTGATAGTTATCTGATAAATAATTAAGTCATTCTCTGCTAAATTCCAAAGACATTTGTAAAGAAGCTATTCTTTGCAAGCGACAGTGTTGAGATCAAGAGAATGCAATGACAAAAATGATGCATATCCTCTCTTCAAGTAATTTACCCTCCTAGCTTGGGTGAAGGGAAAGAAAGAGAGAGATAACATGTATTCAAACAAATATGAAGAATTCAGAGAAATATGGGAAGAATCATATCAACTGTTACAGACTGAAGAAAGCAGAATTGGGAAAAAAGTAAGCAATTATTACAACAATGTTAATGAAAATACTTGAAAAGGAAGAATGATGAACTCTGAGTATCTATTATGAGTAGTCAGCCCTAGAGATAATGATGTTTGCTTTTTTTTTTAGTAGAGAAATGGGAGCTGAATTCCATATAATGTTGCCTAGGTTGTCAGATACTACTTCCCTGACTTTCCTCCTACACATCTGACTATTCCTCTTCTGTCTCTGCTGTTGATTCCTTGTGCATATCATGATCCCTAACAGTGAGTTATTTTCCAGTATTCTATAGGAGGTCCTCTTCTCTTTTCCATCTACATTCTTTCTTGGTAATCTCATCAGCTCCCTTGAGTTCAATGATCATTTTATATAGATTATATATATACACAATATATTTATAAGTATTTGTTATTTAGTTGTCTTTACTTGTGTCCTGATCCCTTTTGTTTTCTTGGGCAAGGTACTGGAATAGTTTGCCATTTTCTTCTCTACAGCTCATTTTACAGATGAGGAAACTAAGATAAGCAGAGTTAAGGAACTGGCCCAGAGTCACATAGCTAGTGTCTGAAGCTAGATTTGAACCTATGAAGATGAATATTCCTGATTCCAAGCCCATTGCTGTATATATATATACACATATATATGTATATATATATAGGCAGATAAATATATTTATATCTATATTATATATTCATTATATATGTAGATATTTATGAACATATATACCCAGCCTCAATCTTTCCCTCTGAGCTTTGGTCCTGCATCATCAGTCATCTATTAGACATTTTAAATTGAATGTCTCAGGAACATTTTAGACTCCACATGTTTAAAAGTAAACTCATTTTCTTTCTCCAAAACTCTCTTTTCTTCCAAACTCCTATACTTGTATGGTCTCCCCAGTTTATTACCTTAGTCCTATCTTCTACTCTTTCCTTTCCCTCATAGCACATATCCAATCAGTTGCCAAAACTTTCCCAGTCTATCTTCAAAATCTTTCATACCATCCCTCCTTTCCACCCACACAACTGCCAACTTATTCAGGCCTTCACCTCTCACCTAGATGATGCCAGTAGCTTCCTCCTGTGTCTCCCTTCCTTAGTTCTTTTATCACCCCCATTTTACTTGTTGTTACTAAAGTAAATTATTTTTTTTCTGAAACACATATGCTTCTCTCCTTGGTCAATTCTAAGGATTTCATATTTTTTCTAGAATGAAATATAATCTCCTCCTTATTTTTTAAAGTCCCATATGACCTGTTCTCAACCTATTATAACTCACTGTACATTACTCTCTTTCTTTAATTGTTAGTGGGGCCAAACTAACCTTCCATCTTTTCATATATAATATTACATCTCTCATCTCTGGACCTTTGCATTGTTTTTACTAACATGCTTGATATCTTAAATGCTTTCTTACTTCTTTCTCAAAAAATCCCCTTTTCCTTTAAAATACAGCTCAAGGACCCTCTTTAGTATGAAGTTTTGATTATTCACAAGTGCCTTTCTTCCCAAATTACCTCACATTTGATTATGTTGTAGGCATTTGTGTTTATTTACTTTATATTTATTCTCTGCATAGTTATAGATGTGCTTCTTGTCTTCTCCATCATTATGTAAGGTCTTTGGGCATGAGGGTGGTATCATACTTTACATCTATATTCCACAGGGTCTGAAATATAGTTTTTGGGACAAATGTTTTTTATTGATCTATTTCATGTGAAGGCTCATTTAGCCATGGGCATACACAAATAAATTATATAACAATGAAAAGCAGCAACAAACATTAAGAGTAATTTTGTGATTGCTTAGTTAATATGACACACAAAAATTAGGTTCTCATTATTACTCTAAATTAACTCAACTTAGAAAATTAATATTCATCAAGTTCAGGTGTATTTGGTTATATAAATGTCAGGCAGAGGATGTAGTCCAGCATGCATCCATTTGACAGAGATGTCTATTCAAACAAAGTGCTTAAATGATGTCTTCAATAAGATTACTGTGGATCCTATAAAGTTTTGTAATGGTCAGTGGGACTGATGACATAAAAAGCACTGATATTATCTGATTAGCTGTTCTATAGAATCTCAAGGATGAAAGGCTGACATGGCCAATGAGATAACCAAAATAGCCTTAAAAATGGAAACTCAAAATTGGTAAGTGGTTCTAATTGCTATAATTTTTTATTATTTTATTATTTTTATTTTATTTATTATTATTTATTATTTTATTTATTATAATAGATTAGATATTATAGCTAATCTGTGATAACTCAGATAGTAGGATGCCAAGCGAAAGGACTTTTTGAGAAAAGGCATCAGTAATAGTATTCGTTATGTCCTGCAGTAGATTAGCAGGCAGTATGCAGGCAGTAGAGTGATTATAAAGTGGCTTTGCAGAGAAAAGTGAAGTGAGGCTTATCTCCGAGTACCTGATTTAACTCCAGAGTGAGCAAAGTAAACATTTTCTTCAGTGAGGAAGTTGTATTCCAGTTATTACATTTAATCAATCAATCAACAAATATTTACTGAGTGCCTGCTCTGCACTTGGACTAAGTGCCAAACCACTTTGTGTTCAAACATGTCATGTGTTGCTAAAGTGTCTTAAATGATCAGACACAGCCATAAGAAGCAATGGCAACAACAAGTAGGAGAGGGAGAACAGTAGATATAAATTTCAGTATCATATCTCCAGGAATAATTTAAATGAGAACCTGGGGGTAAGGGTGGTAGTGTGAATTTGTATTAAAATATTTAGAGGTGAAATGGGCTTTAGAAGAAATCTAGTCATACCCCTCATATTACAGATAAAGAAATTAACACTCAGGGAATTTCCATGGCATAACCAAGTCCAAGCATCCCATCAATGGCAGAAATAATACTAGACTAGGTGTACTTTTAGATGACATCAAAAATGACAGACCTTGGCTCTCGTCTTTCACAAGGTTGAGGGTATCCATGGATAGTGCAACTCTTTCACTTAGAACTTATAGAAGTTGTTTTCCCTGGGATTGTAAATCTGTCATACAATAATAATTTGTGTTATTTTTTCTGGATCCTGAGAGGCAGTGTGGTAAAGTGGAAAGAATGTTGGGCTTAGCATCAGGAATTGTGGGCTTGAAGTCTGGCTCTAAAGCACCTCAGCTATATAACCAGTTGAAGGGAAAGACATTGGGACTCTAAATATGGTCCTATTACAGAGTAAAGAAATTGGCTTGTACAGGCTTATTTTCTTGATTCTTTTTCAGAGATTTTTGGGGCCATCACCATTCTTTCATACCATGGCCATGGGACCACTTCCAGTGACAGAATATAGAGCTAAACTTTGTGCAACTGAATGCTGGTTTTTTTCAGAATCCTTAGCTTCCTTTAAGGCTCAATTCAGGTGCAAACCCATAGGGAAAGTCTTTACTGATCTCCCTAATCCTTAGTGTTCTCTTTCTAATTCTTAGTATTCTGTATAGTAAGTCCTATCTTATGTAAACAATATGTTTTGAGATTTCTTGTGTACGTTGAAAATCAAACATAGTAGAGAACCTCATTATTTAAGAATTATTTTTTTATGAACATACCTAGGCACTTTATAGCATTTCTTAGGTTTATCAGTGTGGCTAGCATTATTATTCTTGTACTTTGGGACCATTATTAATCACCAAATAACATTAATGAAACAAAGAGAAGCACTGTTCTGACATGGACATGACATATTATAAGTCAGGACAAAGACTGATACTGTTGCTAATGTTTGGCACAAAAGTTTGTAATTGGCTCAAACTAATGATTCTCAGGGAGAGAAAGAGTGTGATTGGGTGAACTGCCATGAGATGTTATGCTCCTTGGAAAAATGGTGTAAATTTAGAATGTAATTAAAATTTTTATTTTATTTATTTTTCTGCCTTTTTTGATTGTCAGTCTCATATACCTGAATTTATGAGTGCTGAGTTCTCATAAAACAAGGACCAACTGTATTTTTTTATCTGTGTAAATGTTGCATATCCCAGAAAAATGTGAGCCATTTGAAAAGTAGCTAGTTTAAAAAACATGCTTTGTATCTAGCACTTTGCAAATAGTTGGCAGTTAATGAATGCTTTTTGAATGGATAAGTTGGAAGGACAAGTCATCCCTTCCAGTTTTGGTTTGTTCATCTATGAAATGGTAACAATGACTGACTCTATAATAAATGGTATGAAAATATACCAAATGGTGAAAAAATATTTTTATAAACTTCTAAGTGTTATGCAAATGCAAACAATGATTACAACTGTGAGTTATACAAAGAGAGGCTGCCATCTTGAATATTCTCCTCTCTTCACCCAGTGCTATCTGGGAAAGGACTGACATTACTACAATGTGATTTTTTATTCCTTCAGTCCACCAAATTCCCCCCAACTTCAAAAGCTAACTTAAGTCTCTATTTTAAGAAAATGAAAGATGATGGGAATATGGACCAGGTTTTTCAGTTCTCAAGTCTGTGTTAAATTTACTACCCTCTGCATTCTCTAAGCAGTTCTAAGGGTTAGAAGCAAAAGTTCTAAAAGAGAGAAGAAGTAAGGTCTTGTTTATTCCAAGGAAAAACAATGAGGTCACCTGATTTGAAGGATTCTGACATCTGAAGGCTCAGACAATCCAATTGCTTGGTGTTTTATTTTCCCTGAAATGACCTCTCTCTATAAATTTTAGAGCTATATATGAAAGTGTTCTAGCCAACAGCTAACATATTACCCATCTCTCACCTTTATAACAAATCCTGCCAGAAATGATGGTTTGTGAATTTCTGCCTACAACTGGTTAACCCTCCCTTCTATAAGGCAGCATTAGCCTGACATTCAATTAGTGACCCAATTATACCTTTTGCTGGTGTCAGCTGATTTTTTCATTTAGCAGGAAAAGAAATCAAATTGGGCTACGATGACAAAGAAATTATAGCTCCTGTTATTAGCTCAAGCCCAGTCTCTCTGGGACCATAATGAGAAAAAAAGAATTTTTGGATTGTTTCTCAAAAATTAAGAGGACCAGTCTCAGAAACACTGTAATTATTGAGGGGATACATTTCATCATTATGTGGGAATGAGGCAATTAAAAGAAAAGAGATGCTCCTGCCAGCACATATTGGTTCTTGTACTGCTTGCCATATTAACGTACAGTTCTGCTTGCCAAGAGAATGGACATCAGGGATGTTGCATGCAGAATGACCACAAGGACAAGCTACTATGAGTTGCTAATGAAAAAAAAAACACTGTGACATGAAGAATAGGGCTCTATTCTTTCTTTGTGACATTGTATTTTTCAATACCATGAAAAAATATATCTTGAAAAAAATATGTCCATATATATATTTCACATATATACATATATAAATATATCATATGTGTGTACAATATCTGAAAACATTTTTGATAGATGCCTATTTGTGGCTCCCATTTTTAGTTTTTATTTTTATGTTTTTTTTTCTCTTTTTTCACTGCTTAAAGTAGTTCTTTCTCAAAAAGTTAACAGAAGTAGGGAGAAGAAACTCAATAATCATTGAAGCTGTATAGTATAGTATAGTATCATATGTTACACATAACATTGGATCCATGGTTAAAACTCAAGAACATTATATTTCTCTGTGACCTACACAAAGGCCAAAGCTGTAAAGGGAACTCCTTCCACCTTAGACACCATGAGGCTTCATGCTCTTTAATGACCTTCAGAAATTGTCCACTGCTATCTCACTTTCCTAATGAAATCACTGGTACTTTGAAATATCTATCTGAAATTAACTATTTTTCAATCTTCAACAGGCAAAAATAAATGCATGAGCATGGGAAAGAGTCATCCATTCTAGGATACAATGATACCAACTGCAGGAAAGATTCTTAACTTCACTAACTATAAAGAAGTCATTCAATTATAAGACCCAACTATTTATAGAGTACATACTACAGGCAGCTAGCTGATACAAGGATTAGAATGCCAGACCTAGAGTCAGGAAGACTCTTCTTTTGAGTTCAAATCTGGATTATTACACTAGTTGTGGGATCTTGGACAAGTTACTTAACCCCATTTGCCCCAGTTTCCTCATCTGTGAGATGATCTGGAGAAGGAAATGGCAAACTATTCCAGTATCATTGCCAGGAATAACCCAATTAGGGCCACCATGTGCTTGACACATTTGAAAAATTATAAAAATATATATATATATACAAGTCTCACTGTCATTCCTAGGTTTTTGTTTAAAACAACCAGAACATTGTTGGTTAGTTCTTTTATTTTGATAGAGCATGAAATATGGTAGCATGCTGTACTGGAAAGAGAGCTGGCCTAGAAATTGGGAAGGACTGGGTTCACATATCGACATACTGGCTTCATGTCCCTAGTCAAATCATTTAAACTCTCAATGAAATGAAAAAATCAGTGAAATCACAAGTCCACTCTATCTTTGCAAATTGTGAAGTGGAATTCTCCATTAAGCCAGAATAAAAGATGAAAATAATAATTCCCCAGTTCTGCATAGCCTATCAGTTGACACTTTTTGGCTTTAGAAATATATAGAGCATTGTTGGAAGAACCAATCAATTTCTCAAGTCTTACATCTTTAAGATGAACTTTATAGGATCTATTGACATCATCCGCTTTATTTCTATGCAAGAGCTAGGTACCATACTGCACTGTTTCCCTTAGTTCCTCATTTCAATGAGTAAATGAATTGAAGAAGGAAATAGCAACTCCCCCTCCCCATATCTTTGCCAAGAAAATCCCAAATGGAGTCAGGAAGAGTCAGACACAACTGAAATGATTCTGAACAATGCAACATGCCTAAAACTCATATTTTTCTAAGTCTTCAAAACTTCTTCTTACGTCTAGACTACTACTAATAATATAAATTCACAAATGACCAGAAATTTGATCAATGAAAGGAATTTCCAGTCTGGTTATCCCCTTTCCAGTCCATATATTAAATTATAAATAAGATGTAGAGAGGAACTTGGAGGTTAAATGGCAGAAACCTAGGTGGTACAGTGGACAGTACCCTGGATAAGTTATTTAAACTTTTTAGTTTTGGTCTCTTCATTTTTAAAATGGAAATGATAATAGGAGCTACTTCACAGAATTATTATGATCAAATGAAATAATATAAACATATATAAAATATATGTAATGCTTTACATATCTTAAACATTTTAATAAATATTAAATAATAATAATAATAATTCAGATTCTCTTAATTCATATCAGAAGAAGATTTGAACTCAGGTATGCTTGAAAAGCCTTATACTTCCTTCACTGACTTAATGCTACCTCAGTAAAAATTAATTCTCATTTATATAGAAATTTGACATTAAAGCATATTTTAGGTATACAATATCATTTGACCATAAAAGTGTGGAAAGACAGGGACTTATTATTGCCACAGACTCAGTGATAAAGGTACTTGTCTAAGTCCAATCAGGTATTTGGCAAAGCCACAACTCAAACATAGTCTTCTGACCATAGATTCTATGTTCTTTCCACTGACTTAAAGTTCTTGAATACTGTTGCACCATATCACATACGATGATCTTCCATTCCTATCACTGTCCTAAACCCATGCTGCAAATATAAACATATTAATGGCTCCTAGGCCATTTATCTGCTTTTTCCTACTCAGCCATACACATTTATCTCTCACTCTAATATAATCTTCATTCTGCATGCTAGCCAAAGTCATCTTACTGCTGCCAGAATGATCATTTCCCCTCCCTCTTTTTAACTACCAAACACATTTACCAATATATCTTATGTCTCCAATGAATTAATTTGCCTTGAAGTTTCTCCCTAGACTTTATAGAGCAACTACCTTGCAGGGTATAATTGGATATAGTGTTGATATTCATCATTTTACTTCCAAGCTTTGTCAATAAATAACAAAACACCCAGATACAATGAGAAATAAATTCCAATAAATATATCCAATTATTTTAGCATCTAAACTAAATCATTAGAATATCCTTATTTCAAATAGAGAAATATTTTATACAATTAAATAGAATAAAACAAAAACAATTATATAAGGAATTACCAGGAGCACTGAGACTAATGTTTTATTTACATATGTAACAATTAATAATAATAATAATATATTACATATTACACTCCTGGTGCTCCTGGCAACCCTTTAAAATTAGGCAAGAAAGAGCCCACTTGCATTGATAGAATGGGTTTCTTCATCTGGGTGTTCTTTAAATGAAGAAGTCATATGTCAGGTTCCTATCCTATATTATCTACACCTATATCCACATTCATATCCAATATGTAGGCAGAATCACTGGTTTCAGTTATGCTACAAAGAAATAAAGGAAAAGAATAACCTTCCAAATTGGGCTCAGTTTTACTCTACATGATAAAAAAGGTGAGACCTTCCCATTTTCCTGTCACAAATAGAACTTCAAAAAACATATTTGTCCATTCATTTCAGTGAGCATTGATCTTTATTTCTGACAAACGCTTAAAGTGGTCTCCAAATTTCTTCTTAAAATCTTTTAGAATATAAAAATAATGTATTTGGATTTTTTCATTGCATGATAATTATATGCAATTCTACTTTGAGCATGAAATTAATTCCCTAAGAAAGAAGAAAAGGCAAATAGTTAATCTTTGTTGGAATTCTGTGTTTTCTTGAGCTCCTCTTTTAAATAATACCTGAACTGGCATTTTCCACTGACATTGATTTCTTTAAACTTTATAAACATGAAGTTGACTGCAAAAGTTTTCAGTTTTAGCGAGGCATATATTCACACACACACACACAAACTGAAAAACTATGGTAGAGAAAACATTCATATAATGAATAGGGAGGGCTGGCATTGGAGTCAGTATAAGTCTTGTCTCAGACACAGAGTAGTTGTGTGGCCATGATAAATCACTTAATCTCTCCTTGTCCCAATCAACTTAATAATCAGCTTAATAATTTCCTGAAAGTGATCCATCCCATTCTCCATTTCCTGTTCAATTCTCAGACCAAGTCACTGCCCACTTATATAGTGTGTCATAGTTGTGTGTATATGTGTGTGTGTGTGTGTGTGTAATGATGGACAAGTGCTTAAGTTACACATCTATTTCATATTCTAGGAATCAGAAATTTTTTGTTCACTTGGTCATTCTTCTGTGAGTGGTGAGTTTAAACTCTTTTGAGGCTTCTAGATTTCTTTTTTTTTTAGTAGCAAGGTGGTAGAATGCTGGGTCTGGAGTCAGGAAGATTCATCTTCCTGAATTCATATACAGTCTCAGAATCTTACTAACTGTATGGCCCTGGGAAAGTCACTTAGCACTTTTTGCCTCTATTTCCTCATCTATAAAATGTTCAGGAGAAGGAAATGACTAACCACTCCAATATCTTTTCAAAGGAAACTCCAAATGGGATCTTGAAGATTTGGACATGACTGATATGACTGAATAACAACAACAACAGCAACAGATCTTTTTCAGGAGATTCTGCAGTATTGAAGGCACTGAACTTACAATGCCACCTCCAAACAGGAATATCTGGATGACTTCCAAAATGTGCAGAGAATTGCACAATCTGTGGTGAGCCTATATCTCCCTGCTTTATCACTTACTTGATGTTTATGATCAGAGCAGCTATTGAATGATACTGCCATATGACTTAAAACCCAAACAAACACAATACTATCCCTCAAACAGAAAACCAGGAATACAGAGGATAACAGAGGGGTAAATGTGATCAGGATGCAATGTGTAATCAAGGAAGAACTTTTAAAATGTACAGGAGAAAAACAATCAGGAAAATATGTGATAGGAAGAAAAGATGGGTTGATTGCATATTAAAGAAGAGAAGTAATATAATAACTCCACTGGGCCATCAGTATATTCGTAATGTCAAGAGAAATGGAATCTTCAACATGGTGGGTATCAAGCCTAAGGGAGAACAAGGACCAGCATAGCACCCATGCATCGGTTCTAATGTGCATCACTGGAAGGAACAATCAAATTGATGATATCACAGGTCTACTGCAGTACTGACAGATTCTGAATTCTTTGAAATCTATTACCCCATCCTCCCCAGGTTGTGTGACTAATGAAAGACTCACTTACTTTGCTTGTTCCTTGAAGGTGCCAGAATCAACAGGAGGAAATACGCAGGCAATCATTCCTCACAGGGAACCATTTGTGGGCAAGGGCACCCTTTTATACAATGGCGATATACAACATGATCTGAGTCAAGTAGTGAATAATGAAACTGGTTAAAATGATGGTCAAGGCTGGGTGGATGTGTAAAGATAAAGAACAGTTCCCAGCGTTCTGCAAAGTATATTGTTCTAAAATGTTCTGGGCTTTACACTTGAACAAACCACTCCCCCTTATTGCTTCTTTTCATTAAAGCAATTAACATATCACAAGATAAAAAGCTGCTGTTTCTACTTTTCCTTTAGATGATCAGAAGCAATTGTGCCAATATCCTCTACTTTGGAGAATAACCTAAAAGCTAAATGAGAAAAATAAACTTTCATTCAACTCTCCTCAACATAGACCCCCCCACCCCTCCTCACACACCTCCCACACAAAGAGCCATTTATATTTAGGGCATAAATATATGTACAGAATGCGCAGCTGAAAAATATACACAAATATAAACAGAAAGCACAGATATACCTAGGGGGTGGCAATAGAGTTTCTTACAAGAATAGTAAATTGTAAAGGGGTTCTAGCAGCACTCATTCATTCATTCATTCAGTAAACATTTATAAAGCCTCTACTATGAGACAGGCAGTGTGCTAAACTCTGAGGGTACAAAAAGAGGGAAAAGATAGTCCTAGTTCTCAAAGAGCTGCTCAGAGTCCAGTGGAAAAAATGGCATGAGAACAACTACATACAAACCAGATATGTATGCAGTTTGGAACTGAAATAGTCCAGAGAAGGAAGGTACTAGATTTAAGGAGGATTAAAAAGAGTTCCTAGAAAATGTTAGATTTTAGGTGGGACTTGAAGGAATTCAGGAAATCCAGGAGGTACAGATGAGAAGGAAGAGTAGTACAGACAAGGTGGACATTCAGAGAAAATTACTAGACTTGGGAGATGGAGGCTCTCATTCAAGGAAACGCCAAAAAGTCAGTTACTGAGTAACAGAGTAGGTGGGATGAGTAAGGTGTTAGAATACTATACAGTTGCTTTAACCACCAAAGGATTTTATATCGATGGCTGGATATGGGAGTTATTGAAGTTGATTGAGCAGGGGAAGGTGACACAATCAGACCTATGATTTAGGAAGATCCCTTTGAAACCTGAATAGAAGTTAGCCTGGAATAGGAAGGGATTTGTGGTTTTGAGACGAACCAGCAGACTATTTACAAATGTCCAGGTTTAGAGTGATGAGGACCTCTTCCCCAATGGTATCAGTGACAGAAGAGAGACGTATATGTGTGTGTACAAGAGATGTCCTGAAGGTAAAATCAACTCGCCTTAACAAATGATTCATTATGAGGGAGAGAGGGTGAGAGTAAGGAGTTTAGGGTGACATGTAGGTGTTGATCCTGAATGAATAGGAGGATGGTGGTACCTTCAACAATAATAGGGAAGTTAAGAGGAAAGGATTTGGGGGAAAGAATGAGGTTTTCTTAGAAATACTAACTTTCAGATGTCTATGAGACATCTATTTTGAGATGTGTAATCAGCAGTTGGAGATGAGAGACTAGAGGTCAGAGCAAAAATTGAGCTGGATAAGATTTGAGAATCATTAATATAAAGATGATGGTTGATCCATGGAAACAAGTGAGATCACCAATTAAAAGAGTATAGAGGAAAAAGTGAAGACAGCCCAGGATATTTACCAGGTAGACTTGGATGAGAATCCAGCATATGAGATTGAAAAGGAGTGACCAGACAAGTAGAAAGAGAAGTAAGAGAAAATGGTATCACAAAAATCTAGAGAGACAGGGGGCAGCTAGGCGGCTAGTGGATGGAGTACCAGGCCTAGATATAGGAGGAGGTCCTGGGTTTAAAATCCAACTTCAGACACTTTCTGGGTGACCCTGAGCATGTCACTTAACCTCCATTGCCTATCCCTTACCACTCTTCTGCATTAGAACTAATACATAACAGTGATTCTAAGATGGAAGGTAAGCGTTAAAAAAAGTAGAGAAATGAGGACACAAAGAAGTCAATGAATGAAAACCATCAAAAGCTTCAAGAAGTCAAAAAGGAAAGGATACTAGGGATCATAAACCTAGAGTTGAAAGAGATCTCATTCTCTTTTTTTTTTCCAATCACTGCAGATGAGGAAACTGAGTCTGAGAAAGGTTATGTGACCTATTTAGCTAAGGTCACAAAGATAGTAAGTGGCATTCGGATTTCAAATTCTAGTCAGTCTGGTTTAGAAAAATGACTTTTAAAAAATGACTTTCAAAAATGAATATAGAAATAACAAGGGTAAGCAACTCATTATCAAACATAATTGCCTAAATAGAAAATTACCAGATAGATAATTCCTTCTTTGACACCCTAGATAAGTTCATCTCCAGCATGACTTCACCCCTCTTTCCCTCTCTTTGGGACACAGAGTTTCCTCAGCATTGGACTCATGGTATCCCCTAGTCTCTTTCCCCAGCCAGTCTGACTAGAGGATGTGAAGGGTTTTTTTGTCCTTGTGATAGGTGCATGTTTTATTCCACATGTCCCTGGGTCAAAAATCACTAGTTGCAAGTCCAGTAACCATATACATGCATGCAAATGTACATATTTCTTCCCAGTTCATATAAACTCTAGTGCAAGAGAGGGAAAATGGATCAAAGATGAGCAATGGATTATGAAACATAATTCACCCATGATACTAAGACTGTAATTTATGACTGGAAAATAAGAGTAGATTCCCAATACAATTATATTCTATTTTAATAGTGATTGGAGAGAGAAACAATAAGGAGGAGGAATAAAATAACCACAACACAGAAGTAGAATGTCTTTGCTTGTACACAGGAATTGGAGAAGCAAAAGTGGTCTCCAAAGAGCAATGTATCACTGCTCCCTGATGCCATCTGAAGGGTAAAGATGGGCCAACTATTAGGAGCCACAAACTCAAAGATTACTTTGGGACAGATTTTACCTAAAAGTAGTGATAGACAAGTATGAGTTACAAAAATACTGCATTATTCCTTTAATGTTTTATGTGACCTCTGTGATTTCAAAAGAAATGTTTTGTGCATAAAAAAATCAATAAAAAATAGTCCTGCTACTTGATGAGACTTTGTTTAATGGAAAGACATTTTTTCCATAAACATTTGATGCCCACATCTGTTAGAGATAAAAGGAAACTATAACTTCTCTTTTTGAGGCAGATATCCAGTGTTTTCAGAGACCATATAACATGCTTAATGGAGACAGCAAAAATAGTAGATAAAGTCCCCCTGATTAAATTAGCACTTCACTGAAATTTAAAGTTTTACAGACTGCCTCAGGTACTCATTCTTCCTTTATATAGCTGTGTTTTTGTTTTTATTTTAATTGCAGGAAATTGCTTTTTGTTCACCAAAGGGGGCTCATATCTATGTTGCTAGGAAGGTTTATTTAGTTTTTTTGGGGGGGAGGGGGTTTGAAAAAAATCAGCAAATGCTGAGAAAGCAATAGTATCAGCTATGCCATCATCTCACATTCCATAGTTTGATGAACTTGTGCCAGTTTAGCAGAGTTGCTGGGTGGCCCAGGCAGTAACTGAAGCAAACTACTGGGGAAAACAAGGACCGAGACCAAAGACCTGTCACAAAATTTTCGCCAGGTAGTTAAATGCATGGTGAAACATTTTTGTGTGCACCAAAAATATAAGGCCATAATCTTACAAAGTTCCCCCATATACTTTTTGTTGTGCAATGAATCCAGCTCTGATTCTTCTTCATGAGTGGGTTTCTCTCTGTTATTATCTCCTTGTCTCATTAAGGAATGAAGATATGAGAAGAGTGGGAAACTCAGAGAGATACAGCTTCTATTTTTAAGACAAAGTATACTATGTACTCCCGAGGACTAAAGGAGAAAATGGAGCGAATTTATTTTCTTCCATGGAATTATTTAAACACCAAAACCTAAAAATCAATTACATGAGTCTTAAAGTTGTGTGGGGCATAAGCTCCTTGCCTGGTAAGTAGGGACAGTTATTCTTTCTTGACTAGCCTACAACCATATATGGATGGCACTATACATTTCTAGCTCTTAAGACTTTCTCTCTAGTTCACATCCTCTGTTGCCCCCCATGGAGGACAAATCATGAGAAAAGTAATAGGGATTCAAAGTGTCTAAAACTTGCTTCAGATAAGGGAATTCGAATTCACTTGGAATCCCCATCCCTTACCCCTCACTTCAGCTCTATGTATTATTACTTTTGCCTAATCAAATCTGGATTCACACATTCTCTGCTTCAGGGTAACTAAGAAAATAAAAATCAGTAAATCTGAATTTATTGGGGATATTAAATGGATTATTGTGAGGATAAAAATGAGGTAAAATATGTAAAGCTTTTTGACATGCTTAAAATATCATATAAGTGTAAGTTATTATCATCATCATCACCAAATATATTTTGTTTATTTTAAAAAAAGATGTCAAATTATCTGCCTATGTGGCTAAGAAAAGCATAATAATTAAAATGTGATCAGAAAATATTTAACAAAACAAATAAAAAATAAAATAAAATACAGATGATGCTAATATGTGATTTTCTAAGTTAATGCAAAGTAAAGAACCTTATGTACATTTTAGTTACCCTTGTTTCTATTAAAAACGTGACACCACTGCTCTTGAATTCCCAGCTGGGAAGGTCTTTGTTTTATATGGAGAATCTATCTTTCTACTTCTGTCAAATAAATATCCTTTAGTGTAAAATCTCCTCATTTTCTTTCCCAGATGCTTTACTATCTATTTTAGCTGCATTTACCCAATGACATACACAAATCATTAATGTAAGGAATGCAATATTATGGTTAGACAAAGCCATTATTAAAACACATGAACAGCAAAACAGAAAGCAAAAGATCTATTAATAAATAATAATAATTAAAAAACAAATAAAGTGATAGGTTTAATACTCTCTGGGAAAGTCTAAGAAGTGAACCAACGATAAAAAAAGGATAATCACCAGTTTTGTTCACACCAAAAGGGATAGAGCTATAATGACTCTATATCCATTTCTTCTGCATAGCACAGTTGTAAGGTTTGCCCTAATGTCTCAGAATCCTCTCCTTTGGCAATTTGATCATGACTATTGAAATGGCATCAGAATTAGAAAAGGTGAAAGGAGAGGCCCTTACCAATTATCTTTCCTAGACTGAGGTAGTTGCCTCCTAAGTGACTTTTCCCCTCCTCCTCCTCTCTTAAGAAATGAGAAGGGTAGAGTTCTCTGGGGGCTTGAAGAGATAAACACCAGGGAATTCCTATGTGGCAATGTCTAGATACATGTACTTAATAAAAAGACTGAAAACAATCTTTAAAAAATTCATTTATTTATTTAATTAATTTAGAATATTTTTCCATAGTTACCTGATTCATATTCTTTCCTACCCATCCTCCCCACCTCTTCCCATAGCCAAAGAACAATTCAACTTGGTTTTACATGTATCATTCATTGGTCAAGACCTGTTTTTATATTATTAATATTTGCAATAGAGGGATTATTTAGAGTCTAAATCCCCAATCACGTCCCCCTCAAACCATGTGATCAAGGAAATATTTTTCTTCTTTGTGAAATACAAATTTTTAACAATCATAACATTTAATTTTCATCTTCTAATGCTGCCAATCTACTAAACTTGGACTGAGAGTTCAAAAAAGTCTGAATTCTTATTCCAAAATGTTGGTATAATTCCTACTGTCCTACTCCTGCTTCTCTGGGTGCCACTAAATCTCAATTCAATTCAATTTTCTTCAATAAACAAGTATTTATTAAATGTCTAATCCATGCCTAGGATAGTGTTAGGACCTGTGGGGTAAACAAATTCTGTCTGGCATAACACTTAATACCTGAGATGCTTACAGTATCTCATTCTCTCTCTCTCTCTCTCTCTCTCTCTCTCTCTCTCTCTCTCTCCTCACACACATATAACAATATATTATAAAAATATAAATCAATAACAGAATAATACAAAGAAAAATGTAATAAAGTGATTCACTATATAGAATCAAATGCGAAAGTACATGTTACAATCGATAACTGATTAAGTGTCCTTGTTTGTAAAAATCAGATTAGCCCATTGATTTGCCCTAACAGAGCTATTCTATGGCTTAACTAATGCTCCTAAGGGAGTTTGAGAAATCAGAATGTGGTAAAGTGTATTATATTTGCTTCTTATATATAGAATCCACACAAAGAAGTTACATTTAAGGGGCATTACATATTTAGATTAAATTTATGCTCAATAGATTGTGAAGTGAATTGTCTGAGCTTCAGAATGGCCAGGATTTGGGAAGGTGAGGACAGAAGTCTTTAGATTTGAGTAGAGAGATGGAAAAATAAATATTAGTTTTAAAAAAATGACTTTTATTATCTTTCTTTCCCAATCTTCTCCTCCCCTTTCCTACTCTCTTTTTCTTATCCTGAATTGAGCATTCCAGGAACCTAGAAATTAGATCTTAATGCTTTCCAGAGCTTCATGGCACTAGAGGACTAGAACTTCTAACAGATATCATGGACTGTGGGTCAGCAAGCTTTGAGAAATATAAATGAATTCTGGACTAAGGGACCATGCACTGCATTCTTCTCTAAAACCTGAAGCACTATTTCTTCACCTTCTTTTCTTCCAATCTCTACTTCCCTTCATGACTCAATTCAAGTGCCACTCCCTAAAGAAAAATGATTGTGAGTCCCACAGAAGGCTTAGATGCTACTACTTTTTCCTTTGGCAGTGAAATAACTTGATATTTACCTTGGATATAGTTTGTATTTGCTTATTTTTTCAGAACCAGGTTTATTCCTTCTCCAACCAGGACACCCCACTCCCATGTAAACTTCTTGATGGAAGGAATTGCTTTGATTTTGTCATTGTGTAAAGTATCTAGTGCCTAACAGTGTCAAGCACTGGAAGTCTTTATTGCTTTATTGGCTTGACTTGAATTAATGTTTCTCCTTTTAAGATACAATTAATCATGGGAAGGGAAAGTTACCAACTGATATCATAGTTTGATATCTCCTAATACTATGATTAATTATTAGCAGATTTTAGATGACTGCCAGCTGAGACAAAATAAAGTTCTCTGGGAAGTTGGAGAAAGCATGAAGGGTAAAAAAGAAGTGAGAGTAAAGGCTGATAGTAGAGCTATGGGTTTTGGAAGGGAATGAACAGGTGACCAAAGAAATCTGTCCTCAAGGTCCTCAAAATTACCATTGTTATATGTGAGCTAGACTGCTGACTGACTAACTGACTGACTGACCATTGCTATCTATAAGACTGGGTATATGGAAAGAAAGAGAAACAAATTTCCTTTGTGCCAAAAGATAGTGTGGGAAAACAACTGGTCTGAGTCAGTAAACTGGGGTTTCAAACCCAGCTCTGCCATGAACTCTCCATATAAATAATGATAGCCATATAAATAAATGTAAGTTCTCTGGAACTCCGTTTCTTTACAAGCAAAAATGAGAAAAATTGAACTAGATGATTCTTCAGAGTTCTTCCAATCCTAACATATATGTTACTTCTGTGTTGGGGTTGAGGGTCTTTTGTTTATGTTTTTTAATGTGGTAGAACATAGTACCATCTACTAAATGAAGATTAAAACTTTAGAAAAAGTTAAACCATTAAAGATGAGAGTTGACCAATGGTAGCTCCATTCCATTTATGAATCTAGACTACCTAGTATCTAGATTATAAGTAGGAGTCTGGTCACTCATGAAAACCAGTTATCTTCTAACATGCAAATAATAAATATAAGCATTTCTGATTATGAAAGGCTTCTCAACAAGAATACACATTATCAGTTGTGATAAAAATGGATAAAAGGAAAGGTTGACCTAGAAAAGAAAGGTATGTTTAGCCCACACTGAGATTTATGTGTAGATGTTTTTGAAGATGTTAGAAGCTTCTACTGTCACATATGTTGTCTTGAGAGTTGTGGTCTTTATGGTGACACATTTGCCCTGGCTCTTTTTCAGTGGGAAATGTATGCTGACTCAGTTCTGAGGGCAGGTTTTAAGATGTTTAAGAAATTTCTTGGCCTCCATAATGGCAGCTAGTGAGTGGGGTTACATCAAAGAGGAGTGGCCACTGAGGCAGGAATTGCTGTTTACTTAGTAGTATCATTCAAAGTTTTTCACAACTTGACACATTCCTGTTTTTCTAGTCTTCCAGCACAGTAGTGTTCCATCCCCGGGCCTCCCAACAATCAAACCCTTCATACAGTTGAATTTGGTGATGCTGGCTTCCTTGCTACCCCTCACACAAGGTGCTAACTCCTTCCTTCCTACCCATTTTCACTGGCTTTCTGCATCCCAGGAATCTTTCCTCATTTCTGCCTTTCGGCTTCCTTGAATTCCTTAAAGTCCCACTAAAATATCATCTTTTATTAGCTTTACTGATCCCTACTTAATCTTATACTTTTCCTCTATTAATTGTTTTCCACTTTATTCTGTATATATCTTGTTTATAGGTCGTTTTCTCTACCATTAGACTTTGAGCTCCCTGAGAGCAAGGACTATTTTTTAGTTGTTTTTTTTTTTATCCCAAGCACTTACCTTGGCACATAGTAGATGTTGAATAAATGTTTATTGACTGACTTTCAAAGGATCTTTAGCACTTAGGAATGTATAATACAACCTTCTGTTTCTAGGACTTCCCTTGAGGTTTGGAGAAGGGTGCATTCAGGACTACAACAGAAATCCTTTTTAGTAGTGCCTACTTTCAAAATTTAGGAGCTGCTGGATTCCTCAGCTAGTGCCACATGTATACTAAGAGGGGAATACCTGCGGCTTCCACAATGCCTCCTAGAGTAGATGAATACTTGGAAAAGGAAGAGGCCAATGCCTAGTCTAGTCTGATGGAACACATCTGGCATTCTTCAGGGAGTTGTTCAAAAAGTGCAGTGTCAAGGGAAGGATGAAATGCTTATTTGGCAAGCCCACAAAACATTTGATGTTTTCATGTTTTATGTATCAAGCTCCTGGGAGAGTGTAATAGTAAATACATTTCAATATCATCTTTTAAGTTTTTATAAGTGCAGACTTGTAAATCATTTGTGTTATAAGTATTTATTTTTTACAGAAAATAAATAGCCGTCCTCTACCACATATAGTTTGCATATGAAATACTTTCTACTCATCTTTTTGGAAGAGACTATATTTATAAGTCAAAACTAAGCTTTAAGTGATTTTTTTCTTCAGGGTTCTGAGGTAGAGATGTGTGAAAAGTGCCAGAAGGTGAAAAGATACTGATCCCTCTCTTCAGAGACCAGCCTCCTACAGGGTTCAACCTAGTTCTATTGCATGGGCACAGAACCGAAGGAGAGATGATGTGCCACGTCATCTTTTTCTCTTCCCCCCAGAAGCAGTTCTGAGCACTTACATGAGGAAGAAAAAAATCAGATTCCCTAGAGAAGACTATTGGTTGGTTCTCTGATTTGTCAATCTGTTCAATTTGATAATTAATTTGATATTTTTTGCCTCATTTCACTAAAAAAATTTCCTGTCTCTTTCCTTTTATAATAACAGGATAGCTTTAGTAGGGACATTAAAGCTTATCTGCTCTATTACCCCTTCCCAGATGATGAAAGTGGGGCCCAGAAGATTTACTCCAAGTCAGACAACTGATTAGCAGCAGAGCCAGGACTATAATAACCCAGAGCTCCTGAATTCAATATACTGTCTATTTTATTCTGAACACATTTACATTCTTCTTACTGCATATGATATTGAACTGGCAATTAAAAAATGTTATTATTTATTTTAATTACTGTGATTCATACTGGTGATACTTTCCTAGTATAAGATGATAATTCTTTTGATTATATGAATGACAATCATTTAATACTGCTCCTTGCTTCTTCCTACCTCATCCTACTGCCCTCAAAACACTCACCTAATATTAAGGAGGAATGAGCATTTATATACCACCTACTATGTATATTCCAGTTACTGTGATAAGTACTTTATAAACATTATCTCATTTGATTGGAGATTGTAGAACAACCCTGCAAAGTAAGTGCTTTTTTTTTTTACCACAGTTATAATTGAGGAAACTGAGGAAAATAGAATTTAAGTGATTTATCTAGAATCATCTAGCTAATAAGCAGCTGAAGATGGAATTGAATTCAAGTCTTTCTTACTCTAGGCCCTGGATTCTATTCTCTTCCATTGAAGTCTAAGGTTCAAAATCTCTATTTATACATTCCCCCCGTAGACCCACAGAAAACTAGTCTCTCCAGTGGGTCTTGTAAACATAACAGTCTCATACCAAAGGAGCTGGGAAGTTGATCCCAGGGCATGGTACCTCTGAATGGCTCCCAAAAGAGGGGCATCTCTCATTTGTAACTGCTCAGCTCATTTTACCCTTTCACCATGATCTTTAGATTCTTGGTGACATGGTTAGATCCAGCATCAGCAGTTCAGAAATTTGTTTTTTTCTAGACTCCTGCCATATTTTTGCAATGACGGCAATAATAGAATCTAAAAAAATACCTCAGCCAAGGTTGAAACATTACTACACCTGAAACTTGTGACAAGTGTCCATTAGCTTCTAAGGTTTTTCTCTTTAAATGTCATACAGCAGACTCATGTTTGCTATTGTCATTAAATGGGCTATTATAATTTGGGGGATTTTGATACTTTTTGAATGTGCATTGCACATTGTACTATTGTTCTTTATTAAAAAAAAACAACTTTTACTTTGTGAAAAATCAATTGCTCTGCACTCACAGTTGATCATGGCCAGGTTTGAAGAGGAAATAGATCTCATTTTTGGTGATAAACCTTTGTATTCTCCATTTCCTTAGCTGACACAGTGTGTCAATGATTATAAGTATATTTTTGATTTTTAAAACTAATTTATTATTGCTTTTGCTTGCATGTGCAATATACTATTTCAGTTTTTTTTATTTTTTCTCTCTTTTTTGTATTTGAAGCACATCACCAGTATTGAGAAGATTTTCTTTAATTTTTTTTTATTTTGCAGTAATACAAGTATAAATATATATTTTCTATAATGTCCATGCATACTTCAAAAGCCTCAGACTATAAAAAATTGTGCCATTGATTGTTTAAAAAAATTTATAGGACTTTGCTTAATGGTTCTGTCTGATTCCAGGAGAAGGGAATACAAAAAGAGCCATTGCACAGTGCCAAAGAAGCATAAAGCTACTCGCATAGTGCCAATTGTGCACAAGATAAAAAAAAAGACCAAACCAATCCAGGTAGGATTGATGAACTTCTAAGCCAAGACAAGAGGACTTGAACTTGTTTGGGCTTTGAGGTTGTGGCTGTTTAACCTGTCTTAAAGGCAGGTCTTCCTTGTTCCACATTCTACCAAATATCTCAAATTTGGCTCCTATCTGGCTCCTATAATCTAGTCCCTATTCTGTCTTTCATAGTGTGGCAAACTTTCTATAGTCCTGGCTACTGATTGGGTAAAAGCATAATTGCTTAAATCATTTTAATTGGACCCTGATTCAAGAAGCTGTTATAGATTTATTTTTCCTTTACTTAGAATTTTTACACATAAGACTTTGATAGTCTATATTTCATCCAGAAATTATCTTTTTTATTTGGATTTCTTTGATGTTTTTTATTTCTCTTACCAATTGATTCATATACCTCATAACTCAGTCATGCATTCCTAAGTGATCCCTATGCTTTTCAACACCCTCTTCAGGAGGAAATGTATAATAATTCTAAATTGCAAAGTTTAAATTCTTTTTGAGAGTAATTTTCGGTTAAGAAGCATACTACCTCTCTGAATCCAGAATGTGAACTGTTTGGAGAAGGCGCCATGAAGATGCCTACACAGACCACAAGCTGTACCAGAAGATCCAGAGTGAACTTTGAGATGTGGTGATTTGAACTGTGTGGGGTTGAATGCATTTGTTTTGTAGGTATACTCTTATGCCAAAGGGGACTGCCCCCTAACTGGCTTTTTGTCAATGCACCTAGCAATCATTGGTTTTGTTCTTTTTTCCTTTTATCCTCAAATTATTGTAATTTCAAATTTGGTTATGTTTACAAGATCCATTGGAGAGACCAGTCTTTCATGGATCTCAGGAGGAGAATGTATAATTGAAAAATCTTTTGGGGGCAGCTGGGTTGCTCATTGGATTGAGAGCCAGGCCTAGAGATGGGAGGTCCTAGGTTCAAATCCAGCCTCAGACACTTCCCAGCTGTATGACCCTGGGCAAGTCACTTGACCCCCATTGCCTAGCCCTTACCTCTCTTCTGCCTAGGAGCCAATACACAGTATTGACTCCAAGATGGAAGGTAAAGGTTTAAAAAAAAAAGAAAATCAGTTACCCTAAAAAAGAACTATATTTCCCAGGAGCCCACTGACTTCCTGTCATTACATACTTCCTGTAGATAGGGGATATTAGTTGGGGATGTGGAAGGTCCCACCTTTTTACTTCCTGACTGGAGCTTGGTGGTGGTAAGGTGGGTGTTTGAACTGGCTGATCAGTCATGGGCACATGGTCTTTATTTTGTATCTTCTTTATTCCTTGATTCCTAATGATCATTAATAAATCTCTTAAAATATAACATTTTTATTATTGATATTTAATTTTAACTTTTACACCATCTAGCTGACTCTACATCATTGTGCTTTCTCAAACTTTAAAAAATATCAGTTCAAATTTGACAAAATCATTAAAAATTCATTAGGCTAAAAATAATGATGGCTACAACTAAGTGATATATGTAAATAAGATCTATCCACTTAGAAATCATAGCTACAAACTTTTGTAGGCCTAGTGTTCCAATAAATGTTGGAATTTCTTTGTATTGGTACATGAATCCAATCACATGCTGGAAAATGGAATAATTAAGTATTTATTCTCAAGAATCAGGTCTCAACTGACATCATTGGAGTATATACTATAAAAAGGCTATTTTAAAAATATCATGCAATTTGCCAACTCAGTAGATTGTTTTTACTTAAGAAGTTATTTTTGAAATGCTTTTGGAAATATAGGAAACATTCCAAGGGTGGAAAAAATGGACAAAGAGGACACTGATCAACCAAATTAACAAAATTTTAGATATAGGTGAGCATCATTAGGTTTTTCTCTATAAACATATGCATAACATAACTTATAATTTTTCTCTTTTCATTTCCATTCTCTATGTACTGTTAATTAATCTTCTCTTAGGATCTAGTAATCAGAAAAAATACCCCACTAGAAGTTATGATCAAATGTAGAAGAATTAGGGATGTTTGGTGGAGTCGAGATGCAGAGGAAACGCAGCAACTCAACTAACCTCTCCCAATATTCCTCTCCAAATAATTTTAAGATCATGCCATTTGAATAGCTAAAACCAATAAAAAATCAAGGAAAGGTATTTTTGTAGCTTAAAACAACTTGCAAGTATAACAGGAAAGGTCTGTGACTCTTGGGTTGAGAATCAGCTTAACACATAGAGCTACAGCTCCAAATTCAGAGAAATTCTGGGTCACCGTTCCACCTCAGAAAGGAGTGCTTGTGGTAGGTCACAATAGAGCAGGGACTCTGGTCATTTTTTCATGAAAGAGAGAAACATTAGTCCTTGTGGCTACAGGCAAACGGGGACCCTTCCTAGGTAAAGACTAGGCTATAGATCAGAAGAACAGTGACAATATTTCTCCCCAGATCACATTACCTTGGAAGCTCCCCAAACTTGCAGATAGTGGTCAACAGCACTTATCATTGGACATAATAAAAAATGAGTCAGTGTGGTAAAGACCAGGTTAGATATATATCCTTTGTTCAGATTCTTTTCTAATGTCCATCTCATTCTTAATATTCTTCAATTCTCCAATGTAATAGTATCAATTTTAGAATTCATAGAACCATAGAAGTTTATAACTGAAAAGAATATTGGAGACCCTATATTCCTAATTGATCCTTTTATTGTTGCTATTCTTGTTCAGTCACTTAGTTATGTTCATTTCTACATGCCCCAATGCACATTGTGTGTGGAGCTTTCTTGGTTCCTTTTATATCTATTAATATAAAATCATAAATATCAACTATAGCTCTTAAGATTAGGAAACTGAGCTCAGCACATGCCTAAATAATGACAGAAGGCACATAGCTAATTGCTGGCAGAACTGAGATAGTGCTTGATATACAATAGAGACTTAGTAAATGCTTAAAGACTGATTAAAATCAGTTTTATCTTTACAGAAAAATAAGCAGAATAATCAATATTACTATTACCATCATCATCATCATCATAATTATTACTACCATCAATAATAATATGAAAAGCACCTTAAAGTTTATAAAGCACTGGATTTCTATAATTTCACTTATATAACACAGAAATCTTTTACAGTATGTACATGGTATAGTAGGCATTATAGTAAGCAATATGTGGCCTTTTCTCAACATTTTACAGATGATAAAACTGAGGCTTAAGGAAGGTTAATTAATTTGTCTATGCTGGCATTGGCAGTAACCATTGGAGATGGGATTTGAATTGAATTCTTTCTGTCTCCTATTCCAGTATTCTTTCTGTCATGTAATTGAATAAGAAAATAAAATACCATAGCCAAATATCCAAAGAATACAAATGCCATCTAAGGAGTAGGAGGAGGGGCATTTTAAAATTCTTTTCTGTTAAATTTACCAGATTGATATAATTTTCTAATTTCTCAGACTTACTGAAGAAACTAGATTATTGCAGAGATTCCAGATCATAGAGCAACCCATATCCCACTGAGAAAGCCCCAGCTGCTAGGATTGTCAATTTGAATGGGATGATGGTTGTGATAGGGAAGAAAATAGTAATGGGATTTATTTCAACTGCCAAGTGTATTTAAAGAATAGCTGAATAAACAAAGAGATAAATCAGCAAATAACAAAATTTGATCTACACACATACGTATGTATATATGCACATATATGTACCTATACATATATTATATGAGAATTCAGGAAGGATGGAGAGAGTGGATAAGAGTTATATTCAATATTTCATTTTGCTAGCCTAGCCTAGACAGGAGGACCACATCAGTTTGAGGACATTACCACACTTCATTTCAGACAGGAACAAATGGATTCCTGGGCAATAGTTTTTTAATAGAAGAACCAGACTACCCCAGCTGAAAGCTTTCTGAAAATATGATCTGAATTGGCATTCACTCAAGGGAAGGGGAGGTTTCTAGACAATCTACTTGTGGGTCTACTTGCTTATTCTTATATATATGATAGGATTATAATAGAAATCAGCATTTCCTTTAGACTAAAGCATGACTAATTCTGATAGCTCCAAATCTCTAAAAGAAGGAGAGGGCAGGAGAAAGGAGAACATGTTTTATCAAAATGAGCACACTGGAAAAACCATGGTTCTGAGAGGGAAAAGGAATGAAATAGAAGTTAGATTAAGCAACCATTTGTCTCTATAGAGATAATTAAGGAAAATGGATCACTAAAATGGTTTCCTGTGGATTCTAAGAATAATAGAATTCAGAAATGGGATGCTGCCTACCAAAATCCTGAACATGCACTTCCTTAGAATTAATATGGGAATGGTCCTCTTCCTTTCCCTATAATTAAATGAGGGGGCTATTCAGGAAAATGTTGCCAACATACTTAATTAACTCTTCATAGAGTCTTCATTTGGGAATTCAATACTTTTCAACTGTATACTGTCTGAAAGCCATAGCTCAAACTTGTCTTCTCCCTGCTATCTCCCCCACTTTTTGCTTTATGCTTTTTGTGTCACTTGGAAAATTCCTTCAGGAGTTCAAAAGTATTGACTTTAAGATCATAGTGTTTAGAAATGAAAATACCCTGGAGATTATCTATTCCAGTTTGCTATTTTTTACAAATGATTGGGGCAAAGAAGATTAAGTAAGGCAATGTCATACATATGGTAAGAGAGGAGTGCTAATATGCAGACCCAATTCTTCTAACTCCATATCCAGTGCCCTCTACACTTAACATATCAGCTGCCTCCTCCAATGTAATAGGTTCTCAGCAAATAGGCATTAGTAGATAGATGAAAGTTTTCATTGTTCCAATTTATAACAAGCCTGTGCTTTGGTCAAAGTCCTGAGGTGAACAATAGCTGTTGTTACTTCTTGCCATAGTTATATTTTTTGTTTCCAAAAAGAAATGGAGTTGAAACCCCAAAAGTTTATCACGCTGGAACGGGAGAGAGATATATCTTATATGGAGTATTTTGTTTCATATATCTTCCGTTTAATGAAACTTTTGATAGTGGGTTTGAAGAAGCTGGAAATTATATATTTTTTCATCTGTCAAATCATTAATACTAACTAAAAAAAAATAAAAGCCAGGGTCAGAGTAGGTAAATTCTAAGTATAGATTGATATCAGAAACATTCCTCTATCCTTCCAAGTTTCATAGTTAAAACCAAGGTTCATTTTTTTAATATGTTGGTTTGTTATTTTTCCAAATCTGTTTTTGTTACTATGTGAACAAGGTTTCCTTCAATCTGTCAGTCAAAACTGGAATAACTAAAAGAAAGCTATTTCAACATTGACTTTCAGAGAACTGAAATTGTTTCTCAAAGTGATTATTGATCCTTTACAATTCAAAAAAAGTTTTATGTTGAAAAGCATGAATTCTTTTGAGTCTTTTAACTCTCTTATTACTTCTTTCTAGCAAACTATCATCTTTTAAATAAATCAAACTTGGTCAAGTAGCTGGTTTTGTTATAACATGTGGGAAAAGGACATCATCTATTCTTATAACACACAAAAACTACACTACAGTGCCAAGCATTCCTGGAAGAAAGCAGTGATCGAATCAACACCTTATACAAGCCTTGTTCTAAGAACACATTTTGCTTATTCTGACTTCTTATAGGGTTTCTTCCTCTTGAAATGCTTTCTTTTCCATGTATCCAAATTCTATGTATTCTTCAAATCCTAAATTGTTTCACCTTCTTCTTCCCTTATTTAGTATGTTTCTGTAGATTTTAACATCTGGATGGTCCACATGGTTTAGTATCTCATCTGATAAGGTCATGTATGTATATATATACATATACATATATATATATATGATATGACTATAAAGAACAATGGGGTCAACATATTGTTTTTTCTAAACCATAATCTCTTTGTAGGTAAGATCGATTCATTGAATGTTTTTATATCTCTCACAACATGAACACCCCTAACAAGAATATGATATTAAATTAATGCATATATTTTATATTAATTATTTTGACTATAGAGAGTACAGCAAGCAAGCACAATATTTAGAAATATAAGGAATTTTATATATAAATAATGTGGTCCATCCTCTTTATTGTAAATATTTTTAAAACTTAGTTATATTAATGCTTTTTCTCAAAAATGATACAAGTATCTATTACTTTGGAAAAGATGAGCACAATGATTTAACCCAATTATTTTTATATAATAACTGTGAATGGCACATAAAGCAAAATTGAGAATAAAATAGAGGGGCTCAATGTAAGTGAGAAAATATAACCTTGAGCTAAGGAAAAACTTCCTAACTTCTTAATTGGAGATAGCCTATAGTGGAATTCATTGCCTCAGGAGATAATGGACTTCTCCTTTACTAAAGATCTTTAAGTAGAAGCTAAATGACCACTTTTTTGGGGGGGAATTATTCTTTAGGAGGTATGGGTTGGATTCAGTGGTCTCTAAATTTCCTTCAAGCTCTTACATTCTGAAATACTGAAACAGAAAAGGTAGTAAATACAAATCAGGGACAAAGAGGGACAGTTATACTCTAGCTACTACTCCCTTTAGGTGACACATAATCCAGTATCTCATCGGCATAAAAGAGAAATGCTTTGATTCATATATTAGATAATCACATATGTTAGACAATGACAAAGAACCTGCTTTCTAATATTCATTGTTTCCAGTTGTGTTCAACTCCTCAAGTTTTCTTGGCAAAGATACTAGAGTCATTTGTTATTTCTTTCTGCAGCTCATTTTATAGATGAGGAAATTGAGGCAAACAGGGTTAAGTGACTTGTACAGGGTCATGTATCTAATAAGTGTCTAAGGACAGATTTGATTTCAGGAAGAGTAATTTTCCTGACTCCAGTCCTAGCATTGTTCCACCTAAAGGTAATAAATCCAATTCATAAATGTTTTTCACTAGAGATCCTAAATTGTTCAAGCAGGTTGGTGTAATTGAAGCATCCTTGAAATTGGAGTAAAAAAAAAATCCTAGGTTCAAATCCTGTCTTTGGCACATGATAGTTTTCTGAGCAAATCATAACCTCTTTGGGCCATAGCTTCCTCATGTGATGGAGGTAGAGGAAAGAGGGAAGAAGGAGAGATAAAAATATCTCAAGTATTTTTTCACAGAACTGTTGTGAATATCAGATGGGATAAGGTACATATGGAACTTTGGAAACCTTCAAATGTTATATAAATGACACTTATTA
Organism: Monodelphis domestica; assembly: GCF_027887165.1. NCBI lineage: Eukaryota > Metazoa > Chordata > Mammalia > Didelphimorphia > Didelphidae > Monodelphis > Monodelphis domestica. Next base: position 617,370,927 of record NC_077227.1, read on the forward strand.
TCATAATATCTGTGGATTCAAAACTTGTTCTTATCATAAACATTTAGTAAGCATCTACTCTGTGAAATGCTCTCTGCTAATTATAGATGTAGAAGAGACCTCAGTCAACATTTAGTTCTGAAGCAGGAGTATCTTTAACAGTATCCTCCAAAAGTGGTTATCTATACTTAGACTGAAAACCTCCAGGGACATTGAACTCATTCCCTCCAGAGGCAGACCATTCAATTTTTGGACAGCTCTAATTGTTAGGAAGTGTCTCCTCTCTTTAAGTCCTACTTGGTCCACTTTCTGCTTACTGGTGCCAAGGAAATGCAGGCTAATTACTCTTCAATATAAAAAAGCCTTCAAATATTTGAAAAGAGCTCTCAGGTCTCCTTTAAGCATCCCCTTCTCCAGGTTATACATCCCCAAGTGCTTAAACTAAGCCTCAAATGATGGGTTTGAGTCCACTCACTATGCTGGTTATTTTTGTCTATGTGCCCTCTAGATTTTCAATGTCTTTCTTCAAAAGTGGAGCCCCCAAATTAGTACAATACAATAAAAGTTGTCTGCACACATACTTCTTAATGTTTTTGTTCTGTCATGCTCAATTTTTCATGGCCTTATTTTGGGTTTTCTTGGGAAAGATATTGGAATTGTTTTTCCTTCTGTACCTTATATTACAGCTGAAGAGATTTTGGCCAACAGAGTTAAATGATATGCCTAGGACCACATAGCTAGGAAATATTTGAGATCAAATTTGAACTCAGGAAGATGAGTCTTTCAGGTCTAATGTTTTATCTACTGTGCTACCAAGTTGCCCTCCACATACATTTTTATATTTGAAATGTAGGAGAGATAATAGGATATAATTAAATATAATACATATTAAATATGATTAAAGTGAGGATTAGAGTGCTATGAGATGAAATAAGACAAAATATTATATGGAAGGTTCCTTAATTATGTGTAATCCAAAGGATATACTATTTGTGTATATTATAATGAGGAACTCATATATTATAGGCCTTAAACTCACCCCTGAGGAAGCATTTTTTTATTTTTGGCATCACAGAACTGTAGGGTTCATTTTGTAGTTAGTATCACCTCAACTGAGAATCAAAATTATAGGGAAATGAAAATGCTAACATTCCTCTCAAATATTATAATTCCTTACCTTTTATTTTTTGCAAAAGAAATCAGGCTAAATAATACTGAACAGTTAGGAATAAACCTGCATGTTCAATCCTTGGAACAGTGCCTAGAAATGTTCTTATAATGAAGATGATCACATTTTAATATAAATAATAAAAATTGCATATAAAATGGTCTCATTAAATTGTGCTACTGTTTCTCAGTAGAACAGTTTTGTTTGTTTTGTTTTTTTCTTTTTCATATGCAAACAGATAATAATATCTTGTGAATTTCAAACTGGCATGCTGTCAGAGGACCTGGGTTGAAATCCCATTTGTGAGGCTTGTATGACCCCATTGGACAAATCACTTAAACTACGTAGGCCTCACATTTAAAATGAAGGGATTGAACTAGATTTCAATCTTTAGGACAATTATACTTAGCAAAAACTTTCCTCCTAAAGTTGGTATCAGAGAGTTAGATGTAAAAGGGAACTTAGAAACCAGAAATTCCAATCCCCTCATTTTATAGATTAGGAAACTAAGGAATGGACAAGATTAGTAAATTTTTCAGGCTCTTACTGCCACTAGATATCTGAAGTAGCATTTAAACCATGTTTTAACTTCTCCAAGTTCCTGAGAGTTATTTAAATAGTGCCATTTTATAGTGGGAGAATTACAGTCCTACTATCAAAAGATTCCCATAGGACAATAGTTCTTAACCTGAAGTCAATGTATCCTTCCTTAGAAGGATACAGAAGACTGTATGAACACCAGGTTAGTGGTCCCTTCTGTCAGCTATAAACATTGAGAAATGTTATATGAACTGACATGCTTTTCCTATTGTCTTGTTTGGCCACTATGCCTTTCTTTCTTTCTTTCTTTCTTTCTTTCTTTCTTTCTTTCTTTCTTTCTTTCTTTCTTTCTTTCTTTCTTTCTTTCTTTCTTTCTTTCTTTCTTTCTTTCTTTCTTTCTTTCTTTCTTTCTTTCTTTCTTTCTTTCTTTCTTTCTTTCTTTCTTTCTTTCTTTCTTTCTTTCTTTCTTTCTTTCTTTCTTTCTTTCTTTCTCTCTCTCTCTTTCTTCTTTCTTTCTTTCTTTCTTTCTTTCTTTCTTTCTTTCTTTCTTTCTTTCTTTCTTTCTTTCTTTCTTTCTTTCTTTCTTTCTTTCTTTCTTTCTCTCTCTCTTTCTTCTTTCTTTCTTTCTTTCTTTCTTTCTTTCTTTCTTTCTAATAGAGTATCTGTATCATTCCATATTGAATTTATTCTTTTCATTTGGATTCCATGTAGAGAGACATGAATACATGATCTATAATCAGTCAGGAGGCAGACTTGAGTCAGGAAGACCTCAGTTCAAATTCAACCTATTTGTCCATCATACAAAAATACTAAGCATGGGGAATTCAAAGACTATTTAAAAAAGTGAAAAGTTAACATAAAAAATACATGCCCTCAAGAAGCATGAATTCTATAACTAGTGGCAGAAATAGGTAGAGTACACAGATATCCTGATTACACACACACTCACACTATAAATATGAACATATATATTTCAATGTTCAAATAATTCAAATTCAAATTCAATTTCAATTCAATTCAAATTCAAATTTAAAAAAATTAAAATACATTCAAAATGTATTAATGTAAAGTACAAGGAATAAATTTAATGTAAATTACCATCTTGAATTTTTTTTCTTGAAATACTTTCTAGAATGTTCTCTAAAGCATATTGAACAATTCATTCTCCCCCTTCTTTGAAGGGGTAGAAAAGAATTTAAATGTTCAATTTCATACAAGATGCTGCCCAAAGAAACATCGCATTATAAATTCAGTGCTAGAAGAAGATTAAATACCATGCAGGCTACACATTTAACAGGAAAACTCAATGATTTCTCTATAAAACTAGTCAAGGAAAGTATTTATTCATAGCATTCTTTTTACTTACAAATTATAGACTGTTTGCCAAGATAAGCAAAGCTAGTGGACTTTCATTTTTAAACTATTGCTTAAAAATATTAGAAGAAAATTGTCCATTAATTGTTAATTTTATTATTATACTGGCCAGAGGTTAATTACCATATCTGGGGATCTTTTTTTGTAGGAAATATTTAATGGATTACTAAGAGGGAATAATATGATTGCAAGAAAGACAATTTATCATTTCAAAAAAATGAATAATATGAATTATTACCTGAATTCAAGATGGCTAGAAGTGACAGATCTTGCCAAATTGAATATATTTTTATGAGATGTACTTATTTCAAAGAACTACATTAAAAAAAACACCTTATCATGATAAGAGTGACAGAAAGTCATCTGCTAATGATGATTCAACATAAACAGAAGAGCACACAGCAGGGAAGACAGGTTTTTGACAGTCAAAAATGATAAGGAAGTAAATTCTTCAGCTCAGTGTTTGGTATGGTTCCACCTTTCAGGACCAACAGATCCTCACGTGGAATTGATGAAGTTTCTGTCTCTGGCTTGACATACTAAACAATGAGTGAAATATTATAAATTCAAAAGTCTCCAATTGGAAAATGGAGAAAATGCTTGAGTTATGATAAATTAAATCTGTGGGCTGGTGCACTAATCATTATGATAGTCCTTAATACTGACTGATTTCAAAGAAACCTAGATTCTGATAACATGAGAAAATGTTTGTAACTCCAAAAGTACTACTAAATTTCAGCTATTATTACTATTACTATTGAAATTATTATTTTTGTGTTTCTCCATTCTTCTGAGCAGTTTAGTGAAAAGGCCCTGGATTAGAAGATAGATGACCTTGGCTCCAATTTCCAGATTCATCAATTATACTAAATTGTTTGGGGCAAATTATCTTTGAATTTCTGATTCTTATTCTCTCAAGGAGAGTTGGGTGGGATAATCTTCTATAAATTGGAATTACTATACTCATCAGTAGCTCCAACAATGTAGACATTCTTTTACCCTGTGTAATGCTTGCCATCTCTTAATTACTCTACAATTAATCCCTGATATTCTAGGGGATCTTCCTTATGTTTCTTAATATTCCCTGAGTGCCATTTGGGCTGTGGATTATGTGAGCTGTCCATCTTTTATCTTTTGCTCTCATTTTGTAACTGGTTCTCATAGATTAAAAAAAAAACTAAACAAAAACCTTTATGGAATTATTTTGTTATACTGAATTAAATGGTTCTTTGAAAGTCAACAAACATGTACCACCTTTTGGTCAATTATGTGGTTGTACAAATACAGAAGAATAGCATTTGCAAAAGCTTGGTGGTTTCTATTTCATATTTTCATCAAGAAAATCATCAACATGTACAAATCTTGCTTATAAAAATTTTGAGGATCTAGGAAAATGTAGTAGTTAGGAAAATGTCTTTATTTGGCTTTTTAGTAGAAATAACATCTGAGTTTATTCTAAGAGTCTGGCATTTTTCAGTCTTTCATTTGAAAGACTTGAAAGAAAAACAATCTTTAGAATTGTTCTTTTGATGATTTCAAAGTTGTATTTTCTTCAGAACACTCTATTTAAATAACTTATAGACTGAAAACAAGAAATTGATGTAGGAAAAGATATTGACACTGATTATTGTGATTTTTGTATAGAAGTTTAACCACTATAATAATTTGCCATAACAAGGTCACAAATTGGTCAGCAAATACTCCATATTCTTTCTAATTTGCCTATCCATGGGCAATACCAATTTAGACATAAAATCATTTATAAAATGTCATAGAGAATTTTTTTTTTTCCTGGAAGAGGATTGAGCATCAGTAAACAGTGGAGACAACCTTCCCTCTCAAAAAAAAATGAATAAAATTTGAGAGGAGACAACTAAGCAAAGCCATCTGAAAGGAAATTAAGTACAAAGTTGAAATAAAAGACAAAGGATGGGAAATATCTACAAAGATTTTTAAATGATACCTTTTACTATCAAGAATAGTGAAGTTAATACATTTGAACTTTAACTTTACAATTTGGTGTTGCTAAAAGTAGAAATGACATTGAAGAAAAAAAAACAAATTGAAGAGCAGATAGACTATTTCAACTACTACATAAAAAGAAGCTCTCTAGATACTAGAGGGAACCCAGATTTGAGGGTACTGAGAGGTCAATTCTTAAGGCATATGAGTGACAAAAAGAGACTAAAGACACAGAAAAAAGTCACAAGCCCAGACTTACCATTATCCAACAAAGTGATCATAACACAATCAATTATTTTGAGCTTATATGCCTAATTGCTGATTTATTTAAATTTTGTATTAGAATATCTCCATATTCTAGCATATATTAGACTAAGGCATGAGAAGAGAACAGTTAAGCTTTCAAAAACAATATTCAACTTTAATCTATATATTTACAAATAACATTATTGATTAAAAGAGAATACAAAATTGTAGTGTGCATCTTTTTTGGTAACAAAAAATTTGATTTCTCAATACGGGAAAATATTATCTTCTAGCTCTCCTCCATAAAGGTGTCCCCATATGTCCAAAAGTCAGGCATATTATATATATATATATTTCAGATATTTCTTGAAAGCTCTATTAATGGAGATAATTATGTTTAATGAGTACCTTATCATGAATATCAAGAATGGCACAAAACAAGAAGAGCTATGCTCGACAAAAGTGTTTATCATTGTCATGGAGGATAGCCAAGGAAATATATACCTTGAAGAGGAATTCCCTATAAATCATGAATACTTTGAGATATTTCCTTTTGCAGATGACATGTTCTTGATTGCATTAAGCCTCAGAAAATTTCAGAGCCTCTTAATGAAATAGATAACCTCACGAAAAAAGTTTGGCCTAACCACTGGAAAAAACAAGTAAGTATAGAGCATCTATTGTTAGGCTATGATATTTAATATGATATATTATGGAGGGTTCTTGAGTATGGATAACTTATGGAGGGTTCATGAGTACATCTATCCTGTTCAAATACTGTAGATAGAGAATGATAGTTATAGATTTGAATAAAAGAGGGTTGAATGCCTTTCAGAAATTGCTTACTTCTTTTAGGCACCCTCCATTAAATTGTGAGGTCCATGAGAGCTGATTAGCTAAGCCAGAGAAACAGTATAGAAAAGAGTACTCAGAATAATCACAATCAGTGGCAATGAAGATGATACTTTTAACATAGGAGACTGAGAAGGAAAGATCAGACAGCAGGCTATAATATTCCAACTTAAATGCATCTATGACCTCATTAAGTCCAGATTCCCTCCAACCACATGGAGGATACCACTCCCCATTCTGTGTAATTTTTGTTCAAGTCCTCCCTAAATTTTGCTGCAGAGCCCATTCAATATGTTAAAAGTCTTCCTTGTTTTTTTCAGAACTCAGTAGGGTACAGGTGGAGTACTCTGGTCTTTCAACTGTCAGCAGGAGACATCTACTATTTCTACAGTAGAAAGTCCTCCAGGCAGGGTCCGAAGAACCAGCTTCTTCTAAAAAGGAAGATGGGTACCAGTTTGGCCAAATCCTACATCCAGGACCTACATCACTACAACTTTCTCAGCCTTGGCTTCCTTATCAAGAAAATGTTGGAACTCATAGAGCTCAAACCAAAGTAGGTAAGTTGTTGAATGTATTAAGTCCTACTAGGGCACAGAAGACATGAAAATTTCTGTTGTATAGAGCTTTCCCTCTCTTCTACTCTTGCAGTGACATCAGAATTAAGAAAAGTGGTAACAAGCCCTGATTGATGTCATTTCCTAAACAGCATGGCTCTAAGTGTCTGGAAAATTTCTCATGTGTAAACAGAGGCTTGAACTTTGTGAAAAGGGACATAGATAGAGGACCAGCATGACTGTCTATGTGTGTGATTATATAAATTTTCCATATCAAGAGCCATTTCAAAATTCTGGTTATCTTTAATCTAGTATTTAGCTCACTGGCATTAGCTGCATGAGGAAACCATTCACAATCTCAAGGGCTTTTAAGGTAATTATGTTAATAATCATTAAAGCCAGACTATGTCTTTACATCATGTCTATGACTGTTTGTTTGCTTAAAGGCTCACTATGGTGACTCAGGGGCACCAGATTCACAGGTGCTAAATAAATGTGGTTTGTCTATACACTGATTCAATTTACTGTACAGCTGCCAAATTCCCATTTCCCACTAATATGGTATATTTTGTCAACATGTTGTCAACTGATGTCATATATCTGGATAAGCTCAGTATTCCTTATATGACATGGCAACTCAGCACTCTTCCCCTCAACCCCCCTTGTACCTTTTTCATGAGGTCAGGAGAACCTTAGGTCAAGTCCTGATTTTTGGTAAATATTTACTGTGAGGTCGAGGCATTCTTTCAGCTTCATTGTACCCAATACAACATTCTAAGTTTATAAGTTACAAATTGGATAGGGTTTTGTTTCTGTGAGGAGACTTTCCATACTGGGAGTTTCCCCTACTAATGTAATCATAGATTAAATTTTCCCAGAAAACTTAAGCTCTGAGTGGTTTAGACAGCTAAGGATATAAGTTTCAGAGTAGGTGCTGACCTACACTGGTAGAATTTCCTCATCTATGAGTTCCCTATACTGAGAAATCACTGGTCTAGTTCCCCTATATAAATGGTAGCTTTATTATATTATTGATTTTTGCATTGCCATTAGGTTCTAGTTGTAGGACCTTGGATTAAATATCTGAGTCCAGAATCTATTTTCCTTTGAGACCTAATATCCTAGGCATTAGAATAAACATGAAGCATTATTATATTGTTATTAGTAGAATAGTAGTATTTGTTCTACTCATCAAAGAAAAACTCGAATGAAGGCAATGGTTATTGTTCATGTGAAAATCCATCATTAGTGATTATTCCTTCAAATTAACACACACCTTTGCCCTTCCTCCCCCATTTTGCCCTTAAATGGACCTTCCTGAAACTTTTTCAGTCTTCACCTCTAGGTACCTTTTAACTAATCAATCAGTTGACAAACATATATTGAGCTTATAATATGTGCTAGTAGATATAAATTTTTTTTTTTTTTAAATTTTAATATTATTTTATTTGGTCGTTTTCATACATTATTCACTGGGAACAAAGATCGTTTTCTTTTCCTCCCCTCCCCCCCCCCCCCCCCCCCCCCGCCTTTCCCTCTCCCATAGCCGACGCATGATTCCACTGGTTATCACATGTGTTCTTGACTCGAACCCATTTCCCTGTTGTTGGAGTTTGCATTATAGTGTTCATTTAGAGTCTCTCCTCAGTCTTATCTCCTCCAACCCTGTGGTCGAGCAGTTGCTTTTCAGCGGTGTTTTTACTCCCACAGTTTATCCTCTGCTTGTGGGTAGTATTTTTTTTTTTTAGATCCCTGCAGATTGTTCAGGGAAATTGCATTGATACTTATGGAGAAGTCCATCACCTTCGATTGTACCACAATGTATCAGTCTCTGTGTATAATGTTTTCCTGGTTCTGCTCCTTTCGCTCTGCATCACTTCCTGGAGGTTGTTCCAGTTCACATGGAATTCCTCCACTTTATTATTCCTTTTAGCACAATAATATTCCATCACCAACATATACCACAATTTGTTTAGCCATTCCCCAATTGAGGGGCATCCCCTCATTTTCCAATTTTTGGCCACCACAAAGAGCGCAGCTATGAATATTTTTGTACAAGTCTTTTTGTCCATTATCTCTTTGGGGTACAAGCCCAGCAGTGCTATGGCTGGATCAAAGGGCAGACAGTCTTTTATCGCCCTTTGGGCATAGTTCCAAATTGCCCTCCAGAATGGTTGGATCAATTCACAACTCCACCAGCAATGAATTAATGTCCCCACTTTGCCACATCCCCTCCAGCATTCATTACTTTGCATAGCTGTCATGTTAGCCAATCTGCTAGGTGTGAGATGATACCTCAGAGTTGTTTTGATTTGCATCTCTCTGATTATAAGAGATGTAGAGCACTTTTTCATGTGCTTATTAATAGTTTTGATTTCTTTGGCTGAGAATTGCCTGTTCATGTCCCTTGCCCATTTGTCAATTGGAGAATGGCTTGATTTTTTGTACAATTGATTTAGTTCTTTATAAATTTTAGTAATTAAACCCTTGTCAGAGGTTTTTATGAAGATTGTTTCCCAATTTGTTGCTACCCTTCTGATTTTGGTTACATTGGTTTTGTTTGTACAAAAACTTTTTAATTTGATGTAATCCAGATTATTTATTTTGCATTTTGTAATTCTTTCTAATTCTTGCTTGGTTTTGAAGTATTTCCCTTCCCAAAGGTCTGACATGTATACTATTCTGTGTTCGCCTAATTTTCTTATAGTTTCTTTCTTTATGTTCAAGTCATTCATCCATTTTGAATTTATCTTGGTGTAGGGTGTGAGGTGTTGATCTAAGCCTAATCTTTCCCACACTGTCCTCCAATTTTCCCAACAGTTTTTATGAAATAGTGGATTTTTGTCCCAAAAGCTGGGATCTTTGGGTTTGTCATATACTGTCTTGCTGAGGTTGCTTGCCCCCAGTCTATTCCACTGATCCTCCTTTCTGTCTCTTAGCCAGTACCAAATTGTTTTGATGACCGCTGCTTTATAATATAGTCTGAGATCTGGGACTGCAAGACCCCCTTCCTTTGTATTTTTTTTCATTAATTCCCTGGGTATCCTTGATCTTTTGTTTTTCCAAATGAACTTTGTTATGTTTTTTTCTAAATCAGTAAAAAAAATTTTTGGGAGTTCCATGGGTATGGCACTAAATAGATAGATGAGTTTGGGTAGGATGGTCATTTTTATTATATTGGCTCGTCCTACCCATGAGCAGTTAATGTTCTTCCAATTGTTCAAGTCTAGTTTTAGTTGTGTGGAAAGTGTTTTGTAGTTGTGTTCATATAGATCCTGTGTTTGTCTCGGGAGATAGATTCCTAAGTATTTTATTTTGTCTTGGGTAATTTTGAATGGGATTTCTCTTTCTAGTTCTTGCTGCTGAGCTGTGTTGGAATTATATAGAAATGCTGATGACTTATGTGGGTTTATTTTGTATCCTGCAACTTTGCTAAAGTTGTTGATTATTTCAATTAACTTTTTGGTTGAATCTCTAGGATTCTTTAAGTAGACCATCATGTCATCTGCAAAGAGTGATAATTTGGTCTCCTCCTTGCCTATTTTGATGCCTTCAATTTCTTTTTCTTCTCTAATTGCTACTGCTAGTGTTTCTAATACAATGTCAAATAATAGAGGTGATAATGGGCATCCTTGTTTCACTCCTGATCTTAATGGGAATGGATTTAGTTTATCCCCATTGCAGATGATATTGGCTGATGGTTTTAGATATATACTGTTTATTATTTTTAGGAATGACCCTTCTATTCCTATGCTTTCTAGTGTTTTTAGTAGGAATGGGTGTTGTATTTTATCAAAGGCTTTTTCTGCATCTATTGAGATAATCATGTGATTCTTGTTGGTTTGCTTGTTGATGTGGTCAATTATGTGGATAGTTTTCCTAATGTTGAACCAGCCCTGCATCCCTGGTATGAATCCTACTTGATCATGGTGGATGACCCTTCTAATCACTTGCTGGAGTCTTTTTGCTAGTATCCTATTTAAGATTTTTGCATCTATATTCATTAGGGAGATTGGCCTATAGTTTTCTTTCTCTGTTTTTGGCCTGCCTGGCTTTGGAATTAGTACCATGCTTGTGTCATAAAAGGAGTTTGGTAGGACTCCCTCTTTGCTTATTATGTCGAATAGTTTGTGTAATATTGGGGTTAACTGTTCTCTGAATGTTTGATAGAATTCACTGGTGAATCCATCAGGCCCTGGGGATTTTTTCTTAGGCAGTTCTTTGATGGCTTGATGGATTTCAATTTCTGATATGGGATTATTTAAGAAAACTATTTCTTCTTCTGTTAGTCTAGGCAATTTATATTTTTGTAAATATTCATCCATATCACCTAGATTGGTAAATTTATTGCCATATAGTTGGGCAAAGTAGTTTTTAATGATTGCCTTAATTTCCTCTTCATTTGAGGTGAGATCCCCCTTTTCATCCTTGATGCTATTAATTTGCCTTTCTTCTTTCCTTTTTTTAATTAAATTAACCAGTACTTTGTCTATTTTGTCTGTTTTTTCAAAGTACCAGCTTCTAGTCTTGTTTATTAGCTCAATAGTTCTGTCACTTTCTATTTTATTAATTTCTCCCTTAATTTTTAGGATCTCTAGTATGGTTTTCTTCTGGGGGTTTTTAATTTGTTCATTCTCAAGTTTTTTGATTTGCATTTCCAATTCCTTGGTCTCTGTCCTCCCTAATTTGTTAATATATGCACTCAGGGATATGAATTTTCCTCTAAGTACTGCCTTGGCTGCATCCCATAAGGTTTGAAAGGATGTTTCGCCGTTGTCATTTTCTTCAACGAAATTGTTAATTGTTTCTATGATTTCTTCTCTAACTAAATGGTTTTGGAGTATCATGTTATTTAATTTCCAATTAATTTTTGATTTGGGTCTCCATGTACCCTTGCCGATCAATATTTTAATTGCCTTGTGATCTGAAAAGGCTGCAGTTAATATTTCTGCTTTTCTGCATTTAAGTGCCATGTTTCTATGACCTAGTGTATGATCTATTTTTGTGAATGTGCCATGTGGTGCTGAAAAGAAGGTGTATTCTTTTTTGTCCCTATTTATTTTTCTCCATATGTCTATTAATTCTAATTTTTCTAAGATTTCATTCACCTCTTTTACCTCTTTCTTATTTATTTTTTGATTTGATTTATCTAAATTTGATAGTGGTTGGTTCAAGTCTCCCACTAATATGGTTTTACTGTCTAATTCCTCCTTCAATTCTCCTAGTTTCTCTATTAAAAATTTGGATGCTATACCATTTGGTGCATACATGTTGATTAGTGATATTTCCTCATTGTCTATACTTCCTTTTAGCAGAATATATTTACCTTCCCTGTCCCTTTTGATCAGGTCTATTTGTACTTTGGCTTTGTCAGATATCATGATTGCAACTCCTGCCTTCTTTCTATCGGTTGAGGCCCAAAAGGTCTTACTCCACCCTTTAATTCTAACCTTGTGAGTGTCAACCCGTCTCATATGTGTTTCCTGAAGACAACATATGGTAGGGTTTTGTGTTCTAATCCAATCTGCTATTTGTCTGCGTTTTATGGGTGAGTTCATCCCATTCACGTTCAAAGTTATGATTGTTATTTGTGGATTCGCTGGCATTTTGATGTCTTCCCCTAGTTCTGACCTTTCTTCTTTAGCTTTCTCCTTTTGAACCAGTGATTTACTTTAGGTCAGTCCCCCTAGTCCCCTCCCTTGAGATGCTTCCCTTTCTAGCCCCTCCCTTTTTATGCTCCCTTCCCCTCCCCCCTCTCCTTCCCTCCCTTTTTGTGCTCCCTCCCCCCTCCCCCTCCTTAATTTTCCTTTCTTTCTTGCCCTAATGGATAAGATAGAATTCAGGATCCCACTGGATCTAGATGTTCTTCCCTCTCAGATTTGATTTCACTGAGAGTAAGGTTTAAGTACTTCCACTTCACGCTCTCTTCCTCTCCTTCTCATATGAGAGTTCTTCCCCTCCCCTTCCCATGTGTATCTTTATATGGGAAAGTTTATTCTATTGATTCCCCCCCTATTTCTTGAAGTTAATCTTAGTATTATCACGGTTCCCCCCTCCCTTTTCCTTTTTTTGCCCCAACTTTCCCCAAATCTTCTTGATTCCCCAATCTTTCCCTATGCATGTTTCTTCTAACTACTCTTATGATGATACAATTTATGAGAGTTACACAAAACATTTTCCCCACATATTAATATATATAATTAGATGTAAATGTAGTCCTTATAGAAGAGAGTTTGACTTAAAGAGAAAGATAAGATTTATCTCCTTTTCCCTTTCTTTCATATTTACCTTTTCATGTTTCTCTTGCTTTCTGTGCTTGGATATCGAACTTTCCACAGAGCTCTGGTCTTTTCTTAGCAAATGCTTGGAAATCTTCTATTTTGTTGAATGCCCATACTTTCCCCTGGAAGTATATAGTCAGTTTTGCTGGGTAGTTGATTCTTGGTTGGAGACCCAGCTCTCTTGCCTTTCTAAATATCGTGTTCCATGCTTTGCGGTCTCTTAGTGTGTTAGCCGCTAAGTCATGTGTGATCCTTATGGGAGCCCCCTTGTATCTGAAGCTCTTCTTCTTGGCTTCTTGTAGGATTTTCTCCTTTACTTGGAAGCTCTTGAATTTGGCAATTACATTCCTAGGCGTTGTCTTTTGAGGATTTAGTATAGAAGGTGTTCTATGAATCCTTTCTATTTCTATTTTGCCCCCTTGCTCCAGAACGTGGGGGCAATTTTCTTTTATAATCTCCTCTAGAATAAAATCCAATTTGTTGTTTACCTCTGGTTTTTCTGGGAGACCGATGATACGGAGATTTTCTCGTCTTCCTCTGTTCTCCAGGTCCGTGACCTTCTCAGTGAGATATTTTCTGTTTTCTTCCAATTCATTAATTGTTTGGGTTTGCTTTATTGATTCTTGCTGTTTTATCATCTCACTTTCTTCGAGGTCCTTAATTCTGGTCATTAGGGACTGGATTTGCTTTTCAGCCTTGTCTGCCCTTGTATTGGCTGCTTCGAGTTCTTTTTCCAATTGAGCAGTCTTATCTGTCAGACAGCTGATCTCTTTCTCCCATTTTTCTTTCCAGAAGGTTTCCATCTTTTGGATAAGTTCCAGTTTGAGATCTTCCAGAGCTTGTTGATAGTTTCCATTTTGGGAGGCGTGTTCTGAATTTTTTTGGATTTCCTCTTCATTCTCCTCTTTCCCTTGGGTACTTCCACCATAAAAGTTTTCAATAGTCACTTTTTTCCCTTTCTTCCTGGAGGCTTGATTTTGGGCCATGTGAGCCATCCCTTTGGTGGTTTTATTTCCCTTTCCTTTTTGGTCTGGGGTCTGGGTTATAAGAGTGGTTTTTCTGTGAATTTAGGTTGCTTCAGACTAGTTCTTCCCAGCCTCCGAGCCCAGGTATTCAGCTCCGCCCAGATAATCCGTGCGCCTTGTTCAGCGCAGCCCGCCCGAAGTCCGCTGGCTTCTCCAGTGAAAGCGCCCTGAGACGTTTTTTCCTGGCAGTCCCCAGATCCCAAGGACCCTGGAGTGCCCCCCCAGACAGAGACGCTCCCCACTCACTCGCTGTCCCGGTGAGCGCTCAGGTAGCTCACTCTGGTTTAGTGGGGGAGGTGGGGTGGGGGAAGGGCGGCTCAGTTCACTTTTCTGTGCAAGCTTTTCCTTCTTATTTTAGTGTGGAAATGTTCAAGCCCCACGTACCTTTGCCTCTGTGGGGTACTGGGGAGTCCTTCTGTTCCTCCAAAGGTGATTTTATGCTCCTTTGATGTAGTCTATTTCGTTCGGTGCTGGGGAGAGGAAACGTGCCGCGTCTAGATTGCAGCCATGATTACCCGGAAGTCTAGTAGATATAAATTTAAAAAATAGTCTCTGCCTTCAAAGAACTTACAATAAGTGTTTACCAAAGGTTATATAGTGGCAGATCCCAGACTCCACCTCCTAATTCCTTCACCATATAGGTCTTTCCATTGCTTATACAGTCATTTAACCACTAGGCATGTTTTGGTTGAGAGTGACTTAAAATGTCTTACCTACTCCATGAATGTCAGTTGGTTGACATTTGGTGAGGTTGACTGGACCCAGGAATGGCTTTCCTGGTTTCTTTCTTTGAGGGCTGCATTGAAAATAGATATTGTTTGGGAGTCATTAAAATTCCCAAACTCTTAGGATCAGGGTCCAGGGCTATCTTTATCAAGGTCTGAGGGCAGGAAATAGTCAAGGTGGAGGCTTAACTTTTTTAATCTGGCACATGCTCTCTCTTGTATCCACTGTACCTTACTATGGCATCTAAGCTGTCTGAAAAGTAGGAGAAATTTAAGGAGTAGCATTTTATTTCCTGAGTAGAAGGATTAGTAGGCACCTAATCTGCCTAGTCGGTGATTAGTCTGATGTCCCTTTCTCTTGCTTCTGCTCAAGGCCCCACAGCCATCTTAAATGCCTCTTGTTTCTACCTCTCCTCCTATCAATTAGCCATTTCTGCTAGCTCTCTTCATATTGCAGAATGCTTTAGAACATCTGACCGTAAGCAATTCAGTCCATCAGGGCTCCTACAGAGTTATTATCTTGATTCCATCTGTTTTAGAAAAGTGTCAATATTGATGAGGTAGTGTAAACAAATTATATAGATGACTTTTTGAATGAATTTAGTATCCTGGCATTGAGCTAACAATTTCTCCAGAATTCTAGCTATGTTTTATTTAGTTCTCTGTGACTTTTAAATAGCCTTTGCCTGTCAAGTGAATTTGTGTGTGTGTTGTTTGAGAGTTCAGTACATTTCCAGTGTCTTAATGGACAAATGTAAAAGTTCCTGATGGACTAACTAGGAAAAAGGAATTGGAAAGCTCCATGAATTCTTAGGTTGTTGTACACCACAGCCCTAAGACATCTCCTTTCACAGATAAAAATGAAATTCTATCATTTATGAGTCATTCAAATTTGCACAATACTTTCCCAGGTGTTTCCTTTTATAATCCTGGGAGGGGTAACTTATTAAGTCCAGAACATCTTAGAGTGGATGACCTTATCAGATGTTTTTATCCTTATACTGCCCTCCTCCCCACGCCCTTCCCAGGATGATCTAAGCAAGGTAAAAATGAAGAGCTCTGGAGAGAAAGAACCTCTGAAAAAAGGAAAAGAATAAAGGAATTGAGGGAAAATAAAGTCAAAACTCACCTACTGCATGTTTTGTCTAGGATCAGACCATCAGAGCAAGAACATTACCCATGCTTCTCCATACATTGCCATAAGAATCCTGGGGTGTTCTGAGGTAGGAAAGGAATGAGGCTTCCCCATCTCTGTGAGTGGCCCTAAGTCCTGACCTAAAATGCCTCTTAGCTCCATGAACAAGCCCATATGGAAGAGCAGAGAGAAGCTACACTGATGTCCATAAATTGTTTTGAGTTTCTTGGAAGGAAAGGACTATAAAAATACAGTGTTGTGTTATTATCCTCTAAACAAACCATAGCTCACATCAAATAACTAAATTTTAAAAAAAAAGGACTTTGGTCTGTGTAGGGTATAAATGACAGAAACTGAGATTACAAAAATGGCTTAATAAAGAAAATAACTCTCTGAAGCAAATCCATTAACCTTTGACATTTCCATACTCTAAATGACACATAAATACATCTCACGATTTTCATTGTCTATAAATATGTCCAATGGTTTTAACTTCAATCCACAAATGTGTGAATTAAAATTCCTACTCCATTTCCCTAGAACAGTACAAAACTTTTAGTAAAACTTTTCCTCATTTAGGGGACATTTTGCCACCAAATAACCCCAATGTTAGTTTTTTTTTTCTATTTGTTTACATTCAATGTTCAAGATTCAATCAAAAGATTGACCTAAAATACTTCCTTGATATGGAGAAAATTAACCTAATGTGCCCTCTTCAGATCATTATTTCTTTCACCAAATTTTTAACTGCCTTCCCCCTCATTTTGTTTCAGAGGGAGGACTTTAATGTGTGATATTTACCATTCAAGTAGACTGACAAGGGGAGACATCTCCTCAGTATGAATAAGTGAGGTCTGGAGCATCTCAAATTATAAACTTATGGCTCCAATACAGAGGCTATAAAATGCTGAACATGAGCCAGAAATGTCAGATGAAATGACTTGGTTTCAAGGAAATTGTTTGCACTTAACAAGATATGTGGAATACCTGTAGCTTATGCAGTACAAAACATAAAAATAAATAAATACTTGAAATACGAGGTTTCAACTATTCTATAAATGAATATGAGTTGTGGTTTTGATTATTTTGACCTAGAAAAGGAAAATAATTCTTCACCAGGTTATCTTGCCTCAGGAAGAAATGCAGAGCATCTACCCTAAACTCCATTCTCATAGACATTTGTAAAATATGGAAACAATTCTGGGACTGCATTTAGCTTTTGGTTATTTGTTCTTATTAATATCATACACAGGTGGAAGTAAGGAAAACAAGGAAGGATAGTTGCTCAAATTGTGGTTCATTGTATTAACCTGAACATTTAAAGCAGAGTAGATTCATTCTAACTACTTATTAATAAGCTAAATCATTGATTAAGTTGAAAATTCAAACATATGATGCTGATCTCTATTTGTTACCCCCAAATATAATGAAAACATATACAAGAAAACAGACAGCCAATTCTTCTGGATTTATAGAATATATAAGTATTCATGTGCTTAAATTATATATATATATATATATATATATATTTGTATATATTCAAATTAAAACATTTCTACATTTTAACACATATGCCTCTCATCCCCAAGTCACAATGCCATATTCTAAGACAGTGATGGTGAAACTTTTAGCGACCAAGTGCCAAGATTGCAACCTTCACACTGCATGTGAGTCACACTCCCTTACCCCAAACAGGGGAGGAAAGAAACACTCCCATTGGGCTGCTTGGCAGAGGGGAGGATTGTGATAAATGTCCTTAGTGAGGACTGGTGAGGGAGAAGGGAGCAGCCCCGCACACATGCCATAGCTTCTCCAACATGGTTCTAAGGAATGTATGAGCACTGTGGAAAGTGCCCTGGACTAGAAGGTAGGAGATTTTATGCATAGTTATGGCTGTGATTCTTAATGCCTAAGTGATCTTAGATAAGTCACATCACTCTTATCCACTTTCTCTTTGGTATCTCTAAATTCCTTTTAAAGTTTAGTTTTTATTCCATAGGAAGTCTTCCCTCATTTACCCAGGTAGTATGTTTTCTCCTTCCTCAATTTTCCTTGGATTATACAACCATTAAAACTTAATCTCCATTAAGACCTTTGGGGCAGGTACTTATCTATAAAGATAAGTACATCCTTTTTTTTTTTAAATTTTTTTTAAACCCTTACCTTCCTTCTTGGAGTCAATACTGTGTATTGGCTCCAAGGCAGAAGAGTGGTAAGGGCTAGGCAGTGGGGGTCAAGTGACTTGCCCAGGGTCACACAGCTAGGAAGTGTTTGAGGCCAGATTTGAACCTAGGACCTTCCATTCTCTAGGCCTGGCTCTCAATTCACTGAGCTATTCAGCTGCCCCCAAATTGGGGCATCCTTAATCCACCTCCAGCTCTCAGAGCAATGTTGTTCCTTGAGAAAAACAATTGTTTGTTTTTATCCTAGAAGCTAGAATGGTGCCTTGAACATAGTAGGTAGTTACTTAATGCTTAAAGTTGCATTGGATTACTTCTTTGTTTCCTCATTTGAAACCTGAGAGGACTGGTTTAAATAATTTCTAAGGTTCCTTCCTGATCTATTATATTATAAATTGAATAGAAAATCACATTTTCATAACCACTGCCTGCTATACTACAAAGTACAGATGATAATAATTCAGTGTTAAAAGTAGAATAAATAATGGATTTGAATGTATAAACAAATTAAAGTGAAAGATGAAGATCATTTTGGACTTTTAAAAGATCAGATTCTAACATGAGAATTCTGCAGTGGCCAGCCTCAACAGCATAGGAAATGCAAAGAAAGAAAAGTAATTTTTTTTCTTTAATTGTAGAACATAGGTACTAGATTGCTATTAGGAGATAGTCATTAAAGGAAGTAGACAGACACATAAGCATCTTGTTAACTTAATTAAGACACAGCCAGCATAGACATTTTTTGGAAGATTAAATTTCAGAGCTTCCATTATGAGCATGAACAGAAACCTAAGGCTGACCACTTAAAATGTCATCACCACCACAAGAGGTCACACACAGTCTCCATGAGGACTAGCAGGCAGAATAACAAGTATAACTCTCCTTCTAATGCTTTTTCACATGCTTTTAAAATAATGGGTCCTTGAAAACTACTTGATTGATCTTTTATAATTTCCCAGCTATCAGAACCTCAATCTCGGTTGTTTTTAATAAAATACTTCCCTCCATGCCACATAATTTAGAGAATGAATAAACCCCAAAAAGTGATACTCTGTTATTAGCTGCTGCTTCACTTCCCCTAGCATTCACAACTTGGAATTTGCCTAAAAAAAAGTTGTCAGTTTTCAAATATTCAAATTTTTGTTAGAAAATGTCAAATACTAGTACATTGAGGGAAAGCACTAACCCTTATTATTTTACTCTACTGGTATTAAAGTTAGAGAGAGATTAATAGTTTAATTAAACTTCCTAAAAAAGATTGGATATTTCAGGTATTAGACATCTGAACTCTTGGTGAGTGGGGGAAAAACAAGGGGACTATATATCTGTCATGTACCAGTTGGTTTGAGAAGCATATAAAGCTACCCAGTTCTAGTAAATAATTTAAGGATTGAATAAATTATGAGATCATAATTCCTAAAATTCATGGTATATTTTGCTTTTCAGAACTAGTTATGCTTAAGCTCTAATTAAATCTAAAGTTATTTTAAAGTCATATAAATTAGTTAAATCATGTTATTGATGAGAACATTAACAATTTGATGTAAAGAAAATTAACAATATCTACATGGAAAAATAAGTTTATTTCACTACATATATGTGTGTATGTATATTTCACAAATATTTATATATATATGGGGGAGGGAAATTAATATTAATTGTAATCCTTTTTGGTTTCCTATACAATTTTTTTAAACCATACTGTGTATTGGTTCTAAGGCAGAAGAGAGGTAAGAGTTAAGCAATGGTGGGTAAGTGACTTGCCCAGGGTCATAGAGCTAGGAAGTGGCTGAGGCCAGATTTGAACCTAGGACCTCCTGTCTCTAGGCCTGTCTCTCAATCCATTGAGCCATCAAGCTCCCCACCCCCAATTCTTTTTTTTAAAGCTAAAATGTTTGATTTTAAACCAAAGCTATGAACTGGCTTCTCCCTCCAGGCGGTGCAATAAGTGGAGTCCTACCTCATTTTTTCTACATCTTTGGTAAGGACTGGGAAGGATGGAGACAAATTCTTTCTTTTACCTGTAAACAAGGGTTTTCTTAGGTAATGAAATCAGTCAACTAAGCCACCATGGTGGGAAATACAAGGGCATGTGGGGGAAGTGCATCTGTGCTGAGGATTCATTCTAAATGCCACATGGTTAGCCCTGGCCTCCAGAAGACTTGCTTCTTGTAATGGAGGTCTGAGTCCATCAATCAGAGATGCTTAAGAAAGGGAGCATAAACTGACAGAGCATAAGAAAGAGCATAAACTGACAGAAGGGACAGGAAGCCACAGTTTTTCCTGGAACCAGGGACTCAGTAGGGCACATGGTCTGGCTCTGGGCTATTACTAGTCAGCCATGTAGCTTGTGCTTTTCTCTCTCTTTCTCTGGCCCTCTTTTTGCTATTTGAAAATTATAAAATTAAGATATGATATCCAGAAAATTTTAATCATGTCGTTTGTTTAAACACACACACACAAGCATACTATAAATCAAGAATCTTGGGTATCATAGTGTATAATATTAGACCTGAAGTCAGGACAACTTGAGTTTGAATATTTTCCCAGACATATTAATTATTTTACCCTATGGAAGTCACTGATCTCTCTCAGTGACATTTTTTTCATCTGTAAAATTGGGTCAATAATAGCATTTCCTTCATAGAGTTGTTTTGAAAATTAAATGAGATAATATATTCTTAATTTTGCAAACATAAAAACATTATATACATGTTGTTTTATTAATATTGTCAATGTACTGGGTATATATAACACAATACTGAAAGAATAGCTTGAAATTTTGCTTGAAGACTTACTATGGTATGGAGAGAGTTGTCCAGCTAAAATGGGTAATTAATTTATTCTACTATCTTTGTCCTTGAATTTGTGTTTCCTCCTTATTGGAAACTTGTCAATGGGTCTTCTGAAATGATGAATGAAATAATAAGCTAAAGATAGAAGTCTTTGAGTGGGATGTAGTTAACTTCATTATTGAACTTATAATAGTGTCTCACCTTTTATATTTTATATAGTACCTTTAGTCCAATGGACCTTAGAAGCTTCCATATCAAGCACATTTGAGTCTCAAAATACTTTTTTGTCATGAGATTATTGAAGCATCTCTGTCTTATTCAGGGATAGGTTTCATAGGCACTATAAAAATCAAGCAGATAACAAGATATTCCTAAAAATGGGGTTCACAAACCCTGTCTATCTGCTGCTTTTAATGACAGATCTCTGGTGGATACTTTTGTTCCCACTTGGACATTCTTGGAAAATTTAACCGTGATCTACTGAGGGTATTAACATGGAGCTGTTTTTTTTTTAACCTTTACTTTCCATCTTAGAATATATACTACATATTATTTCTAAAGCAGACAGATAATGGGTAGGCGATGGTGGTTAAGAGACTTGCCCAGGTCACATAGCTAGGAAATAACTATGTGTGGAAATATATGAGGCCACATTTGAACCCAGGACTTTCCATCTTCATGTCTGGCTTTCTATCCATTGAATTACCTAGCTGCTGCCTAACCCATTGAGTTTTAAGAGTGAGGTAAAAAAAAATTGATGAAAATGCCAGAAGAAGAAGAGGCAAAGTCTTTTTTAGCAGCACATGTACATAGCCATGGGCCAAAATTCATATTTCAAGAGAATGTGAGCCCCTTCATTACAGTAAGTGAAACATCATCATGACTTATAAAATATATAATGAATGAAGAATGAATGACCGAATGAAGAGCAGGCTAGAGGTAACCAAAGTGCACTGGTCTAAGGATGAGATTATTATCTTTATCTTGAATTTCAATCAGGAAGCAGCAAACAGCTGAGAAAGTCTTAGGTTAACTCAGGTTTTAAAATATAGTCTTAAGGAGAAACTATGCAAAGAATCAGATCAAAAGCAGCAATTAGAATTAGAGAGGTTTAAATTGTGGTTGAAGTAATGAGCTGTGAAGGAGTAAGTATACAGAGTGAGGTCCAAAGACTGGGATTACTGAGTACTGGCAGCCTAATGGCACTTTTTTGGTTTCATTTGAGTTATAGACAGTGTCATCAAGCTACGCTTTCTCATTTCTCTTGACAACATAATTATGATTCATTATTAAAGGTAGACTATATCTCCACCTGTTACATATTTAAGTATCTTTAAAAATTGTTTGGAGTATGAGTGTTTGTATATATGGGTGGGGATGAGAGGAATGATTACCCATAGCATCTGTTTCTTTATCCTCAATTAACTTGATTATCATAACTCAATTCAACAAACATTTATTAAGTGGTTTTTTATGCCAAGGGGACCTAAAAGCAAAAATATGACAATAACTACCTTTAAGGAGCTTACATGCAATTGGGAGTGAGGGGGGGTAGTGCACACAGAAAATTAAAACACATACTAAGAAATTTCTCCAAGAGGGATAGTAGTAACTGTAGAAATCAAGTCATGTTTATTGTAGAGAGCTAGAGATTCTGTGATACAGAAGTCAAGAGAGAATATATTTTAGGTATAGGAGCAACCTTCACAAAGACTCAGAGATAGGAAATGGAATCTGTAATATATTATAAATAATGGGAATAGTGAACAGATTTGGCCAGAACAAATGGGTTGGTGAAGTTCATTGGTATTTCCAGACCTTTTTGGCTCAGCTCAATTCCCAGTGTTTATATCCAGTCTGAGGCTAACTGTGTCTATAGCTCAGAATGGCAGTGGGAAAGGTGTTCTATTATTCTGATTTTCCAGACGAATAAAGCAAGAAAAGCATAATTAAGTTATTAGTCCAAAAGCAATAGAATAATAAAAATCTCAAAACCAAAGTCTTCCTAATCTAATCCAGTGCTCTCTCTACTAGACAACTCCCCAAGTCCCCAATATGGGCTATTGCCATGATTAGACTATTAAAAAATGAAGAAAAGAAGACAAACCAATGCATTTTATTGACTTCCAGAAGTTTAACATTATTATTAGTGTCCTACAGCTTCCAAGACTGAACAGTGAATCACTTTTATTAGCACAAAGAATAAATAGGTGATTTGGAAAGGAGGAGAAGGATGTTACATCATAAAATAAAATGTACTTTGGAACATCCACTTTTTGCACAAATGGACAGATTCATATCTGACTATATAAAATGTAGGGTCTATTTTACCTCCACCTTTTATATAATCTATGTAATTAAAAACATATTTGGATTATTGTATGTGAGAATAGGGGTGGATGTTGGGGGTAATGATTATCCATTTATATGGATATATATGCCAAATACACTGCTACAAAGCCTATCTGATAGAAATCAGTTTTTTAAGTACATGCATGTTCTTTTCCTCAGTATCCCAAGAGGCTAATTAAATGAGAGATGTAAGGTTTAGAGGAAAAAAAATCTATATAGTTTAAAAAAAAAACATAAAATCTCAAAATTGTAGGACTTATTTGGATTTGAACTAGAGGTCTAACTGATATTGGTGACCACAATTCAAGATGGTATAATTTACCAACAAGGGGACTGAAGAACACAACTAATCCTGGGCCATTTGAAAGTATAAATTCATATAGTCTTGTAATATAAGTATATAAGTAATTCAAAAGCAAAAATTTTAAATCTCCCTCAGACTCATAGGATGCTGGCTCCAACTCCAGTGTGAGCCCTCTTATTTATTTTAAAATTAGGAAGCTTACTGAGTCATTGAATTTTCAAAAGTCTGTCTATCTGTTTACTAGATTGAGTCAGAGAATCAGGTTACTTATGGGACCTTTCTTTCTCTGTAAGAATGATTTTTATCTGAACAACTGGTGAACTCCCTTTATGGAAAAAATATTGTCACTCAACACTGGTCATACTAGGATTACAGAAATTCAGTTTTATAATTCAGGTTAACACCTCATGCCAAGATTATAGCAACAGCTATAAATTTGGAGAATCTAATTTTAGGGACATAGCTATTTATTTCTACTTAAAAATTATAAATAAAATAAACCAAGCTACTTCTTTAAATTTGAAAAGCCACAGACCTAGACACCCAAACTGAAGCAAGATACCTAGTCTTAAGGGTGAGCTATTTGTTTAATATTTCCTGATTGCACTTGGCTGGAGCAGCCTGACTTCCATCAATGGTTAAAGAAGTTGCAAAATGTTTGATCCAAAGAAGACCTTAGAAGTCATCTTGAGCAGAGCTCAGCAAAGAAGAAACAAAATTTGGAAACAAAGATTAAATCAATTAACTACTGAATGTTTTGTTTTCTATAGTGAAGATTTAACTTGGCACAAATTGTCTTTTAACATAAAAGAGAAAGTATGGAGAAGAAAACAGATGAGCAAAAGAATCTAAAGTTGGCTTCATGAATTTCCTTAAAAAAAATATATATATATATAATTTATGTTATTTACATATAAAAGGAACCTAAACATATATACATACATAATATTACACACATATTCTATCTATCTATCTATCTATCTATCTATCTATCTATCTATCTATCTATATCTTGTTTTCAGGACAACTTACCTGTAATACTGACCTAGATTCCTAGACCACATTTCCAGAATAAGAGATGAACAGGTAAGGGTAGAATACAATACCAGTCATAGCATGCCTGGCTTTATGTGTCTGAGTCTACAAGTTAATGAAAAATTTGAGGGACATTAGTGAAGTCTACTACCTTATACATTGTCATTCCATTAGCTGGAATTCCTTAAAAGCAAGAAATATTTTGCGTTTTTCTTTGTAGCCCTAGTGCTTGGCACACAGGTATTTAATGAATACTAATTTGTTTGATTTGACTTTCTATTGCCCTCATCAGAGTACCTTTTCTCCATTTTTCTTCCCACATCATTTGCCCATTTTAACTCCTGGCAATCCACCTCCCTCAAGCTTATCTATCCCTGGCCATTAAAAAATATAATATGCATTTCAGGGGATTGGATTGTATTTAAATACAATTATATTCTTTTGGAGGTTCATGTTAAAGAAAGAAATGTAGTTTAAGATGTCCTTAGATTTCCTGAAAAAATACACGGTGATCATATTTAATGGCCAAGTATTAAATACTAACCCTTTGTGCTTATCTTCAGCATTTTAACTAAAAGACTAGATTCATTATTCAACTAAATTTAAGAGTTGAGGAATACTTTAATGCCCCAAATTATAGGCAAGCCTGGTCAATAGGGAGATAATAAAATTCACCTCTCTCT
The DNA here is from genome assembly GCF_027887165.1 of Monodelphis domestica. Classification (NCBI taxonomy): domain Eukaryota; kingdom Metazoa; phylum Chordata; class Mammalia; order Didelphimorphia; family Didelphidae; genus Monodelphis; species Monodelphis domestica. The sequence goes on from NC_077227.1 coordinate 617,396,117, forward strand.
TTGTCTCTGTCTCTGATTGTGCATGTGTCTCTCTTTTGTTGGTAAATACTTAAAAGAAGAAAAACATAATATTTTAGAAAATATTTTCATATTTGGGGAAGTTTTAGGTGGCACAATATGTGAAACATTGCCATGGATTCAGGAATACCATAGTTCAGATCCAGACTTAGCACTTACTAGCTGTCGATTAGCTCCTATTTGCCATAGTTCCTCATCTGTAAAATGATCTAAAAAAGAAAACAAGAAACTACTCCAAAATCTTTGCCAAGAAAACCCTAAATGGGGTCATGAAGAGACAGACATTATTGAAACAACTAAATATATTTCAGTAAAGCAACTAGATAGAACAGTGGATAGAGAACAAGTTTTAGAGTCAGGAAGACCCACCTTCTTGAATTTAAATCTAGTCTCAGACCTTAGAAGAGTGACTCTGGGCAAGTACTTAGACTCTATTTGCCTTAGTTTCCTTAAGTGTAAAATGAACTAGAGAAGAATATGGCAAATCATCTCAATATTTTTGTCAAGTAAACACCAAACAGGGTCATGAAGAGTTAGACACAATTGGAAATGACTGAACAACATTTTAGTAAATCAAGTATCTTTGATTTCATTGGAGTTCAAATTTCACCTGTATAAATTACAACCCCCTTAGCAAATAGGCTGTGTGAATTTCTGTGGCTGGAAATATTCATCCCCTGATGGCCAATTCTCTGGTGATAAGCTTCTTGGAATTTAAAATTTGGTTGTCAGCCAGCAGACTAAAAGAAAAGGATATGTTGTTTGAAATGTTAGTAGAACATACAAATAGAGATGGCTAGCAGGCAGGTGGTGCAACAATACACAGAGCTCATGAAATAAGGTTTCGATATATAGATTTGAGAGTCATAATACCAGCTGATTTATATGCCATTTAGAGGTTTAAAAAGTACAAGTCTTTGCAAAGTGCAAAGTATATCATCTCATTTAAATGTATAACAACCTTGGCAAGTGGGTATTACAAGTATTAATTTCCCAAATGTATACATTAGAAAACTGAGGATCAAAGAGGGTAAGTCACTTGTTAGAGTCATGTGACTAATGTCAGAGGCTGGTTTTGAATCTGGGGCTTCTTTGTCCAAAGTTCCATATTCTTTCCATTTTGTCAACATTACCTATTATCTGAATGTAAAATAATAATAATGATAATAATAATTACTCATATAATGATTTAATATTTGCAAAGTCTTTTGCAAATATCTCATTTTTCCTTTCCATGTTGGGAGATAGGTGCTATTATTATTCTCATTTTACAAATGAGGAAACTGAGGCAAATATAATTTAAGTGACTGGCCCAGTGTTGAAGACTTAGTAAATATCTGAGGGTAGATTTAAACTTAAGACAGGACAGGAGGACTTCATTCTTCTGTCCCTAGGTCAATGATCTACCTATTGAGTCATCTGTACTGTAATTTAACCCATGAGACTACTTGAGATTACCAAAGAAGTACTTAAAGAGATGGTAGAGGTCTACTATGAAATGCCTTCATTTTATCATTAAGAAAACTAAGGTCTAGTGAGGTTAGATGACTTGCTAAAGGTCACCCACTTTTGCAAAAGCAAGAGATTTGAACCTTTGTCCTTTTATGTTAAATCAAGTACTCTTTTTACTTTTTTTATATCATTTATTCTCTTAAATGGTAGGAAGATAAAACACTTGTTAAGAATTTACTATGTGCCAGGCACCATGCTAAGTTCTAGAGATACATATACAAGCAAATAACAGTCCCTGTCCTTAAGGAACTTATATCCTAATGGGAGAAGACTACAAATTAGGGGGGAGCTGGAATATGGGGAAGGGAGAGGCAGTATGATGCCCATCGGAAGCTTATTTCCTGGCACAATAGGGCAAAAGTTTACCTTTTAAAGACTAGTTTCCTAGAGAAAAATTCCAAAAGATAAAGAAGATTGATGATGATGATGGCCAGAGAAAGAGTAACATGATATAAAAATGAGTAGGAAAACATTATTATGGAAATTTTGATTTTGAAGAAATAAAATCAAACATCTCTGGGCCTCTGTTTCCTTATCTGTAAAATGACTGCTTTGGATTAAATGATCTTTAATATCATTTCCAACCTTATGATTATATTAAAATCTTATATTCTAATTCATTATCCCTTGTGTAGCTGACTCTTACATACTTATATAAGACTTATATATATATATATATATATAAGTTATATAATATATAACTAACCATTTTTCTTTTCTCTTTCTCCTCGCTTCTTCCTTTCCACTAAGAAGCTGAATGTTTTTCTCCTTTCTAAGCTACTACCCTTAGAAGTAATGGCAAACCTCCACAAAATACATCAGGCAAATTTTCATGATTCTAGCTAATTACCCAGAGTTCCAAGTGAGGGCAGATCCATTGTACTTCTCTTTCCTCCCTATGCTTGAAAAGTACACAGACAAAAAAAAAAATCACTTGCCTCAGAGAATGTTCAGCTGTTTTCCGAGATAATCTGTCCTGGCTGGGAAATGAAAGCACTGGGTTGGACAACAGTGACAATGAAAGCATGATTGGCATGAGTGATACCAATACTACTATCAGTGATAGTATTAGTCGTCATGATTATGCCTCTGTTACATCCATGAGTGAGTACTTTGGTTATTCACATTTTCAACTTTTTGAGTTCAAAGGAGGGAAAGACAGATTTTGGTTGAAAATCATCAAGTGATAGAGATTTTGAAATGTTGCCTAATAAGAAATTTAATATGTATAGCATTGTAGGGGCTAGCTTATAAAGCATAATAGAAGCTTTAAGTTCTGACTAATTAGAAGCAGCTGAGACTTTGATTTGGTAAGTTCTAAGTAAAAGGAGACCTATCAATTTGATATATAATGTAGGCAATTTTGACATTCAGTATTGGCCAAAATGAATGTGAAATAGCTGGTTCTTTTGAAAAATAATATTTGACTGCTCTTTTATTAATTTGTAACTTACAGATTTCCTATTTTATTATTTTTGTTTTTCCTTTAAAAATCAGAACTTCTCTTTTGCATAATATTATAAATTCTGCTTTGTACATAGCCTTTATCCTCAGATTCTCAAAGGAAATTTAAATGAGTATTCAACAAATAAATGAAGACACTAAGGCTATTAGTGGTAACCCACAAACACATTTAGAAACTCCTGGAACAGCTTAAGGTCTACTCATTCACTAAATTATATCTGTAGTGTTCCTCACACCATTACAGTGACACAGCCATAAATTATCAACCCTGCCTCCCTTCACCCCTATTGCTCTAGAATCTTTACTTCCAGCCAGGAGGTTAAATCTTGAAATAAAGGAAAGTTGTCCTCTCACCTCTCCTTTCATCACCCTCCATCCTGTTTGTAGGAATTTGAACAGTGTCCAGGACCCTGAGCTCTCATATTGCCCCCAGTTGCCCAAACTCTACTATCATACCACATCTTGACCTGACCCCTTCTAGTCACCTTTTGCCATCCTTCTATCAGAAACTAACTACTGTGCAACTCTGCATGGAGCTATGGTCACTCGGCTTTGATTTTATGTCAGTTGAATACAACCATAACAATTTTTTTCTTCTAAACTAAGCCAGTGACTTTTCTTGTTATATTTCCACATTTAAATTTTTAATTAGTTATTTCTATACAAAGTTTTATCTTCTCCTGGACTCTAAATCTACCCTTGAGGGTGGAGAACTTGCTTTATTTTTCTGTATGTTTTACATTCCTGTTTTGCATATCATTCATCCTCTCTCTCTCTTCTCTCTCTCTCTCTCTCTCTCTCTCTCTCTCTCTCTCTCTCTCTCTCTCTCTCTCTCTCTCTCTCTCTTACCCCCTCTCTCATCCATTTTACCACCTAGCTAATTCTAACTTATTGATGACCAAATAGGTTTTTTTTGTGTGCAAATGTTTTCTAAGTTCAATTTAAAGTAAACTTAATTTTCATTTTTTTTCAAAATAGCATACAATGAGTATCTGAAGTAACAGTATTTTCTCCCTCATAAGCACATATGTTTATTTGGTTAGAAGTATTCTGCCAGTGGGAGATGAGTTCCTTAAGAACAAGGACTAGTTTTCATTTTTGTCTGTGTATTTCCAGAACCTAGGATAGTGCCTTTAAGACAATTAATGCTTAAGAAAAGGTTGTTGGAAAATATCGCAGTTCTTTGTACTGGTAAAAAATTGGAAATTGAGAGGATGTTTATAAATGGGGAATGGCTGAATGAGTTGGATTATTTGTGTGCAATGGAATATTATTGTGAAGTAAGAAAAGAAGAGCAAGATGATTCAGAAAAACCTGGAAAGATTCACATAAGTATCTTGATGCAAGTGAAGTGAGAAGAACCAGCATAACATTGTACACAGTAACAACAATATTGTATGATGATCAGTTATTAATAACTTTGCTATTCGCATTAATAAAATAATCAAAGATAATTTCAAAGGACTCATGATGAAAAATTCAATCCACCTCCAGAGAAAGAACTGATGGAGTTTGAATTCAGATCAAAGCAGCATAGTATTTTTATTTTATTGGTATATTTTTTATGTCTTTTCCCATATTGTAACCAATATGGAAAAAGTTTTGTATGATTTCACATATATATAACATATATCAAATTGATTACTATTTCAGAGAAAGGAAAAGGAAGGGAAGAAGAGAGAAAATTTGTGACTCAAACCTTTAGAAAACTAATGTTAAAAATTGTTCTTAGATAATTAGGAAAATAAAATATACAAAAAGAAATGCCTTTTGGATTAGCTATATGACAAAGAATGAACTACTAATTAGGGTAATTGGTGGGTCTAGAAATGTAGAATACACACATTGGGATCTATTATTTGGTCATTAGAGCTTTATCTCATGATCCTTGAAAATTTAAAGCAAATTTATGTAGCAGTAGGTGCATGTGGGTGGAGTCATGGATAGAATGTTGAACTTTAAGTCCAAATCCTTCCTCAGACATTTAATAGCTTTGTGACTCTAGGTAAATCATTAATTTTCACTCAACCTTAGTTTATTCACCTATAAAATGCAGAAGGTGATCTTAGCACTTTCTTCAACTGAGCTATGAGGATCAAATGAAAAAATAGAGGTAGAGGGTTTTTTTGGTAAATATTTGCTACATTATCATCATACATTTCAGAATGTATTGCCTAGAAAAGAAGTTTAAAATAAAAAGAACTAATCAGTTAAGTTGGGGTTTTCAGAAATTGGAAAAAAAAGGTGTAGCCAAATATGGCATGTGATTAGTGCTATCAAATATGATTAAAACATTTAACTATACTTCTTGAGTCCTTTATCAATTTACCAAATAAAGTTTTAGAGCTTCTAGATGAAGTCATTACTTACCAACTAATTTTTCTTAACAAACTTCCAAAGGCTAAATGTGTGTGTGTGTGTGTGTGTGTGTGTTCATGTGTGATAAAATAAGTTGTTTCCCAAAATGGTATCTCAGATGAAAACTTTCTTCTTGGCTAGTTTTTCAACTTAAGTTTCCATCTCGTCTTTCAAACTTAAATTGAGGAGATAATGCCACATGGATTCAAGCCATTCTGAATCTAATCTATCAGTAAGCATGTCACATGGATCCCTCATAAGAAGGAAACTATTTCTATCTTGAATGCTTTTCATTTGTTTTTATTTAAGACAGACAGGCAAAAGACCTTAAGTTATCTGATGTGAAGATATGATATGAAAAGATAACTAGAAACATCTATGCCCACAAACTAGGCACTAAGTACTCCACTTATATTGTTAACCATGCTTTAGGGATATGTCAATTGCAAGCTATGTAAAAAAGGGAAAAAATCAGAGTCCTGAATGAAGCTATAAATGGCCAAATTTCAAAACTAGTTTCCCAGATTGAATGCTTGGGTAAAGAAGGACCATATGCATTTCAGATCACCATTAAATCTGTCTACTGGAGCCCTCCAAAAATGATTTGATAGAATGGGCATGTGTATGAGAAAAGAGACTTAACCCCTGCAAAGCAAAGATTTAAATTACTTAGACAGTGAGAAGCTGAGAAAATACTTAAACACTTTTGAAGTTGGGATTAGATTTTGTGTTTGCAGTGAATTTGGTACCAGCTTAATTAATGTCACCTTGAGAAAAAGTTCCTTCTCTAATACTGGACTAAGCCTTTAGAGAGAAAGAGAGAGAGAGTTCAGGAACCATCTTTGTTAACTTCTAGAAATGCTGGATTTTATCATCACAGCTCTGGGGTTACTTTGGAATAAACTATCTTGCACATATATGTCATCTGACTTATTTGGAGGTCAGTGGGAAAGTTTGCCATGCTGGCGACTAAACCAATGAAAGATATTGCAAGATATATCGATATAATTTGTCTTCAGGGCTCCTGGGAAGGAAATCCCTACTCCAATTTCCAAACAGTTCAGAATTACATTTTTATGTTTACCTAAGTTATAGTGGGGGCTATTGAGAAGGCATGCTAGAACACATCAAGCGTGGCTTCTGTGGCTCTGAGCCTCACAAAGTCACATACCATCTGGAAGGGAGTTTCTTTAGAGAGCAGGTAACACAAGCAACTATGTAGCAGGCTAGCGGAATGGTTAGCCATTGTGGAAGACTGAGGAATCAGCTGGTGGCACTATCAGTCTCTCAAGGCAATTTGTGAATTCACCTTCCCTCTATGATGGATGAGATGTAGGAATCTATAACTGTTATGGGGGAGGGCTAGAAATTTGCTCATATTCTTTATCTGCCCTCAAATAGCAGGAAGCAATGAGGCAATTGTTTTTGTTCCCTATGGTGTCTTTTAATCAGCAGAATTATTATTTTCGAAGTAGAAGAATTTAGAGAACACCTATTCTAGCACCCTCATTTTACAGATGAGTACACTGAGGCTTACTCACTGGAGAAAGGTTAAATGACCTAAGTCATTCAGTTGACCAGTGGCAAATCCATATTACAACCTTGGGTTCTATGACTTCAAGTTTGAGAGTCTTTTCCTTTCAGCATACTGTGTGTGTGTGTGTGTGTGTGTGTGTGTGTGTGTGTGTGTGTGTGTGTGAGAGAGAGAGAGAGAGATGATTCTTCCTTCTTCCAAACTTTCTTAAATCTGCTTTACCAAAATTTAGGGCACATTTTAGAAGGTCTCTGTCTAAAGTCTCCTTGTATTAAAATACTGAAAGAAGAAATGATCACTTCTTCCTGAGATTCCTATCACAACAACCTGATTCCTGACACAACAACCAGGTTCTCCACTAGTCTGAGGATCAGACCTAGAAGAGAATTTCCCTCATCTATCACTTGGGACAGCCAAGAAATTATTAGATCTTTTGATTTAGACAGATGGTTCTTGCCTATGAAAATAAGTGAAGACTTCTTTATCAGAGTTCTAAATCACTTCCCAAATTGTTCATCATCTTTCTGTACACATAGTCTGTAATACATTTTAATCAATCAATAAGTATATATTAAGTGGTTATTATGTCCTAAGTATTTTTCTACAAAAGTATTTGACTTGGACTCAGGGGATGTGAATTAATTTCTGGGCTGTGTAAGTTACTAACTCTATGACTCTATGCAAGTCATTAACCCCTCTGGGTCTCAGCTTTTAAGATGAGGGATTTGGACTAGATGGTCTCTAAGTGTCCCTTCCAGCTCTATATTTATAATCCCAATTATATTCTACTGGGGGACATAATGTGTAGTGGTATGTCTGTTAAAACATATACCAGGAAGCAGCTAAATGATTCAGTGGATTGAGAGCTATGTCTAGAGTTTGGAGGTCTTGATTTCAAATCTGGCCTCTGACTCTTCCTTGCTGTGTGACTCTGGGCAAGTCACTTGAGTCTTGTTTCCTATCCCTTACTTCTCTTTTGCCTTTTAACCAATACTCAGTATTTATTCTGAAATGGAAGATAAGGCTTTATATACAAAAGAAATTCTAGTCACTTAGGGGAGGGCATGGAAGAGGAACTAGCAGCTGGTGTGAATCAGGAAAGACATCATGCAAAAGATAGCATTTAAACTGGAAATTAGAAGAAATGAAGGAAAGGTCAAATTGAGGAGGACCTGAATTTCAGGCATGCAATATGTAAACTGTCCTGGGAAAAGAGATTATGTATAAAAATGACAAAAAAGCTAGTCTGGTAGCATCTAATAGTACTTGAAAAGGAGTAATAAATAACATGATCAGAAAGACAGATTGAACCAAGTTATGAAGGACTTCAAATGCCAAACAGATAATTTGGTTTTTGATCCTTAAGTTAATAGGGAGGCACTTGAATTTATTTTGGAGGGGTGTAATATGGTCAAAACTATAGTTTAAGACTATCACTTTTGTGGCTGTATTAAAGATGGTTTAGGGAGGAGAAGGACTTTACTTGAGAAAAGACCCAATAGAAAGTTATTTTAATAGATCTTAGGAGAAGCACTAAGGGTCTGGAGTAGGGCATTTAAAGTCCTTCACAAACTTCTCTAAGTCAATTATGCCAGGACTATTACTCCTTTCACATACACACTGGTTCTGCCAAACTCACCTTCCCATTATCCAGAGCACTGCAAATAGACTTCAGTCTCACAGTGGGAAAGTAGAACAATTCTAAGGGTTCATAAAAGTTCAACTAACAAAAGGGTTCATCTAACATAGCTGTTAATTCAATTACATTCCATTCAACAATTTATTGTTGAATCTGCTTTGTATCAAGTACTACAGTAGGCATTAGAGATATAAAAGCAAAAATTATTAAAATAATAAACAATCTTTGCTCTCAAAAAGCTTATCCTCTGCATGGGAACAAAATAATTGAACAGAAATACCTGCTAACTTGGGGAGAAAGCTTTAACAATTATGGCAATCAGAAAACCTATTGGAAATCACTTGATTTGTAATATGGCACATGGACTGAACCTTGAAGGAAATAAGAATTCTAAGAAGTGAAGGTAAGGAAGGAAGGTATTTCAGGCTGAGAGAGAAGGTAGGATTGGCATGTTGAAAAGAAGTGAAGAACTGGTGTAAAAGCAAGAAGGAAGATGGCATTTGGGCAGCAAAAAGCAAACCTTTTTAGCTAGAGCATAAAACAGTAAGGGGAGCAATGGGAAATATGGTTGTAAAGGCAGATTGGAGTCATCTCATGAGAGGCTTTAAATGTCAAGCTTAGATATGGGTATTGTACCTAAAAGAAAGAGGGAGCCACTGGAAGTCCTTAAGCAGGGAGAGTGGTATCGTTAGACTTATGCTTTAGGGAGATTATTTTGGCAGTGCTGTGAAAGATAGATTAATTGAAGAAGTGAGAGACTAGAAGAATCAAGGAGACCAATTAGGAAGCTTCAGCAGTAGGAGGCTGATGTATCAGTATAATTATACTGCCAGGTATGTGGTACTGTTATAAATTCATACAGCTGAGAGAGGAACAGGGATGTTAATGTCAAACAGATGCAGATCCACTTTTTTTCCAACATAATTTTTGTTTTTCCAAAGCATTTTCATATTTTATCTCATTCTTATGTTTTTCATAATATTTAAAGGCAAAAAGTAAAAGATAGTATAATTTGACTGAAAAAGGAACTAAGGCACAGAAAAGTGAAAGGGACCAGGTCTGCTGACATTCAAGCTAAAGCTTATTCCCATTATACTGTACAACTTCTTCACAATCAAGCTGATCACATTAGGTGCTAGATGTTAATTTCAATTTAGTCCCAATTCCTATAGAAAAATTTAAAATAAAGTAGTGCATTGACAACATTGCTATTTTAAAATAAACTCCCTTCAATACTGTAAGCAAAAAGTTTCCCTAACTCTTACATTGGTGTTATCAAGCTGAAAATCATATTGGGACTAACAACTCATTAAAGGCAGGCATGAAATTAAAATAAAATTATTAAAAAAGTGTAAAGAAAGGAAAACTTTAGCCTTTGTTGAATTCTCAAAACATATACCTTCAATAGATCAGAAAACTCATGCATTCATCTATCACAAATGAATAACGGGCATTTTGATTGGTGTTAGTAGGAGGAAATATGGTGTCATAAAGAGAATTGGATTTGGGGTAAAAGGATCTGGAGTTGAATACTGTTTTACCCCTAACTATTTATATGACCTTGGACAAATTACTTCCCTTCCCATGGTCTTAGCTTTTTCACCTGCAAAATGAGAAAGTTATACTAGATGATCCTTTGATCCCTTCTAGCCTTAAATTCTATGAGGTATGAGGACAGATACATTTTTCACCATGAAAAACCAATTCATCCAAACTAGCATTTATTAATTGCCTAGTGTTTGGCAGACCCTGGGGAGATAAAGACAAAAATGAAAGAATTCCTAACACCAAGACCTTTTGGTATCAGAACAGTATGGCTGGAGCTACTTCCTCAAAGTTTAGTCTGAGAACTCTCAGGCGTCCATCTGCTGAATGCTATTTTCATAATAATGCTAAATATCTTAATTTTGAATGTGGTAAATATTGGTAGATATAACCCAATAATACACATTTATTCGAGGGGGGAGTGGAATTTAACAATTTTTAAGGGTTTAATAAAGAGATCCTGGGACAAAAAGTTGGAGAACTATTGCTCTGATGCATATAGACCATCACTGAACCTGAATGCTGTAGTGCAGTCTGAGATTATACTTAGAGAAAAGCAATAGATTTGTTATGGTAAAGGCATTTTCCTCTGCCAAAGAAATCATAAGAACAACTCAAACTAATAATAATGAAAATTACATTTGAAGAAACTGGGGGATAGGTGGGTAGACAATTCAGTAATTAATTAATTAATCAGAATAAGCCTCATGAAGGATATAACATTTTAGTGAAGTCTTAAAGGAAAATAGGCATTCCCAGAGACACTGGTAAGAAGAAGGAGACATCACAGTCAGAGGGTACAGCTTATGAAAAGAGAGGGAGGCAGAAGATAGAATACTGGGGAAAAGATACAATAGGGAAGCAGGGGGTAGAGCTTGAAGTCACAAAATTGATTATATAGAATGAACCATGTTTTAGAAGAAGTAGATGTCTAAAGCCAGTCACTGACTAATTAAAAGGTATGGGAGGAATCGGTTGGGGACCATTTTCCCTTTTAATGCTACTATTCTTTTTTCATGTCTGCTTTGAACAAGTCATCTTCAACTCAACCTCCAAATGGGAATAGTAAAATTCAACCTCACTGGCAGGCATGATTGTCCCATTAAAAATTAATTTATTATAAAGATGCATCAGATATTTTGGATCAGACATCCCAGGCTCACTGTATCCACATACGGAGTTATTTTGTGTTAGCCCCTCTATCAGGGCTGGGCTCAGGATCCCCATAGACCTTTAACATTGCGTCTGCCGGGGACATGTTTAAACAGCTGAGATTCATTTACACTAAGCCTTTCACTTATTGGGCCCATACAGGGAGGCCCAGCAATTCCAGAGTTTGGCAGAGCTACTCTAATTGTTCCCTTATCCAATATTTGGAGATAGGGGTTTTCTATTAGGCCCTTGAAAACCTATATGCAAACAAAGGCTTGATGGACAAGGTTAGTAATAAGATACTGCTCTCATCTGCATGTCATACTTGTGGTTTGCAAAAAGATAGTCATCCATATTCTTGTTCTCACACATTTTATGACTGGAACATGTTTATATTTCCTGTCGGAAAATGACAGAATAGAGCAAAAATATCCCCAGCCTCTCTGTAATTGATACAGCATGACTCTTTTCTATCTGACATTAAAGGGTAAGTTAGCCCCCTTATCGAAAGATGCCCAGCATACTGCTTTTGACAGGCAAACAAACTTAAATTAGAAAGAAAAATAGTAGTATGTAATGATATTGTTGTTTTGGCACTGTGATGTATTAAAAGCAAAAAAAAACAAACAAACAAAATAAAAGAGATCATTTCTCTTCCTCCTCCCAAGACCCCCCTGCCTCCTCTAAATAAAGCTGTAAATGGACACCAGAGCTCTAACCAACCTTCCTTTCTGTCTTTCTGCCTTTTTTCCCATTCAGAATAATCATAAAAACAAAATATACCAAGAGTAATCAGGATGTAATTTTCCCTAGGCTCAGTGAAGAAAAGAAGGGAAAGGGGGTGATCTGCAGAGGAACCAGGACTCCATAAGGTTGTGGAGGCACTACTCAATCAATCATCATTTATTAAGTACTTAATATATGCCAAAACATTAAGGTAAAGAGAAACATTGGGAAAATGGGGGGAAAAGGTCCTATTCTCTAGCAGATGATGGTGTTTGGGATGTGTGTGTGTGTTGTGTGTGGGTGTGTATGCTTGTGTCTGTGTGTTTGTGTGTGATTGTGTTTTGGGAGGGAAGTGTGGGGAATAGCGGGATAGTATAAAGAGAAACAGGGTACGAGGCTTGGCTAAAGCCATATAGTTACTTAGGTCAGGGAAGAAATTGCCATCTGATAGTCTCCACATTAATCAATTATCCTTGTTAACTAGGTACTAACTAGGTTGTTTCTCTGCTGTTGAAGGATGTAAAGGGCTGTCCACATGCTAGGTAGGTCTCTGTCCACCCACCCAAGTTGCAGCTTTAGTGAATGCTTCCCACAAGTGGCACAAGAATAGCTGTTGGTGTTGGGTGTTGGCATTTGTTGTGCAGTAGTGGGAAGGCCAGCCATTCTTCATTCTACACCTTCCTATATTTTTTACTTTGACTTCAAAACCATGCCTCACACAGCTGCCTTTTTCCTAATCCTCTCACACTGCTTTTCAGCTACATTAGAGGTATTATCTCCCCCAATTTGAATGAAAGCTCTTTGATATCAAGGAACATCTTTCTTTTTTCTTGAATTTGTATCCCCTAACACTTAGCACATTGCCTGACACACCATAAATGCTTAGTAAATGCTTATTGTCTGATCTGAGGAATACAAACCAAAACTAAAGGAAGTAGGGCAAGGGAGATCTAAAATTCAGACTTCCTTTTCTGGTTTGAAAATGTCTTTTTTCTTTTATTTATACTAGATGCTGTTTGCATTCAGAAGGAAACACTGTATACTAGATATACAGATTTGTCGGGAAAATTTGAGAGGATTTAAAAAATAGAATACTGAAGAATTCCTAGCAGATGTTTCCCTCAACAGATGAAAAAAAAGGATAAGATATGACACTGAGAAATATATCACTTTAAAAAATTGAAATAACTCCTTCAAATCTCTCTCTCTCTCTCTCTCTCTCTCTCTCTCTCTCTCTCTCTCTCTCTCTCTCTCTTCTCTCTCTCTCTCTTTCTTATGGGCAATGTAATTTTACACAACTTTTAAAAAGCAAAATGCAGCCTGTGAATAACCCCTTTCAAATCTTTCTGTCAGGGGAGCAACTTCTCAAACTGTTATTCTGAAGCCTAAGATTACTATTCCCTGTGCCTAAACCCCAGACCACTTGTGAAAATTCAGCTTTTCAAACAAAGCATAGACCCTATTACTTCCAGCTGCCTATGTCTTGCCAAATGCACCAACACGCACATAAAGCCTGTAAATCAAAAGAGAAATTGGGTGGGGGTAGGGAAGGGCATAGGAAAGAACCTGGAAGTAATGGGATTCTTTTTTTTAATGGCAAGGGTATTCTACTACATGTGTATCTTTAAAAAAACACTCAGCTCTGTACTTTGTGTTGACTCTATTTAGGGAAAGGAACTTGCTTCTTATCAGACTTCCAACCATTCTTCTATTCCTGATCCACTGTTTTTCTGCCTAAAAATAAATGTTTATATCCGTATGCCTTTTAGTGGATCGAAATGGCTTCCTTTCCTTTTACCTTATTGTGCTGTTTCTACTAATTACTACCTGTTTTCAGATTTATTGATAAGTCTCCAAGCAATAAACTATTGGTTGACAGGGACATGGATCAACTGAGTAATGCCTATTTCATGGCTCCAAATAAAGAATCACTGTTCTGATCCCTAACACTGAACTTTCTAAATGAGATACTCTGTATGCAAAGAAGCCTGGCCTTCATCTCACAAGGACAAAGTGAGGTCTGGTTGGCATTTTGGTTCTACAGCAGGTTAGTTAGGTTATAATTGACTCTAATTGGCCAGCTCACAAGCTATAACCTTCTTTACTTATGATCAAGCCTTAATACAGAGATATGTAACAGTGTTTCCTACCACTGGAATATCCAGAGATATCAAAGAAACAGCATCTAATCAGCGTGCCGGTTGTCCCTGAAGCTGGGGAGGTTGAGGCTAGAGGTCACTTGAGATTGGGAATTCTGAGTTGTAGCAGAATTGATGCCAATTACCTAGCACAAATAAAGCAAACATCCCCTACCCTCACTGAGGAGTAAAGGACCATCAATCTGCCTAAAGAGGGGGCAAAGTAGATCAGTCATGAAGATGGAGCAGGTAAATAGACTCTATTGATTAATATTTAGATGGGACCAGTAAGTGGTGCATTTGAAGCCTAGGCAAGATAGAGAGACCCAGTAACTAAAAAAGAAAAGGATAAAGAAAAATAAATTGCTTCTCTTTTGATCCTGTCTTAACCCCCCACTTAGCAGCTAGTTTCTACAACTGATTAAAAAGTTCTTCCCCTATATTTGAAGGTGCTTTTGCATGTTTTGGAGAAAGCTCCTAATATATTTTACATTAAAAGTTTGGGAGATTACATTTTGGGAGATTCTAAGCATTTACTTTTATCTTTGTCTAAATAAATCCCCAACCCAAGTAATAACACATTTTCCTTTTTTTTTTTTAACTCTTACCTTCTTTCATAGAATCAATACCATCTATGTATTGGTTCAAGGTAGTAGAGCAGTAAGGGCTAGGAAATGGGATTAAGTGACTTCCTTAGCATCACAGTTAGGAAATGTCTGAGATCAAATTTGAACTCAGAACATCTGGGGGCCAGATCTAGCTTTCAATCTACTGAGTTACCTAGCTGCACTCCAATAAAGCATTTTTCAAGTGGCTTTACTTTCTATGGATAATTAGAAGTAGGAGTAGAAAAGAAATACACAGGATCAAAGCATTTCATGATTAGAAGAACTATTAGTTGGCATCTAGATTTTGCTTGGAGACCTCCATCAAAGGAGAGCTACCTCCTGATGTACCCCATCCAATAGCTCAATTGATTCATTGACAATAATTTATTAAGTACCTATATTCTTCTCAGTATTATGATAGATGGAAAGGATGCAAAGAAAAAAAATAGTCCCTGGCCTCTTAAGAAGCTTACATTTTGCTAGGGGAGACGAATATACATATATGTGTACATATTTATATGTATATATACACATATAAAACATATATTTTAAAATTTGAATTGCTAGAAGTAGGGTAGGTAAAGAAACATTAGTATCTGGGAGGAAATACTTCATGTAAGAGGTGGTTTTGGACATCATGGTGAGGAGGAAGTGCATTTTAAGTACAATGGACAGCCAGTACAGAGTTTGTTTTTGTTTTTGTTGTTTTCTTTTGTATCAAGACTGAATCCATAGGAAAGAGAGGGATTATATCCAAGGCCCCCAGAAATTATAAACTTTTATTAGAGATTGATAAAAATACACTTTCCTGCATAAAATTCTTTGTAACAATACATTTTTTCTATTCTTCCATGGCCCTGCTTTTTGTAAGAAGAAAGATAAAGGAATTTTGATTAAGGTGTCAGTATGGCTAATGTGTTAAATAACAATTGATGTGTTAGAAAGATTCATTGTAACAGGACCTTCTGGAAATGATTCCTTAATTATGCACTGTTCCTTTTCAGGTAATCATGAAATAACCAATAAAATTCAGTAAACAAATAAAATTGGTAACATGAAACCTTTTTTCTCATTAGTAATTCCTAGAATTTTGTGACCTTTTGCACTAACATCTCAATTAAAAAAAATCACACTGATTTCATAAAATCTTTTTATAACATGAAATCTATAGTATCACAAATATCATACTGCAAATAAAATTCTTAATATTAAAACATTTGTTTTTAAACCTGAATCTTTCTTTTGACTGTGTCAGAGGGCAGTGTGGGGATTTAATAATATATATTATACTGCTGTAAACTTCTCTATCATGGCTGCATCTTAAAAATGAACGGAGAGGTTAATGGGACTTGAGTCACAACTATCAGAAGACTCTGAGAATGGTCTCAATATCACTTTAAAGTCCAAAGGACTTGCAGTATACTTTGGAGGGTGGAATTGCAACATGAAACTTGAATTTCCATGGCAAACAATGAAAACATTCAACAAAGGCACAGGGAGATCTTTACTTTATGATGGTAGGATGAACCTTCACAAATCATGCTTTTCATTTTTTTTCTCCACTGTGCATTACTGGGAATATGTATAACTGTCAGCACAAAAGTGGAAATGAGGTTACTAATGAAATTACCATAATGGTTAATGACACAAAATTGAGACACATGAAGATAATCATCATGGTCCTCTATGATTTTCTCTTCTCTGACTCAACATAGCCAATTCTTTCATCATATTATTCATTTGGTTTTATCTTGAAGTTCTTTATCTTCCTGGTTGCTTTCTTCAAAATGTTCTCCAGTTTGTCACTCTTTCCTAAAAAGTCCAATACTGAATATATTATGCTAGATATTTGCTTACCAAGACAAATTATAGCAGGGTTATCACTTTTTTATTCCTCAAAGCTGTATGTTTCTCATTGTTACTAAAGATTTCAGCAGCTTTCTTCGATGACACATTCTGCTGCTTACCCATAATGACTTTGCAATCCAACAGAAACCTCAGCTCTTTTTTAGACAAATTTCTGTCTAAACATGCCTGCCCAGTTTTGTATTTAAAGTCAATTTTTTTTGCATGCTTTCTTCTCCTCTCAAAACCCTACAAAGTATCCTGGGATCAAGGGGATTTCCTCAGTCTTTAGAGAGATCATTATTGATTCTGTGATATGTCTTCATGATTCAACTAGCCAACTTGTGGTATGGTTTTGACTGTCTTAATTTAATTGTCTGAGGGTCAGTTGGGTTTACTGTTACCTAAATGATTATGAAAATAGACAAAATACTGATCAGCTATGCTACAATTGATTTTGTCACTGTCTAAAACTACATAGGTGCGTGGTAAGGGAATGCATGGTTTACTGGCCAGACATCAATTTTTTTAAGCAGATTAAATGAAAAATATGCCCACCCAGATGGAAAGCACTAGCAGCAGCAGCATTTTAAGATGTAAATGACAGTGATTTAGCAATATATTACTGATGGGATTTGTGTCGGGCAAACACTTTCTCTCATTTTGCAGTGGTGACTAGAGAGAAAATTAGGAAGCAAGCTGCCTTCTACCTTGAAAAAGCTTTTCTCCCTTCACAGGTCTTTTCTCTTAGGTCTAAAACAATCTAGATGTTGCACATGGGTCAGAAAAAATAAAGTAGTGCAAATATATCTGTCACAGTTATTAAAGAGCCTAAGCCCTAATACATAAGCCTCAACAAGAAACAGATTTTAGAAAGTTAACCTCAGTCAAATGTACAAGACCCATAAACAATGGGCCCAACCATTGCCTTGTTCCCAGAGTGTTGGCTACTTCTGATCATCTCCAGAAGAGTTAAGTAGGGGTTAGATTGGGAAAGTAAATACCTGGGGCATAAGGAAGAAGAATCAAAAGGGGCTCACTTCAAGGGCTGGTCCTCTCAGTGTGTATAGAGGGAAGACACCCAGCTGCTGACTTCAGGATTTAGACAAAGGCCAGTCTGATCTAAGACCTTCCTCTTAAATGCCTACTTACTTCTTTAATATTTCTATGGATAAATAGTTTCATGAATGTGGCTACTTCAGTTAATAATATTATATATATGATTATGTGAAACATAATGGTAAGACATGTAACTATAATTTATATATACACATACATGAAACATGACACGACACACATATATATAATTTATACACACATATCTATATCTATATCTCTATATATGATTTATATGTCCTCACTTTTACTAGGTGATTGGCTCATCCTTTTGTTTAATCATACATTTCTCAAATGCTATTCATTATGCTCCATTGGGATCAGGAATCGTCTCCAGAAGGTCCTGTTAAAGTGAATCTCTCTAACACGTTAATTGTTACTTAACACATTAGCCATGCTGACACCTATCAGAAATTCCTTTATCTACCTTTCTTCTTACAAAAAGCAGGGCCATGGAAGAATAGAAAAAACATCAAACAGGTTAATGTGATTTTCTTGGGGTGTGTTCTGAGGCAGAAAAGGTTCAGAGAACACAGGCTCAGATGGAATCCAAAAGCAGAAGTCCCAAGGGCAAGAGACTAAGATAGGATATGGGGGAAAAGTACAGAGAAGAAAAGACAAAAAGAAACAGGACAGAGTAGTGACTCAAATAAGGATTGCTTTTACAAAGGCAACAACAAAGACAAATGTCACCTTCCATTTATAGGAGTTTACAAATCATTTGACATTAACTGTCTCATCTGATTCTTACAACCCTTTGAGAACAGGCAAAGAGTATTATTTCCACTTGATAGATGAGTGAACCTCGGCTCAGAGAACTTAAATGACTAGCCCAGTCAAATATTTATGAAATAGTAGAGTCAGGACTCCAATGCAGGAATTGAACAAATCATTTAAATATTTTTTAGCCTCAGTTGCCTCAATCCTAAAATGAATTAGTTGATCTCCAGATCCCTTCCTCCTTTGATACATTGATCCTATGAATTTTGTCAACTCTTTTTCCTGAAGTAGATAGCAATTTGATTGGGGTGCTATATGGAGAAAGGGAGAGGGGGAGAGAGAGAGAGAGAGAGATAGAGATAGAGATAGAGAGAGAGAGAGAGAGAGAGAGAGAGAGAGAGGGAGAGAGAGAGAGATATTTTAGTAGACTATAAATTCATTATGCATTAAAAGTATAATAAAAGGATAATGTGATAGCTAGAAAAAAAAACTAATTTGAATTTGGGCTTCACTGAAAGGGGGTATAGCTTCAAAGATAAGTAGATAATGCCCCACTATACTCTGCACTGGTAAGACTATATCTAGCTTGAGTACCATGTTCAGTTCTGGGTACCACAGTTTAGGGAAGGAATGGACAAGCTAGAGAGCATTCAGAATAGGGAAATCAGGATGGTGAAAAGCCTTGAGTATGTGCCATACAAAGGGCCAGTGGGAAGGGGGAGAAAATAAATATTTAAATAGCTTTTTATGATATTCAGATAGTGTCTTAACATTTTTTTTTCATTTAATCCTAACAACTTGTGAGGTGGACACTTTTATCCCTTACTTTCAATTGAGGAAACTGAGGCAAATAAAGGTTCAGTGTCTTGGTAGAGCTGTCTTAATATGGTTTTTGTTGTTATTGTTTTTGGTGTAGGGCTAGTGTTTGAAGCTGCATTTAATAATGGTAGGTTATTATTTATATAATATAATATATAGGTTATCATTATTAATAATAATTAATAATATATAATATAATAATAATATATGTTAATAAAATAATAATTAATAATAATAAAGGTAAATGACCTTTTTGAGGTTATATTTAAACTCAGGTTTTCCTGAGTCTAGCATTTTATCCACTGGGTCATCTAGCTGTGAGACTCAGTTGAAGAATCTATAGCTATATAATCCAGGGAAGGGAAAGAGAATAAATATGTATATAATTGCTATAATGTGCTGAATTGAAGGCAAAAGGAGAAGGGGTCAGCAGAGGATGAGATGAATAGATAGTCATAAAAACAATGAACATAAGCTTGGAAAGACTTTGAGAGAGAGTGGAGAATAGAAAGATATGGAATGCTAAGATCCAGGATGTCTTGAAGAACTGGAAATGATTGAATGACTGAACAACAGCACAAACTATGTGACCCTGTAGGTAGTACAGTGTATAGAGTTCTGGACCTAGAGTCAAGAAGGTTCATATTTTTGGGTTAAAATCTGGTCTCAAATATTTATTAGCTGCCTGACCCTGGGCAAATCACTTAGTAATTTTTGCCTCAGTTTCTTCATCTGTAAAATGGCCTGGAGAAGTCAAGAAAACTCCAAGTAAGGTTTATATAATTGAAAATCTGTTACCCTAAAAAAGAACTATATTTCCCAGGAGCCCACTGACTTCCTGCTGTTATGTACTCCTGTAGACAGGGGATATTAGGTGGGGAGATGGAGGGTCCTGTGCTCTTTTTGGCCCTGTCTTAGATCATGGTGGTAGTGAGTGGCGATTTTGCAATGGCTAGTCAGCCATAGGCATGTGGTCTTTATTTTGTATCCTCTTTATTCCTTGATTTCTAATGATCATTAATAAATCTACTAAAAATATGATATTTTATTTTTTGAGATTAATTTTAATTCTTGTAGGTTACAGAGTTGGACATGACTCAGACAGTAGAATGACAATAACTATGTGCAAAGCACCATATTGTTATTATTTCATTTGATCTTTTTAAAAATCCTTTAAGGTAGGAATAGAGGAGAGAATGATGGTTATCTTTGACTATTGAAAAGTCTTTCATTTGGGAAACAGATTGAGCTTGTTCTGTCTTACCCCCGAAGGGAGAACCAGGAATGAGTGATGAGTCAAAAGTCGAAGAATCAGTTTAGACTATTCTGTCAAGAGTAAATACATAAATAGGTGTATCCAACAAAGGAAAAAAAAAACCTTCCTTTGTGAGGCACTGGGTTCCTCTTCACTAAAGGTCACTTTCTGGATGAGCACTTGTTGGGTATTGGAGTAAAGATTCTTTTTAGAGATAGGGTTTAGATTAGATACTCACAGAAGTTCCTTCCACCTTCTAAGTCTCATGACTGTAACTTTTTCATAAACTGTTTATTGTACAACTTCTAGCCAACCATGCTGATGTCTGGTCTTGCAGGTAAGTTTTAGGTTTAGGATAGGTAAGTTTTAAAATGTCATTTTAAAGTCTGTATTATATGCAGTGAACCATAAAAGTGAATTTAATGATGCAGAGTTTTGCCAAAGGACTTGATGTTGGGTAAAAATAGGATAGCTCTCCAAGGGCAAGTTCAGGGTCATGTAGCTCATTTTGGCTAGCATCAGGTCCCCTTCTGTTCCCCTTCCCAATTAAATTGATATTTGGGGCATATAAGATCCGCTGTTAGAAATAATTAAATAATAAATGACCATAAAGCAGTTTGCATGCAGAGCCTAATAAAAATGAACTCCACAGAAATCCAATTTAAACAGTTATTGCATTTTCAAGCCAGAATTAAATTGGATTTGTGATTCTAAACTCTTTGGCTCTGTCTATGCACTGCAAACGAATTGAACACAGCTCGGGTTGATTTGGCATTTTGACCATCTTTAGGGTCATCCATGCAGTAATGAAATTTGTCATATAAGACTGGGAAATCACTGATCTTACTCGTGAGTCACTTCAGAGAGACTCCAAATATACCTCCTAAACCCCTCAAAATAAGAGTAATGTTGTCTTACTCTAAAAGAAAACATTGTTCTCTCTCACAGAGCTCCTTTAAGAGGAAAAGTTTCTTTCAAGATTCAAAAAGATGATAGGCTATGTCTCAGTTCTACTTAGATTAAAAAATCATTGATTTAGTCAACTGAAGACATTCATATGACTTATACCTTACCTATGATAGCAAAAGTTGACCAGAAATTTGCCCCAAGGCGTTGTACCTAGGAGAGCCTGTGTCTTCCTTCACAGTGACAAATATGGTATCATAAATTCCCACTGTGGTGCCATTTTTCAGTTGTATCTGACTCTTTGTGATCTCATTTAGGATTTTCTTGGCAAAGATACTAGAGTAGCTTACCATTTCCTTCTCCAAATCATTTGACAGATGAGGAAACTGAGGCAACATTGTTAAATTGTCCAGAGTCATACAGTTAGTAAGTGTCTAAGGCTGGATTTGAACTTCCCAGAGCTCTACCCACTGTACCAGATAGCTGCCCTAAAGATTGCACAAAGATATAAAAATGGGAAGGGGTCCTAGAAGTTTAAGTCCAACCCAGTCATTTTACAGATGAAGAAACTGCTGCAGAGAGGTAGTTTGTGAAGTGCCTCCATGCCTTGTCTTGTCTCACGATTCTCCAACAGTCTGCAGCACTCAGGATATCCTTTAACTGCTCCCCTCAAAGACCACCAAGACCGTTGCTATGGTATCCCTCCTTCCCCTAGTACCTGTCATGCCTCTCACCCTAACCCTCTTGGGAATAAAAACCAGACTCAGGGAGACAGCTGAATCCCTCCCCCTTTGTGACTGCACTCCTGTGTGCACTATTCTCTTCCTCCCGTCTCCAATCACATTTCTATTAAATTTAATTTGTCCCTAGCACAAGAATTACTAGTTATAGCTCTACATAATAGTACTTTCTAATGAGGGGAATTTAGGATTAGACTGATCTGTCTTGAACCCTATGGGGGGTAGGTGGGAGGGAAAGTTTTAGCTGAAACACCATGAAAAGAATCTAAGTCAGTTTCCCTGAGTGACATGAACCCTGGATGAAAACAGAGTTATAATGAGGCTCTCATGTACCTGCTTTGACATTACAAATAATACCCCTGCCTCCAACATTAACCTACTCAGGGCTGTGCCATGAATAACAGAGAATTAAGTGTGCTGAAGGTGTGAGGCAGTACTAATGTGATTCCCATAAGAAACTGGAGGGGAAGAGGAGGGGTACCTGGGTAGTGCAGATGGACAACCACAAAGAATGCAGCAAGGTCTGGGATTCCAAAACTTTCTTCATCATTGACACAATCTAGGCTTGCAGAATAGCAAACAGCACTTCTGAAAGCCATGGAAGGCATTATATAGCGTGCCTATGTGATTTCAAAATTAGAATGCAACCCAAGTTACATCACATTTACCTGATGGAGTGAAACAAATCTAGAGGAGCTATTGCAGTGTATTAAGTAAATATTACTTTAAAAGGAGACCTAAAAATGTATTTAGCCAGTTCTAAATACTATATATTATATATTTACATGGCATGCCTTATTAGCTTCAAAATACTCATTACAGTCTATTATACCAGCTCTCCTTAATGTCTCACAAGCATTTCCTTAGGGAACTCATAAGTTTTCTCCCATTCATTTTACTCCAGGAAGAGATATTTTTCATTATAAGAGAATATCACTATTATCATTTTTCCTCTTCTGCGAGGAAAAAACACAGGTGAGAGGAGGTAGAGTATTTTTAATTCACTCAACTTATTTTCACTCCCATTAAAAATTTATAATAATAAAGTTCTTTTACAACTTTTGGTTGTAACATTTTGTGATGTTATCATGCTTGCTATTAGCCTACGTATGACCCTTTTGGGTACTTACAAATTTAATTGTTCAGAGATTTAGGTATTTCATAACTCATAGCCACACAGCACCATCGGAATCAAATGCTATTATTAAAATTATAGGGTTTTGTTTCAAGGAGAATCTGGAGGTCATTCAAAGCCCTGAATGACTTCCCAAAAGTGATCCAAGCCATGTTCAGTTCTGGACCAGGTTGGCCCATTGTTAGGAATATATATATATGTGTGTGTGTGTGTGTGTGTGTGTGTGTGTGTGTGTGTGTGTGTCCCATTGTCAGGAATATATATATATATATATGTGTGTGTGTGTGTGTGTGTGTGTGTGTCCCATTGTCAGGAATATATATATATATACACACACACATACATACACATATACATATAAGCACATATACACATGTGTGTGCACATATATATTTTAAACATACATGTGTATATGTATACACATACATGTGTATGCAGAAGTATGTACACACAAGTATATATGTATATGCATATACATGCATACATATATGAATATATAATGGTATAATAGGCTTTAAGGAGAATCTTGAAACTAATAATGCATACCACATAAATATATAGTATTTAGAACTAATTAAATACATTTTGGGGCTCCTTTTAAAGTGGTATTTACTTAATACACTAAAATAACATTTAGGTTTGTGTCATTCCATCAGGTAAATATAACTTAAGATGTATTCTAATTTTGAAATCACACACACCTACAGTAGAAAATGCATAAAGGAAATATAAGACAGGAAGGTATAGGGGTGCTTCATTGAAGGGAGCACCCAGATTGGTGAAATAAATAATCCATGGATCAAAGCATTGTAATTCAGTCATGATGAAGTTTTGGAATATGAGAAAGCAGTGATCTTTTCCTAACTTTCCAGAAAAATTAGTCATGTAGAAAATAATCCCTGGCTTCATTTCCCCAATTGGACTTTAAAGTTATGCCTCTTATCCTTAAAACAAACAATATCAACCAAACTTTTAAAGCCCTTTATCCGAAGTAAAGGAAATCATAGAGGACAAATCATCAGACAGGTTGTCCAGGCTATGAGAAACCCCAGAAATAAAAGAGTAATTCTACATTCATCCTTAGAGGGATTGAATGGCTCAGGGACTCACTAATGGCATATGGAGCCTCTCACCTTGGGGCCCCAGTTATAATTCAGAACAGGTAGAACAGTCTAGTGCCATTCTCACCTGACAGCTGCTGGTGGTTCCAATGAATTAAGTGGGTGGCCAGAGTCAGATTCTGAGTAAGCAATTTCCACTATGTGCAAGCTATCTGAAAAATTGGAACTCACTCTGGCAGCCTCAGAAGTCAAGTTCTGCTATGTTCTGCTTGCTGACCTGCCCTTTTGCCCACCTTTATCCAATCAGGGCTAACACACTCCAGTATGAGGAAACTTGGATTACTACAGCTGGTACTGCATCTTTTTGGCCTTTGGGTAAATGCAAGATATCAGCTTTCAAGCCTAAGAGGATCTATTAAAAAGGAAGTTTACTTAAAACAAAATGCAAAAATTCTATCCAGCTCAAAAACTTGCCTTTTTTTCGTTGACACCTATTTTTAAAAAACAGATAGCATTTAGAAAACATTTATAGAAAACTGAGAAAATAATCTAGGCCTGGATGGATGGGCAAATTTTAAAGAAAGGAGAAGAGGAAGATTATTCCAGGGGATATTCTATATTCTAGTTAAAATGGAAGCTATGACCAAGTGATATAGAATCCACAGGGCTAGGCACTTGATAGGATGACAGATTCTGAGTGTAAATTCCTGGGAAGATGTCACCACAGATATAGAAAAATTAAAATAAAAGGCAAGTTTAAAGTAGATGTAGAAGAAATAATGAAACTATTGTGGGAAATGCTGAATCTGAAATGCTAGGTACAATCCAGTTTAAGATTTCTAGCGGGTGTGTGGAAATCTGAGATTAAGAGCCAGAACTTAATGATTTGTGATAAGTATTTACTAAATGTCTTCTCTGTCTACAACTGGAGCTCAAAGTTTTGGGGACCCAGAAGTCTTCCTGATTCAAAAATAATCTATACTCCCTATTCCCAAGAAACTTTTACTCTAGCTGAGATAGTTAAATACATAAGAAAGTGGTCAGTGAAGGGCAGCACAGAGAACAAGTTAGGTCTGTTGGTTCCTTTTTGCTTAGTCGATATTTGTTTTTTCTAGATTTAGTCTTTAAAGAATAAATATTCTGTAATGAAGTAATATTCTGGAATAAAAGTAGGAAACTAGACAAACTGGAACTCTCAAGCGTGAAAGGATTCCACATACATGTCATGATATGATAATATATTGCAAAGCAGAAACTGGAAATGTACCAGAGCAGGAAGCTCCATGATGAATTTGCCCATAAAAAGTCATAAAGACATATGCTTGCGCTCTTTCTCTCTCTCTTTCTCTTTCTCTTTCTCTGTCTCTGTCTCTGTCTCTCTCACTCTCTGTCTCTGTCTCTCTGTCTCTCTCTCTCTCTCTCTGTCTCTCTCTCTCTCTTTCTCTCTCTCCCCCTATCTCTGTCTCTGTGTCTCTGTCTCTGTCTCTCTCTGTCTCTGTCTCTCTGTCTCTGTCTCTCTCTGTCTCTGTCTCTCTGTCTCTGTCTCTCTCTGTCTCTCTGTCTCTCTCTGTCTCTCTGTCTCTGTCTCTGTCTCTCTGTCTGTCTGTCTCTCTGTCTGTCTGTCTCTCTCTCTCTCTCTCTCTCTCTCTCTCTTTCTCTCCCCTCAGACAGAGCAGAATCTAGCATCTATTCAGAAGAGAAATGACCTGGCAGTGAGTAGTTTCTTTTTTGCCAATTTCTCCCAATCTTATTCTGTCTACAAATCAAGGAAGAAAACAACTTAACAATGTTGAGATTTTCTTTTTATTTAGGGTGCTACTGATGCAGCCATTCTTTCTCTGGCACAGCCTTGGGAAATCGATGATGTAGTGGCAACATGTACACAGGAGGGTTGACTCTGCACAGAATCTAATGGGTGAAAGTTAAAGAAGAAGAAGATATGGGAAATGCAATCTGGGATCCATTCCCAAACCTGCTTTATGATGCTTGTAATTGTTTGTTCAAGTGCTCTTGTTGTGATTGTTTGGTGATGCTCTCTATCTGTTTGGAAATAATGGGACTTGAGGCTCAGCTCTCTCTTAGAAACATGCCATGTGAATTTCTGGGATTTCTATTGTCTTCTGACTCACATACTATGTGCAATGGAATCATTCTTCAGTTGGAGAAAGCTAACCTTTCTTTATTTTCTTCACCCTGCCTTCTGCATATACTGAGCAGACAGGAAAGGGAAAATTTTCTCAAAAGTTGACTGCTGTCTCAGGACTCTTAGGACTCATGATGCCCAAGAGGCACTATTTACTCACACAGCCTCCTTGAGATCTGTTTGGAAAAGGATGGGACTTTGAAATATTTGTTTATACTGCAGTTAGAGCGAATCCTACTGTTTTGTGGTTTGTATTGATTTTCTGAACAAAACAATTAAAGAAAGGGTTGGAAGGAGAAAAGAATGCATGAAGGCAATTTCCATCAGCAATAGCTAAGGTTGAATCTTTGTGGCTTTATTCTTTGTGGCAATAACATCCGATCTGGGCACTGAGCTTTTCTCCTTCACCTGCCTTAAGACCCCACTCTATTTCCCACCCCACACACTCACTACCTCCTTTGATTTTTGCTAAGACCTCTGTCTTTCAGACAGGAACTTTTGTTACATTCCATAACAGGTTCCATTAGAAAACACACAATGGCTTCTTTCTGTGGATGATTGTGGAAGTCATGCTGTGCTAGCAAAGAATTTGGATTGGCTTAATACAATTGGTAAAACATGGTCTTCAACCAAAGCCCAAGTTTTTTTTTATCAGTTCTTCATAGTTCTTACATTCATCTGTCCAGTTCATTTGTTAAGAGTAGATTCTCTTCTCAATGGACTTTGCTGACCACTATTGTTTTGGATACCCACACATTCTGCTCTAATCTGCCTGAAAGGAACATAGAAGTGCAAAGTGTGTAAACACATCTGTGGAGGTGTTGTAAAGATATCCAGTTAAAAGAAAATTAAAAAGGACCCAGAGCCAGTGAATATGAGGCCACGCATGACAGAGGTCATAGTGATACTGCTTTAAAAAAGTGCTAAAGGAGTTTTCTAATCAGAAAAAGGAGGCATTAGAAAAGCCCCCATAATTAAAATCTCAGACCAAGTAATTCTTCCTTGTAAAACATTTTTACTTTTGTTTTTTTTTAACACTCTATTATTTTTTTTTGACAATAACTTCAACATTTGCAAGGGAGGTCAGTTACTAATGCCAAGAAGCCTTTAGTCCAGAGGGATGGATTTGATAACATTTGGAAGCTGGGGCTCCTGAAGGACATTACTCCCTTCATAAGAGTTACAAAGAACGAGACATTTGTGGGTTCCAGCTATAGAAGATGAGAAATTAATATGTCTATGCACTGATAATAGCATCCTTGTTCATATTTTGCACAAGATTTTCAACAATATTACATTTCATCCTTAAGACAATGTCTAAAGGAAACATAGTAAATATTGTACATTTAGAAACTGATGGACTCAATTCAATCATGACCTTAAGTCATAATCTTAATTGATATTCTTGAGGCTATGAAGTAGTATGTGGCTTACTGGGGGATCTCATTCCAGTCTTAGGACTCTGAAGTGACTATGCTCTGTGGCATATTAGATCTATGGAAGGAAATAACAAAAACAACAACAATAATTGATATTTATATAGTACATATACAAAGAAATTTACTCACAGTCTTATTGGAATCTCACAACAACATTATAAGACACATAGTAGAGCTATTATTATTCTTATTTTACAGATGAGAAAAAAAGGATGTTAAAGGCCACAGCTATAGGTAATTATATGATAGCTGTGATCTGAATGCAATTACTCTGCATCCAAATCCAAGGTTTTTTACCCTATAAACAAGAACTGCATGCTCACTCCCTGCTAAATCTATCTTTAAAGGATACAGCTACATATTAGATTACAGTCCTAGCTCAACTCTGCATCAGAACTGGATACATGCCTCTTTTTACTATACTAAAAGGCAAGTACACATTATTATTAAGTTTATTTTCATCAATAGGAAGTAGATGAGTGGTAGTTACTCATTTCTCTCACAGAGCCAACTCTACAATCTACTTCCAGCTCTTCAGGAAGCCAGACACATGCCCCTCAGGTTAGAAGAGCTAGAAAGCAGCGTTTAGACGTACAGAATCTCTTAAACCTTTGCAGCTGCCATGGTCACTTTGGGATGCCACCAAAGCACCAAGTCAAAAAGCCACTCACTTTGTTGCTTAGTCAGAGGAAGTAGGCTATCTTTAGAGGTGAGGCATCTTTAGAAGTATCTGGTCTATCTTTAGAGGTAACTGGTACCTTGTATTGGTACTCTTTCTTTTATTCAATTGATAGTTTGAAAAGATATTGAGGTCCAATAAAGCAGGGACCCTCTATTTTACTTTGCCCAGAATTAGTGCCTAAACAGATGGCAGGGAGGAGGTAGGCATCCAGATTCATTAGTCTCTCTCCAAATTCAGGCTTGCTTGTGAAACCTGGCACCAGGAGAGATGCTCAGTATGGTGGCATCAACAGCACAGCCTGCCATCAACAAGGCTTCTATATGAGTAAATATTGTCTATGTAAAGAATATCAAAAGCAGGGAGTGATTAAGTGCAGGGTCCTAAATGAGTGATCTTCTATCTCTAGCCAAGTTATTCCTTATGCATGGAGCTTGACTAGGAAGCAATTTTATAATAATGGCAAATAATATTAATAAAGCACTTTTAATATATTATCTAATTTATTCCTTATTTCCATCTTAAAATCAATATTGTGATTTGGTTCTAAGGCAGAAGAGGGGTAAAGGCTAGGCAATGGGGGGTTAAGTGACTTACCCAGGGTCACACAGCTGGGAAGAGTCTGAGATCAAATTTGAACCCAGGACCCCCCATCTCTAGGTCTCAATCTCAATAAATTGAACCACCTAGCTTGCTCCCTATATTTGACAATATTTGTCAAATTTGACAAAATTATTTGACAATACTGTGAAGTATTTGTTATTATTTTCCTAATTTTATATGTGGGGAATAGGATGAGAGTGGCTAGGTCATTGTTCCAAAGTTACTCAGTCTAAGGCAAGATTTAAATTTTAGTTTTCTTTATCCCAAATTAAACAACCTAAGAACCACATTTACTGCCTCAGGTATCAAGCAGTGAAATTGGCCCATAGCTTTTTGCTCCAAGTAGACCCAACAATGAATGGAGAATTATTTTCATAGTCATTCTATTTAATTAGTATGAAAATTTTTGTGATGTGTTTATTACTAGAATTCTGCTATCAACCTTGCAATTTTTTCTTTAATCACAAAAGAAAATTCACAAAAATAAATTCAGTTGATGAATATGCCATGCAGAGAAGAGAAGGTATACAAGGGGATGATGGTTCCTATCAAGTTTTAGTAAGGTTGACTTATAAAAGTTATTAGGCATGTTCTCCTTTGCCCCAGATGGCAAAAATAGGAACAATGTGTGGAAGCTAAAAGGAAATAAATTTGTCATGTCCTTCTCCAACTCATTTTACAGATTCAAAAGAAAACAACTGGAATCAAACAGAGGCAAGTGGCTTGCCCAGGGTCACACAGTAAATGTTTGAGGCAGGATTTTAATTCATGAAGGTACATCTTTCTCTTTCCAAGCCCAGTGCACCACTTAACTACCCTATTCACATAATCATTAGATTAAATGATCTTCAATGTCTCTTCCAGATTTTAGATTCTGGGAAACTAGATAACAAAAGCATTTAGCCACAGGACTCTGCAGGTTTCTCAGTCTGTATTATTAATAAAGATAATGTGGAAAATTGAAGATTATTGGTTATGTATCTACATAGAGTTTTTGGACATGTCCCCATCCCTACCACCAGGAAAACACACATACACATATACACAAACAACAACAACAACAACAACAACAACTTTATATCTTGCTAAAGTGTCCTAGGTTTCACATGTCTGACCCCTCCACCCCAGCCTTTAATTTTTGACCTCCTTTTCACAGAGTCTTGGAATTTTCCTGGATTTAGAAATGCAAGTTTTGTTCAGCCATTTTTATGAATTCTTCAATCTGTATCAACTTGATATTATCATCTATCTCCTTTTCTTTAGTAATCTTTTCCTTGCATACATTTTAAATCCTTATCAGATCTGGTCCTTATTATGTTTTTCATTATTCATTCAGTACACACCCCTGGGAGTGTTGTTTGGATGCTCCTTTGCTGTGGAGGCAGCTTGGAAACTCTGTCTCTCAATCAGTATTCTTGCCATTGTGTTATGCTAAAGCTAAGACAGAGAAAAATAAGCTCCCACACCTTTCCATTGATGTCCCTGTTAAAAACCAAATCGCTCTCTATTCCTTACCTAAGAGCATTTATCCTGGGGCTTTGAGTAAACAAAAATAATGTCTCAGAACCCCTGCTGGCCAACAAGTCCATGGTTAGCTCACTTTTCAGATATTCAGTTCACATTCTGTTAAGCTGAAAGACATTTAAGCCAAATGTTCAAAATAATCATCAAAAATGCCTTTAACTCAACCTTTCCATACATCATTTTTCCTTCCCTTAGAGGCTGTATCATACAAATCAGCTGGCACTCAGACTTTCTGCCCCTAACATTATATCCCTGGTCCAAATCCTCATCACTTCAAGCCTTTCCATTGGTCTCTCCTAACTCCAGTCCATTCTCCACTTAGCTGTCAAATTGACCTCCCTAAAGCACTAGTCTGACCATATTACCCTGTCTGATAAACTGCAGTGGCTCCCTATTACCTATAGGATCAACTATAAAATCTTCTGTCTTTTAAAGCCCTTCATAATCTGATCTCTTCTTTCTTTCCAAGGCTTTTTATACCTTACTTATCTCCTGTACTGTGAGATCCAATGATAGTGGTTTTCTTGTTATTCTTTATAGCAAAACTCCATTTTCCAACTCTGGGCATCTTCACTGGCTGCTTCCTATGCCTGGCACTACTTCACTCCTCATTGTCTCCTCCTGTCTTACCTGGCTTCCTTGAAGTCTCAGTTGAAGTTCCACTTTCTGCAAAAAGTCAATGCTGATTCCCCTTAATCTTAATGCCTTCCCTCTGAAATGATCTCTAATTTGTCTTGCATACATCTTGTACATAGTTGTTTACATGTTGTCCTCCCCATTAAACTTTGAGTTCCATAAGAGCAGAGACTTTTTTTCCCCTTTGCATCCTCAATATTTATGACATTGTAAGTGCTTAATAAATGCTTGTACTTTGGCTTAAGCTGCTATAGACCTTTCACATTATTATCAAGTAGCACATCTGGAGTATTCTGTATTTTTATGCTTCCACAACAATTTAAAATTTACAGTCTTTAAGGCAGGAAGATGTGATTATCTTTGTTTTTCAGAGGAGGATATAAAATTCTAATCAACTTATTTCAGGTTACTCAGTAACTTAATGGCAAAATCAAAGATGGACATGTGGTCCAGTCCACTGAATCATGCCACCAGCTCTATTGTAAAGCTTTCCAATGACCTGGAATCCCTTGCTGATTACTCAGAAAAGTTTTGCTTATTGCCTGCAATTCTGTAAGTATTTATAAGGCATAGTGCTCGGTCTGGAGATATGAAACAAAAAAGGAAATGGCCCCTGCCTTCAAGAGACTTACATTGCACTGGGATAATACAACTTGTACACATGTAAGTAAATACAAATATGATAATTTCTAGAGAAGAAATTTTAATATGACCAAGATGATCACAAGAGGCTTCCTATAGGAGCTACCAATTAAACTTTGCTTTGAAGGAAGATAAGACTTCAGAGAGGTTGGAGGTGAAGAATGAGTGCATTAGACTACCTTTGTAAAGACAAGGAAGGAAATGGGAGATGAGAGAGGGAATATGGACTATAGGGACAGCAAGCAGGTGAATTTAACTAGAATGAAGGGTATATACAGGGGACAGATAATAAGAGATATGATTTGAGAGACAAATGGGAACCAAATTGTATTGGGGCTTAAATGCCAGAATAGGGGTTTTAATATTTAACCCAAAATGCAATAGACTACAATTGAAAAAAATAAGATGGGGATTGACTTCATCAGACATTCTGTCAAGACATTTTTCATATTTTCAACTCTTAGAAATCAGATTCCTCCTCAGATACTCCTTAGCTGTATGATCCTAGGCAAGTCTTTTAACTCCAATTGCCTATCCTTCATAGCTCTTCTTCCTTAAAACCAATCCTTAGTATAGATTCTGAGACAGAAAGTAAAAGATTATTTAAAAAAAAAAAAGAAAAAAGTGATCAGATTACTTTAGAAGTAGAGAGGGCTAGAACTGGCATTAGGCATGACCTACTCTAACTTCCTCTACTTCTATCCTATACTCATATTTATGAAGCCCCTTCACCAGAATTACTGGTATTCAAGACCCAAGATAGCTTTTCTTTTTTCATCTCACAACAGCAGTGGGAGTTATTGCAGGAACATCAGAAAGCTGGGAAATGAAGCAATGAAGGGCTATTCCCTCAGCTGTTAGTAGCTTGGCTGACATGGTGACCAAGATATTTCACAATGAACATATTATTTGCCAGAATGAGAAAGTATTTTTAGAAAACTTTAGTCACTTAATATGTTTAGAGAGAAAAAAATCAGTTCATGTATTTGTTTGAATCTCTTAAATCCCTCACTAGTTTACTGGAATTCATCTAAAGTCTTTTTTTTAAAGGCTTGTTTGGATTTGGTAGAGAACAGGGTCTTTGAAAGCTTTTCTTTGCTTGAAAGCATGTAGCAGATGTTGCCCAAGCTCATATTGACTATAAGACACATGGGTTCAAATACTGAGCAAGTTACAATGTCAGAGGTAACAATAAGCACACAATTTGCTAAGGACTAAGCTTCTTGGGAAGCACTCTCACCCTGCCAAGAATTTCAATAGAGAAGTTCAAATACCTAGGGGATAGGTAATTTTTTCCTTCAGCTCTTTAAGGGGCTTCAAATCTTTACCAAAATCCCAGTCATTATGCTTTCTGTATCTTACTACCCTATCTGACCAACTGCTGTTTTTTGGTGACACATTAGTTGGCTCTGGGAAGTCTCAAGGAGATAATGTCTTCTTTTTTGCTCTGATTCTCTCCGTGCTTATTGACTACTAAAGAAAAGGAGTGAGTCTCAGAGAAATTACTCCTTCTCTTACCTTCTTTGCATTTTTATAATATTTTATGCATGGTTATAGTTTTTCAGTAAGATTAGATCATATATGAAAAAAAAGCACACATGTAATGCGATTTTGACTTTATTTTCTAATTGGCTAAGCTGTCCTTCCAGAAAGACTTTCCTTATTAATGATGGGTATTTATGCTAGCTAGGGTGTAAAATACTACAAATTATACACATTGTGCCTATATTCTGTGAGGGCAAAAAACCCTGTGACCTTCCCATTGCCCATTTATGGAGCACATGATTTGTATCTTCTCCACGTTTTCTCTCATGGTTCATTTAGGTCAAGACAACCCTTGGACACCACTTGTTTTCTGTGGCATCACTTTTTTTTTCACATTCTCTTGCCTTTAATTTTGCCTTCCTTCTTTTTATCATTGTGTTATTTCTCATGGTCTTCTGGTAATGATGGCTTCCCTTTGTACTTTTCAACATTGATGCATTGTGGG
Organism: Monodelphis domestica; assembly: GCF_027887165.1. Lineage (NCBI taxonomy): Eukaryota > Metazoa > Chordata > Mammalia > Didelphimorphia > Didelphidae > Monodelphis > Monodelphis domestica. Next base: position 617,430,064 of record NC_077227.1, read on the forward strand.
TGAAGTGAAATCTGATGAACTGTTTGTAAGGATTCCTATTACAGAAAAATAAAAACCTAATTGAAGAGAAGAATGGTTGGGAACAATGCTCCAGACCTCAGTGGTAGATTCTGGGTTCAACAAACCACCATTTATCTCAGTTGAGCCTATAAGTCATTAAAGACATAGTGATTTCCTTGTCTTTAGAGAGCTGGAAACTCAAGTTCCATGTTCTTATTAGCAATTACCAGTTTATAGAATTAGATCATCTTAATTCTAAAAAGAATCTACTTATTATGAAAAGTAATAGTTTGGTTGTGGTAGTCCTAGGAAAATGCTAAACTTAGGTCTGATGCCAAAGACCAGGGTGTCTCCAACTTCTATCTTCTATCATCTGCCATATTTGGAATTTTGCTCTTTTCTCCACAGATCAGAAATTTGATATGTTCCTTATTAATTGAGGCAACATTTTGAAAATGCTATGGGACCTCTAAATGGAGAGGAGAAATTCATGCTTTACTCTTATAGAATCCCCGGGTGAAATCTATAGGCCAAATTTGTTAATAAATGCTATTATAATTTTACCATTTATTACATATGCTATAAAGGTTTTCAAAAGTGGATTCCAAAAATGAGTTATAAGAATAATCTCCTAGTAAGAACATAAGACCTATGGGAAGGAATAAGCCACTCAGAATGAGCAAGATTACAATGAATTAAGGAAATAGGGAAGAGTTCATTCTTAGGAAATATAACTATTAGCTTTAGGACTGTGTGATTTAAAACAGAGAAACCTTATAGATCATTTCATCCAATAGCCTGTTTTTTTTTTAATTCATTCTGCTATCCACTTCTATTTAATGGGTGAGTTCATCCAATTCACCTATAGCATTATGATTATTAACTGTGTATTGCCCTCCATAGCATTATCCCCTTTAGATACTGCTCTATTCCCTTTCACTCTTTTCCTCCTCACTAGTATTTAGCTTTTTGTAACCCCTCCAGTTCCCTCTCCCTTCAATTACACCCCCTTTCCTTTGTTCCCCTTTTTCTCTGTAGGGTGGTAGAATTCTATACCACACTGAGTTTACTCATTTACCCTTCTCTGAGTCAGTTACAAAAAGAATAAAGTTTAAGCATTGCCTGTCACCATCCTTATTATCCCCTCTCTGTATTGGTTTTTATCTCCTCTTTATGTTAATTAACTCCATTCTATCTCTCCCTTCCCTTTTCTCTCAGTGCAACCCTCTCTTTCAGCCCTTGATTAAATTTTTACATCATTCTATGCATACATATCATATCATGTATACATATCATTCCATATCATCACATTTTCCAATACATCATATTATTATATATCATCATATACATCATATTATTATAATCAGCTTTCTTTTCCACCCTCTTACTGAATAAATTACTACTCCCTTCTCTACTACTGAGAGAAATTTTTGAGAATTATAGAAATCCTCTTTCTATGTAGACCTATAAACATTTTTGCCTTAATGAATTCTTAAAATTTTCTCTTTCTTATTTACCTTTCTGGACTTTTCTTGTGTTTCATATTTGGCATTCAAATTTTTTTGTTTAGGTCTGGCTTATTCCTCAGGAATGCTTGGAAATCTCCTATCTTATTGAATGACCACTTTTTCCCCTGAATGAATATGCTCAGTTTTGCTGGATAGGTCACTCTAGGTGGTGAAACCAAATCTTTTGCCTTCTTGAATATCATATTCCATGCCTTATGATCCTTAAATGACGAAATCACTAGGTCCTGAGTGATCCTGATTGTAGCTCCATGGTATTTTAAGGGTTTCTTTCTGGGTGCTAGAAGTACTTTTTCCATGGCTTGGTGGCTCTTGAATTTAACTATTACATTCCTGAAGTTGTTGGTTGAGGATTTCTTTTTGGAAGTGATTTGTGAATTCTTTTAATTTAAATTTTCTTTTCTTTTTCAAGGATCTCTGAGCAGTTGTCTTTGATAATTTCTTGTAATATGATATCCAAGGTGTTTTGGTTTTTTTTGTCATCATGGCTTTCAGGTAGACCAATAATTCTCAGATTATCTCATAGATCTATTTTCTAGGTCAATGGTTTTTTCAATAAGATATTTGACATTTTGTTCTGTTTTTTCATTCCTTTGATTCTGCTTTATTATTTCTTGATTTCTCTTGAAATCATTAGTTTATACATGATCAATTCTGATTTTTAAGACCTGGTTTTCCTCCATCAGTTTTTGGTTCTCCTTTTTCAATTGGCCCATTTCTTGTGTCACTTTCATTTCTTCTTCCATTGCTTTCACTTCTTCTTGCATTACTTTCATTCCTCTTCCCCACTTTTCCTCTATCTCTCTTAATTGGTTTTGAAGTATTTTTTGAGCTCTTCCAGGCTCTGTGCCCATTCCATATTTTTCTTTTGGACTTTGTGTGTGTGTGTGTTTCCTTTGCTTTCACTGTCCCCTTCTGTGTCTGCACCTTGTTCTTTGTCTCCATAAAAACTCTTTAGAGTTAGGTGCTTTTTTGGTTGTTTTATCATTTTTCCTATGTAATTATATGTAGAAAAGATTTAGAAATAATTCTACTATAGTAAATGAATCCAGTGACTTAGAATTGGGAAGACTTGAATTTGAATCTCATCTCAGATAGGAGCTATGAGATTCTTGGTAAGCAAACCAACTTTTTAGTCAGTTTCCTAATCTGAAAATGGGATATATATATATATATATATATATACACATACACACACAAACACACACATACAACATTTTGGAAAACTTAAAGCACTTTGTAAATGCTATTATTATTTTCTTCTTAAAGCAAACTATTTTCAAAAATCTTCAGTCTGCCAAAATTCTGCCTCATTAACAATATTTCTCTTGGCCTTACTGACATTTAGAACCAATGTGGTGTAATGGATAGAGGGCAAGAAGATCTTAGTTCATATCCTGTGTCTTATACTAAGTATTTCACCAGGACCATAAACTAACCTCTCTAATCTTAGGAGTCTGATCTGAAAAAAAAGAGGTATTAATAGCCATACTACATACCTTATAGTATTATTGTGACACTTAAATGAAATAATACATTCAACATTTATAAATGTCAGTTACTTTTATTTCCTAAAATTATCTTCTCTCCCTCCTAGCAATCACTATTTTATTGATTGTAATGATAAATAACACAAGTACTTGTTTGTTGAAAATATTATAACTGAGACTCTCCCCAAACATTTGAAATTGAATGAAATCAAATAGAGAAAGGAAATAGCATATATAAATCAATTTAGGTTTGTTGTCTGATTTTCATTAGGCAAGCCTCTTACTAAACCACGTTAAAATGATACTAGCCAACTCTAGTGTACTGGAAAGAATACTGGTTTTGAAGACAGAAGACCTTAGTTGTTTTTATAGTATTTCAAGTTATCATCCTATATTTTGTATGTTTCTTTAGAAAATTCACTTAACTTTCCTGGACCTCAGTTTCCTCATCTGTAAAATGAGGGAGTTGGAATGAGTCTGTCCTCTAAGGTCACTTCCAATTATAAATCTATGATATGGACATGATATAGATATATGATATAGGTTCCATGATTCTTAAAAGAGTTTTCTATATTCTTTCACTTACTTTCAATAAACACACTTTGAGTCTAGCCATCCAACAAGTTCTGAATGAATCTGATTTTATTATATCAAATGAATACATTTTTCCTTTTTCCTAAACATCAGTCACATATTAGCAACTGCCTACTAGATATTAACAACTCTGTAACCTAGGAACTCCAACTTGTACATGTACTAAATAAAAGTAATTAAATTTTCTTTCAAATTCATTGATCCCTCCTTTTTGACACTACCATATTTTTAGCTTTCCAAATTCACAAATATGAAATCAAGTTTGACTCTTTCTTGTCCATCAATTTAAAATATAATCTCCAACTACATGCCAATTCTTATTTATCTTACCTCTACAACACTTTATTAATGCATTCCTTTCTTTTTACTCAGATATATTCTACTTTCATTTAATACTTCTCACTCCTAGACCTCATTACCTCTCACCTAGATTGATGCAACTGTTTCTTAGTCCTTTTTTTTCCCTTCCAGTTTCTTCAATTTCCCATCTATTTTCCATGTGGTTACCATCTGACATTCCTTAAACACAAATCTCAACATATCATCACCAACTATACTCAAAAAGCTTCAATGGCCTTAAAATTCCTTTGGAATAACATGCAAATTCCCCTAATATTTAAAGCCCTGAACAATATGGTTCTCCCTCAACTTTTCAGTATTTTTTTATATTACACTTCATGTACTAGATTCCAGTGAAACTTTCCTTCTAATTCCTGAATATGTGACAATCCACTTCCTAACTCTTTGCCTTGCAGTAGGTACTCCAAATATCTAGAAATCCCTATCTTCTTACCATTGCCTTTGTTGAATCTTTTTCTTTCCACAGAGTTCAGGTGTCAATTAAGACTTTGACTCTTGTTCACTACCTTTCTTCCCATCTCTGACCTTCAGTTATACCAATTTATTTCCTCTTAAGATCATTTTGAATTCCTTTTTATAGAGTTTTTATTTACTAAAATATGTATTGAAATTTAATTCAGCAAATATTTTTTAAGGGTCTCCTCTATGTGAGGCATGGAAATTAAATGGTGCCTACCCTAAAGGAGCTTACATTCTGCTGTAGGAGTTTACATTTTTATGTAATAACTGCGTTTTGATGCTGAAGAAAGTGGTTCATTTCCCTGTTAATGAATCTTTATTGAAAATAGATATTTTAAAAAAATCTCCATCATGCAATGCAGATTGCTCTTCCTCATTTTTCCAGTCTTTATACATCATACTTTTGTCCACTTTGAAGTCCAATGAGCCTGCTTTGTTGCTGTTTTTTCAAATAGAACATTATTCCTCTAGACATTGCGTATTTTTACTGATTATACCTTCTGCCTGGAATAGTCTCTACTTCCTCATCTCAGCTTCCTAAATGTTCTCCCTTCCCTCCAGTTTCATTTAGTCTCATTTTCTTCAAGAAACCATTCTCAGGGCTCCTTAATCTTATTTCCTCTTCTCTGAGAAATTCCAAATTTGTTCTGCTTATTTCTTATTGTACATAGTGGTTTGCATATTATCTGCCTCATTAAACTGTGAGCACCTCAAGAGAAGAAACTGGCCTTTCTTTGGCTTTTATTCTTATCCTTTAACTATGTGCCTAGAAGATACGAGGCACTTAATAAATAATATTTGGCTAATTGACTGACTGATCATAGAAATTCTCTAATTATTTTAATAATCTTACTGGGAAGTCTTCCCTCCCCTCTCCCAGAACTGACAAGCAATTCCACTGGGCTATTCATCTATCACTGTTCAAAACATATTTCCATGTTATTTATATTTGCAATAGAGTGATCTTACCATCAAAACACCAATCATATCCCTATCATACCACATGACCAATCATATGTTTTTCTTCTGCATTTCTGCTCCCACAGTTCTTCCTCTGGATGTAGATAGCATTCTTTCTCATAAGTTCCTCTGAATCATCCTGGATCATTGCATTGCTGCTAGTAGAAAAGTCTGTTACTGAATATATTATTCTTAACTTTATTTCCTTCATAGATTCTCACCAATATACACACACATATGTGTGTATGTGTGTCTTATTTCATAACATGATGAGCACAGAAATATGATTTGCATAATAGCACATGTATAACACATATCATATTGCCTGCCATCTCAAAAGAAAAGGTAGAGCAGGGAGAAAGATATCACATATTACAAAATATCAGAAAATTATTGTTAAAACCGTATCTGCATGTAATTTGGGAACAAATAAAATTTTTAAGGAACATAAAAAAGCAAAAGAGCTTGGAGATAAGGCTTAATTTATTATAACAAAGAAGCCAAATGGCTTGAAAAATGAGCACCATTTTAAAGATGAGAAAACTGAAAATAACAGACGTTAAGTGATTTTCTGAGGGTCACAGTGAGTATCTAAGGTTACAATTGAACTCATGTCTCTAACTCAAGGTCACTGTATCTCTGTGGTGCAAATGAGTAATGAATTTAAATTAATCAGTTTAGGTGTTTATATACATTTTATTTTGGATTTTGGAGAGACGGGCCTTGAATTTTTATTGGAGGACAGGGTGGAGAGAAGTGACATGCAGAATGTTTTACAGGGCAGCTAGGTGGCTCTGTGGATAGAGAGCCAGACCAAAAGATGGGAGATCTGGCTTCAAATTTGGCTTTAAACACTTCCTATAATGATGGAAACTGGAAACAAGTATGGAGGAAAAGACCAGACTAGAGGGAAGGCATTGAAGAGAAATTCACCAGTAGTCAGGGTATGTTCCCCCCTGCAACATCTTTCTATGGCTACAGTATACACACACACACACACACACACACACACACACACACACACACACACACACACACATATATATTCGCAGCAGGTTATCCTATAGGAACTTACATATATTGTAAGGGATTCATAAATATTTGATTAATTGTGTTCCTTGGTTCCCATCATTGTGCTTAGGAACAGGGCCAACAAAGTACAGCCAACTGGTCAATATAAAGATGAAAGCCATCCCCTTGACCTTATTAACCTCACATTTCAATCAACTGAGCAGATAAACCATGGAGAATTATAGCTTCATAGAGAACTTACTATGAACTTCTTTGGTATCCCATTCTATTATTTCATAATCCCTAAAGACATGAACATTTCCCTTCTGTCAGGAGCAAGTAATTTGCACATCAATTAAGCATAGTTCTTGGAATCCAAGCTTCTTTATTTTAAACTTTCCTAGTAAGCCAAGGCAAGAGGCAGACTTCTTCTGCTCCATAGCATTCATACTTTGGATACTTAAGGGAAGTTAATCTTTAGCTTAAGATGAAGCACTTAAAATGCCATGTGAAATATACAAAAGGGCCACTTTATCTTGTCAGAGTCTGCCATGGCCTTTCAAAGATGAAGAAATATAAGACTCCTGTCTGAAATACAAGCAAATGACATCAGAAAGAACTGAAATGTCAACATGAAACACTATTTTTCCCTCTAAGGATTGTTGTTTCAAAGAAAAAAGGATGGATGACAGGGTTATGATACCCAGATGAACTTACTTTCTCATGATTCCTTTCTACACATGAAGAACCTCTTTTATTAACTCAGTTGTAATGTTCAATGCCAATGGAGAAAAAAGAAAAACCCCAATTATATTATCTGTCATTCTTGGTTTTTTTTTGAGTTAGATGAGCACTTCACTTTTAAAAATTAAGTAAAATGATAGGTTTTGCTCAGTGGTTCAACACTTGTCATTTGCCTAATTCTGAATATGTATATATATATATATGTATGTATGTATATATATATATATGTATTTTGAATTTGAGGTCCTTCTTGCACACACACACACACACACACACACACACAATCCTACTGATCACTTAATCCGAGAGCATGAAGTTGAGTTATTGTCACCCTGGTAGGCATAGATTTACATTTCGTCATAGTTAAATAACCAGGCCCATTTTGTGACCAATTATATGAGATAGTACTACATATGAGACAATAATGATATGAGGAAGTAGTCCATATGTAGTACTATCTCATATAATTGGTCACAAAATGGGCCTGGTTATTTAACTATGACGAAATGTAAATCTATGCCTACCAGGGTGACAATAACTCAACTTCATGCTCTCGGATTAAGTGATCAGTAGGATTGTGTGTGTGTGTGTGTGTGTGTGTGTGTGTGTGTGTGTGTGTGTGTGCCATTTTCTAAAGAACAAATTTTCTCAGATGTGAGTAGCCATATACTTCAGAAACTGTATAATATGATATTAACTATAGAAATATAATGAATATGAAGCATATTTCTATTAAAAATTAAAAAAAAAGGTATTCATGGAGGCTCCAACTCAACTCAACTAAAACACTCATTCTGAAATCACATGAAATACTTAGTTCCAAATGGATTGACTAGTCTCAGGGCAAAACAACATCAATAGCAACAACAACAATCTGGAGATCATTAATTGAAGCTCTTATTCTACAGGAATTTTTCCTATTGGAAATTGGAAACTGAGGAACTAGGATAAGGAAACTGAAGTTAAGATCATGGAACTGACTTGTCAGGATGACACAGTATGTGTGGAGCTATAATTAAAAAATAAGTCCTTGACTATAGATTTGGTGGTCTTCTCATTTACATCATGTTATTATCTTTCTGGTTTGAAAAAAACTTGAAAATTAAATAAACTAATATAGGAGGTCAAAAAAATTGTCTCAAAGAAAACAAAAGATTTTGTCAAATTCCATATTTTTTCCTTTGAGACTTGTTCATGTCCTTCACCAAATTCTTCTGATTAAATATGGGTCTGTGATGAAGAGTAAAACTGATAAATGTCAGTTTAGCCATCTTCTCCCTACTGGGTAATTATGGGGAACTGAATAATGATTAATAAAAGGAAGGTAAGAGAAGTCAAAACAGAGTAGATAGTTATCAATCATCCCCTTTAAAAAATAAATTCACTTCAATCAAAAGAAATGGAATTAAAGAAAATCCAAATGATTGCCTAAGGCAATCTAAGGCAATATATGTATGTGTATTATACATCTGTATATATATTACATATGCTTTTATACCCTATATTTTATATAAGGTAGGAAGAACTTCTTTAGGACCTTAGAACTATAAATTGCATCTGCTGAAAAGAGAATTCACAGAAATTTAATTGTTTCTTGAACTGCATTTTCCCACAGCCATTTGCAGATTAAATATATATGTTTAAACCAATTATATGTCAGCAAACATCTAATTGTAGTTTGTCATGCAAAGTAATAAGAAATAAGCATTCATTTAAAATATTATCTTAATTATGGTAATGGGTTTAATAGAAACCAACAGAATTATTGGGTAATATTAACTTGTTACATTTAAAAATAATGTGTTGAGTTTTAATAGTAATATCTTTCTAATAATTTAATTGTTATAGTAGAGAGGTAAATATAAATGAAATTAAATGGTCCTGAAAAACCAAAAGAATGATACTAAAATCCTGCTCAGGTTTGGCATGAATAAAGTTGTTTTCTGTCACACAAAATGAATCTAAATTTTTTTTCTTTATATTTTCTGTTGAGAAATTTGAAACAAAAATAAATGATGACATTGTGGGAAACAGGAATATTTGAGAGGTTAGGTTCTGGAAATGAAGATAATACGCTCCACTATCTACACTAATGGAATTCCAACATGAAACAAGCACTGCCAATGAGAAAATAATACCCAATTTACCTAATTTGACATTTTTCTTTATACTACTGTTCAAAGTTAGCCATTTTCTTTCTTTCTTGTCACTTATGGTATTTAGAATGAAGATGAAGGAGTTTTTCTGATTAATTTTTCCCTCTTTGAAAGTAATTTTAGAACCATAGAAATTCATAATTCTGATATCAACATATAAATAATTCTAATGGAGAGAAGATTCACACTTTAGGTACAGGTTTAAATTGGAGAACATTTGACATTTGAGATGTCTTATTTCTGGTATTCAATTATTTTAAGAAAATTAATTATGAAAGCTTAAGATCTATTCTTCAGAATCAACAGCTATACAGCATAAATTCTGTCAAATCTAAACAGAAATGTATGAAAGCCAGAGTAATTCCTCAACTATAACTTGCAAGCTAAATTCCTGTGATAATATGCTATTGTGTTCTACTCAGACATTTATTTCTCTAATAAAGCATTGAGATTATAAAATATTGTAGTATATCTAAAATGGGCTGAAGTACAATTTAATAGGAAAAGAAAAAAACAGTAAAATACCAACAAGAAATTCAAGTACCCAAGGTTTATGAGGTAGTTTGTTGCTTCCTTTCTAATTATACCATTTGCTTTATTCTACTTCTAATTATGGTACCTTTCCTTTGAGATAACTGTGTGCTTTGGAAAACTATTAAAAAGTAAATGCGTTGGTAGAGACTAAAGAGCCACGAATACCTTTTCACCTGGAGTGGTCTTTCCCTGGGGCATCTATCTAATCAGTGAGTTAAGGTGGCAGAAGATGCCCCCCCAATACCCAAAATGGTGGTTTTCTTTAGTTACTAGCTAAATCTGGGTAGCTAGGTAGTGTAGTCCATTGAGTAGCACCTGTCAAGAAGATTTATTTTCTTGAGTCCAAATCTGGTTTCAAACACTGGCTGTGTGGACCTTGGCAACTCACTTAACCCTGTTAGCCTCAGCTTCCTCATCTGTAAAATGGGCTGGAGGAGGAAATTACAAATTAGTCCAATAGTTTTTCCAAGAAAAAATATGCATTCACAGAGTCAGACAGCACTGAAAGACAACTAAACAAAACAACAAAAATATAATTTGTGCCTTTGCAATGACGATTTGCAATGAAGCACTACAAAGTGCTTCAAATACTGAGCACACATTTGCTCTCTAGTTATGCTTCTGATAATTTGGCATAGTTGAGATTTCATGCCTATCTCTATATTTCTTTTGGGTTTATTCATTCTAGTCAATTAGAATGAATGCATTTCTTCCTGGTTCCACATAAAAATTGATGTATTGAATTAATAAAGCAAAAATCACTACTAAGAGAACTGAGATACCTTTTGTTAAAATCTTGTAAACATTCTAAAAGAAAATTATGAAATGAAGTGTTAAATGACTGATAAAAGCAGATTAAAGAATTTTCTAAATACTACTAAAGCATAGCTACTTCTTGGGTCATTTATTTGAAGTTTCATTGCCCCCTCCCCTCTCTCTCACCCTCTCTCTCTCTCTCCCTTCTGTCTGTCTGTATGTCTCTCTCCACTATCCCCAATAGTTCCACTGAATGCTTTTATATAAAATAAAGTTGAACAAATTAATTCAATTTTGAGATCATTAAAAAAAATATATATACAACATTTTACATATGTAGTCTCCAAACTTTCTCCTAACAGGAAGGAGATTTATTAAATTTTTACTCCTATATTAAATATATTACATTACAACCCATCTGAGCTTATTGTTTTTTTTTTTTTGGTGATAAGATTTTTTTACACTGCCTAAGTTCTCTCTATTTTCTATAGGTTTTCCTTTTTTTCTCTTCCAGTAATATTTTAAATTCTTCACATTCATTTGCTATTATAGTACAGAGATCTTTATATATAAATATATGTATGTATATATCAGAATTTGATTTTTCATTCACCAATCAATAATCATTTTGTTTCCAAGATTTTTTTGTCTGTATATTTTCCTTTTTCTATTTATTTTTTGTCACTGAATTCCTGGATATATTGCTTTTCTGGATCAAATTTATAATAATTTAATGACTTTTTCATATAATTCTCTATGGTTTTATAGAATACTTGGATTACTTCCTAGCACCAGACTTATATTAATCCATGAACCTCTTTTCCTTTAGTCCCTCTAATATTGATCATTTCCATTTTTAATCATCTCTGTATATTTGATGTGTGTGAGGCAAAAGCTCAGATTTTTTTAATTTGAATTTCTCTTATCATTAAGTAATAACATTTAAAAAAAATAGATGCCTGTAAAAACATATTAACTGATGCAGTGAAAAGAAACATAACATTGTACACAGAAACAACAATGATGACTGAATGTGAATAACAGATATTCTTAGCAATACAATGATCTAAGACAATTCTGAAGGACTTATGATGAAAAATGTTATCTATCTCCAGAGAAAGAACTGATGGAGTTTGAATGCAGACTGAAGCATCTTCTTATTTGTTTTATTTTCTTCATGATTTTTTGACACATCCTCTTCTGCAACATGATCAACATGGGAATGTTTTTTGCATCATCACACATGTATAACATAATCAAATTGCTTACTATCTCAGTGAAGGGAGTGGGAATGGAGAGAGGGAGAGCATTTTCACTCAAAACTTTAGAAAACAAATGTCCAAAATGCTTCAAATGTAATTAGTAAAAATGAAATATGAAAAGATTTAAAAATGGATTTTGAATACTTCCATTTCACATGCTTAAAAGCTATTTGTTCATATAACAGATATTGGAAAATGGCTCTTAAACTTATCCTATATATGTTGAATATCAAATTTTTCAGAAATATTTTATGAAAATATTTTTCCTTGGGCACTATTTACAATGTGGCATATCTATTCTCTTCTTTCTCCTTAACATCACTACCACCTTACTTCAGTTACTAATTAATTCCTCCCTGACCTATATGCTGCCTCTAATCTCCCTCCTCTCCAATTCATCTTCCACTTGATTATGAAATTAACTTTTCTAAGATAGAAGTTTGATCATGTCAATCCCATGCTCCACAATTATCAGTGGCTACCAGTGATTTCTAGGATTAAATACATTTCTTCACTAAACAGTTAAAGCTATACCCAACTTGGCTTCAACCTCTACTTCTTTTCTTCTTTTAAATAAAGTATATTTCAAGTGCAATTCCTTGATGACAGCTATCAGTATTCTTCCCAAAATTATATTGTGTATATGTTGTATTTATTTACTTATACAATATATCATCTAAGAGAATGTAAACTCCTTAAAGACAAAGATTCCTTTTTTATTTGTCCATTGCTTCGACTATTATGCATATATGAGATGAGATTCATTAAAATGATTAGCACAGTGCCTCGTAAATAGCAGGCATTATATAAATGTTAGTCGTTTTTGTTATTATTAAATACTAGGAGAGGACTAAATATTTGTATTTTTCTTGTTCATCCTACCTTTATTTGTTTATTTTATATCATCTCACATTTGTGTTTACTTTCTAAACTGTACTGATAGTCATCAGTGCCTAAAATACTTACTCATTCCCTCCTCATAGTTCCATTTAAGAATTCTTGTTTTTTCAAATCTCAACTTAGGAACTATAATTTTTTTGTGAAAGTTTTCCTGATATTCCTAGTTGTAACTGCTCTGATCTCTAATTACCTTATATCTTACTTGTTTGAGTATCTGTCATATGCTACCTATTTCCCCCACCCAGTGGAATAGAAACAGTTTTAATACAGAGATTGACTTCTTCTAGTGAGTCAGTCATCATTTATTAAGCACTGACTCTGTGCCAAGCAAGCACCATGCTCTGAGCTGAAGCCTCTCAAAGAGAATCCAGTCGAATGATAGTGGAGGAGGGAAGAAAACAACATGCATACTACTATAGAGGGTATAAACTGGAGATAATCAACAGAGGGAAGATGCAAGAATGAAGAAGGATTATAAAAGACTTTTTGAAGAAACTGTAACTTGAGTCTTGAATTTAGTGCCATGTCTCATATAGTAGTTACTCAATAAATGTTGGTTGATTTAATTCACTGAATTGGCAAAGAAGGAACATAGGCGGTTTCAGAATTGAGAGGGCCTTAAATGTCATAATCCTTTTGCTTCAAAGAAATCCTACTTAGAAGGTCTTTCACAGGTCTTTTCAAAAGCTTTTCCTCCAGGGCAGTATCTTTTAACATAACTTTGTGTTCACAAGGCATTATATTTGTGTGTGTATGCATGCATGCATGTGTGCATGCACGTGTGTGTGTGTGTGTGTGTGTGTGTGTGTGTGTATTTTATCCCTGGAATCTTTCAATACTCAAATAATTTTCTGAGTTGGTGAGAACCTCAAAAACTATTACAAAAAATCAAATATTTTCAGAAAAGTTTAATCCACAGAATAAAGGTAATTATACCATCTAGGAAACAAGAAAAGCATGAAAAGCAAACATTTCAACTTCTTTAATTCTATGCCACTATATCATTTATGTGTAGAGGTATGGCTTTGGATAGAAAATGCTGAAGTTAACATGTAAATGATGGTGTTGAGTTAAAAGTTTGTAAAAAACATTCACATCTTTTTTTTTCTAGAGTCAACATAACACTACTTCAAAAATTAAGAAAAAATATAATAAATGTAGAAACAGATGGGAGATTTGCTATTTGACCCACTTACCCAAAAGCTTTAAAAACGTAACCCAGTTACCTCAAAAAAGAAGGTGGCTTTTGTTTTTATCTTTAAGTAGGGGTCAGGCTTACCACACAGAAAATGTAACAGTTCAAAAAACTGCCTTATTCCAAGATCCTGTCTCTCCAGAAAATCATAATACAAAGGAACAAAATAGTGGCTAGTCCTAAAATCATCAGAACATTTACTACAATCATAGGATCACAGAAATATTGATATGGCCCTGGAGGTGATATAGACCATTTAATCAAATTCCCTTACTTGATTGATTGATTGATAAGGAAACCAAGATCCAGGGACCTTAAATAACTTCCCCAAGTCCACACTACTAATAAGTAGCAAAGGTAAGATTTGATCCCTGAGACTCTTTTAAATTAATTTCTTTTATAACTGTACAACATTGCCTTTAAGTCATTCAACTAATTTAACTATATTCAATTCATCCCAGTTGCTTGTTCTATGAGCACTCCTGTTTGAAGGAATGGGGCAGTTACTGCAGGAATATTTTTAAGTGAGATCTGAAAGAAAAAATCAAGGAGAAATTTCTAGAAGTGTTCAGGATTGGCTGTGGCAAATATAGGAAGTGCTAATGAAAAGTTCACAGACTAAGCAGACTGCTTCCAGTTCTAATGGATTTTGACAACTATTTGCATCTCAAAAAGATGTGAAAATTCCCCTATTTTTTAAATAGAATTCTAGGAAAAGAAGATTTCACACCTTCCTCCTAACAACTATTTTTATATTTATATCAGGAAGGTCATGGACAGAATGGAATAGACACTGAAGAGAATTACCAGAAATATGAAGAGGGTTGCCTAACAATACCAAAAAGGTTTCAATTGAAAGAATTAGGTGCTCTATATTTAGTCTGGGGGGTAAAAGGAGACCTATGGGGAATATGATCACTTTCTTCAAATATTTGAAAAATAATAAGGTAGAAGGCATCACTAGACTTAATCTATGATTTTAAATTCAAAGGATTTAGAGTTAGAATGGACCCCAAAAGCTATCTCATTCATCCCTTTAGTTTAGAGAGAGAAACTAGAGACCAAGAAGTTTTGTAACTTACCCAAGGTAACAAAGGATTTGAACTCAGTTTCTGTGACTCAAATGCCATCATTCTTTCACTGTATCACACTGCTATAATAGAGTTTTTTATAACCATTATACTGCAAGAATGAGAGGAAAAGTAATTTCCTTTTATTAACCACCTTACTCTAATTAATAGAATGCTATTAGTTATTTCTGGGAGAGGCCAGGTGACATATATTAATATAAAATACATAGAAATAAAGATAAGCTACAGTAATACCCCCAGAATGTGTTGTGCTTTTTTGAAAATATACATATTTTCTAAATGACTACTTAGAAGGTATTTTTATGTGGACCAAACACACCTTATATTTAAGATGTTATCTGATTTGAGGGGGGAGGAGTATTTTTGTATACAATAAAAATGATCTATGGTATTTCATAACTAATTTTGAACCTTTGTACTAAAATGTTCAGTTACAGAAGGAGATTTTGCTCTAAAAAGTTTAGGAAACTTTGAAAATCATTTACCTTTCAGGAATTCTTTCTTTCTTTCTTTTTTAAACCCTTACCTTCCATCTTGGAGTCAATACTGTGTATTGGCTCCAAGACAGAAGAGTGGTAAGGGCTAGGCAATGGGGGTTAAGTGACTTGCTCAGGGCCACATAGCTGGGAAGTATCTGAGGCCAGATTTGAACCTAGGACCTCCCAGCTCTAGGCCTGGCTCTCAATCCACTGAGCCATGCAGCTGCCCCCTCAGGAATTATTTCTTGCAGAAACTATAAAACTGGGATCAGATGAGATGACCTTCAAAATCCTTTTTAACTCTAAAATCTTTTAGTTCCAAAATAGTTGTCACTGGAAGACAGGGCATGGATCAATAGGTAGAAAATATTGGGAGGAAGATTTAAATTCAATATTAGGGGAAAAAATCTTCCCAAGAAACACATTTGTGTGTGTGTGTGTGTGTGTGTGTGTGTGTGTGTGTGTGTGCAATTGACCTCTAGAGAGTCCTACTTTCCTGCCTCCTTTTGCAATAGAGATGATCTACAGTTCTTAAAGGGTATTCCAGGGGTGTATAAGTTTTGACAGATATTACCATTCTCAAAAGGCTTTAAAAATTGACCCATTAACAGTATTTTTGGTATAAGAAACAACCAGTTGATAATAAAGAAGCATCTGACCAGAAGGTTGATAACCTTATGATGAAATGTTTTAGGGCAATTGCACTTAGAAATTGTTTTTGGGGAAAATTTCACTTAGAAATATGTGGAAACATTCTACTCTTACAATGATGATGAAAGGACATTCCAAGAATCATATGATATTAGATCATTGTCAAACAATAATTTGACTAGAGGTACTATAAATATAAGCTCCTTTTCCAAGGACCAGTAAATTGATATATTATTAAAAGGGCTGAATCATATCAATCTTGATATTCTTGCTATAAAAAAGAACCACAAGAAAGCAAGAAGCTACATGATAGGATAGTCAATAATTGATTCTTGGAGAAGCAAAGAAAGTTAACAGAATAGGTTTTATTATATGCTCAGAAGACACAAGAAATATTATTTCATGGGAAATATGGTCATCACATATTGTAGTACTAATTATAAACATTTAAGGCAGTCTATCATGAAAATAATTGTAGCTTAAAGACTACCATAAATCACTGAGAAGAGATAGTTAAGAAATTCTATGAAGAGTTGATAGGAGTTTCTAAATTAAGCCAACATATAATATGACTTCATGACTTCAATATAAAGATGATAAAAAATATTATAAAAATTATGAGCTTTGTATAAGCATTACAATCATTATTAATATTCTTTTTATTTACATATTACATTAAATTATACAATAATTGTATGTTATTATATTCTAACTCTTTATAATGATTATAAGTTTAGACATAGCTGTAACATAATAATTCTGTGACTGTAACCAAGTCACAACTTCCAGGTCTCAGATTCCTTATCTATAAAATGAAAGAATTGGATTATGTAACTTGTAAGATCCTTCTCAATTCAATTTAATTAAGTTCAATAAGCATTTTAAAGTGTCTACTATAGGCCTGATAATGTAATCAGTATGGGTATTCAAAAAGAAAACAAAAACAACAACCAAAGAATAGCTCCAACCCTCAATCAACTTGCATTTCCTATTAGGGAATCTTATGGCTCTTAATATGATAGTTTGATACTATGTATAATCAATATACAGTTTAGCAAGCCCTTACTTTGTGAACAAAGGCACAATTTCCTCTTGCAGACTATGGAATGTTGGTTTACATAAATGGAAATCAATTTCATTTTCCAATATAAAGCTTTATCTTACATATGTGTGTATGTTTGAATGTATACATTATTAATGTATATATGACTATATAGTACATATAATAGATATACAATCCTATAATATATTGGTATATATGTGTACATACATATTAAAATACACATATCCCATTTAATATATACAATATGTATATACACATATTATATATTTGTGTATACATATATACATATTCACACATATATACACATAGGTATTTATTTACTTATTTATAAACACATATCCTATTGCATTCAATAAACATTTATTGTTTATCTTTGACATGTACTGACTGAAAATCAGGGGCAAATCACAATGCTTCAAATATCCCAAGGCAACTCCTTAAAACTATTCATTGCAGAGGTGATGCTGATCTTCCTTAGTAGAGAGAGAAAAATGTTTCTCCTGGACTGTGAAATACCTAAGTAATCTATGGTCTAGTCCATGGAAAAAAATGTGTTTGCAGATGTATTGACTCCAAATTTATATACATTTGGGATATGGTTATAATCAAGTCTTAAATTGTACACTACAAATCTGTGTGTCACTGTAGAGTATAGAGAGCAAAGCTCAGGGAGAAATCTGCAAAAAATAATTGAAGGCTTCAGGACCAGCATTGATGAACAGCCCAAACTACAACCATTCATTAAAAATATAATCTGTGTGGCTTCCACGAGATATGTGCATCTCCTCAGTAATACTTTCCTTTCCTCTCAAATGCACTTAATTAACCAGAGTTCCCCCTTCTGCATCCCCTTGGCTTGACAGAAGCTGTCTGTGTTAGAGGTATGCATATATATCGTTGCAGTAAAAACCATTATTTTAGAACTTAAATGTCAAAGACATTAAGAATGTGAAAACAGTCAAGCCTTGCATTTATAGAACACCTTCACCCAGATGCAAATTAATCCATTAGAAGACTTAGTATGTTGGGAATTTGAGCATTAAATAGAGAAAGGATTAATTCATTTTGCATCTTGTCCTTGAGTTTCCTGTAATGGTATATTTACAAGCTACTTAGATGGACATTTTTGCTCTTGCCCAAAATAAATAAATAAATTCATTGAGGGAAAACTTGTACATGCTGCAATAAGCATGGGACTTTATAATTCTATAAATTAATTTTAGGAGAAATCTGAAAGGCCAGAAATTCAACAAAGCCACTCAGATAGAGTAGGATCACATTCATCGCAATTGAAATTAGGGAAAAGAGAAAGCCTAATGCTGGTAAGTACCAAACAAGAGGAGAGAGTTCTAATGAATAAGTGAACACAATATAATTAGCATTATATATTATCAGGACAAACATTTTCACTCAAAACCATGATGTGAAATATTCTGACCTCTACAAAATACCCCACTCCATCTGAGACTAACATTGGTCTCTGAATTTCACTAATCCTTCCATCCTGTTGTTGTTTGTCATTCCAACTGGATACTGCATCAAAATACTCTAATCCTCCTAAGACAATTTGCCCATGCCACATTTACCATTACCATGGTAGTATTTTTGTCTCCCTGCTTCTGTACCCTTCTGTAAATAACGAATTACCTAAACCCAAAGACACTGTCAGAGATCATACTTTCTTTTCTTGTCCACAATCATCAAATGTTCAAATTAAGGATAGTATACTATAGTGATTGGAGATATGCTTTATCTTCTAGAAAATTATTTATGTTGGCAAAATTTTGCTCTTTATTAGTATTACTTCTACCAGTTGAAAATTCACATAAAAAGGAACATAGAATGAGGTTACTACCCAGTAAGAGTTCTTCAAATATTGGAAGACAGTTTTAACTTATCTCTTAAAAATCATCTGCTCCTTCCTCATATAAAATGATTTTCAGAACCCTTGTGGTTTTGTTCTTCATCCTTTGTATAATCTCTAGTTTGTCAAAGTTCCTTTTAGAATGCAGCATTCAGAACTGAATACAATATTCCATAATATCCACAGAACACTTTGCAATGATTAGTTTTTAAACCAGGATTCTGAACTTCAATTAATTCAACCTATGGTCACATTTACTCTTTTAGCAATCTCTAAACTTAGAGACTCTTATTTTTTATTGTTCGTTAGTCACTTAATTGTTCTGCTTTGTGACATCTCACATATTGCTATATTGTTAACTAACTTTTCCATGTAAATCTACCTTTTTGTCCAAATAGATAAGGTCTTCAATGAAAGCAACTGCATGTCATACTTTTTTTTTCATCATGCTTCTCCAAAGTGACTAGAACAATGTAATACACATAAAGCTATTCCATTAATAATTTCTGAAAATATACAGTGGGATGGATGGATTTGATGATGCATTTTAGCTCTTTGGATTTCTTTAGGAACATATATTTTTACAATCTTACTGTTTCTTTTTTTCACAATCTTTTGCCTTTAGTGAGCGGTAGCTACATGGAACTATAACTGATAGCATTCCACAGTATCTCTTCAGTGGGAAATGGAAGTGAGACTAAGGTGAAAAGGACCAGCAAAAGGAAACCCATCATATACTTTTGAACAATGTGTCCCACTTGTGGATAAGTGGAAAGCTATATCAACAGACAAAACTGCTGGATACAACTCTTAGTGGTTCTTATTGAGCAAACAGTAACAGGCTCTGCACGTGCATGGTTATCATAAGCCAGAGGTCACTCTGCAGGTGTGCATGGTACAAATCACATTAAGAGTGTTTCACTTGTTCTATCACGAACACCTGTGCACACAAGTATCAATCATCTGCAGTAGCAGTATTTTTATAAGATAATGAGACAAAAGTTTCTCTATTTATTTTTTTAGTTTTGATATCAATGTATTTTTTCAATTTATCTTGTAAAAAGAAGTGCTAATGTTATCAGCTAGTGACAGGGAGCTCTATTTCTGCATTTTGGAGTTTCTGCTTTCTAACTTTTAAATTCCAGCTCAAAGGCCTCTTCCAGTGTGACAACCTACCCTTGACCTCTCAGTCTGAAGGGTACCCCTTGTTCCCTCTGAGCTTCTGTAGTTCATATAGAAAGACATTCTTCTGGTGCATTTTCACATCACACTTTTTACAGTGTATATTCATATATATATATATATATATATATAAATGAATCTACTTCATAAGATATAAACTCAATGAGGACAGAGCCTGAAGTCTATTCATTTTTCTACCTCCTTTAGTCTTTAACAATACAGGGTCTTACACAAAGTAGGCCCTTGATAAAGAACAGATCAAAAATCAGAAATACATTAATTATTAAAATACCATTTTGGTATTTGGAACTCAGGGTATGCTGGTAAAAGTATGTTGGACACAATTTTAAGTTTAATCTACATTATTAACATTTTACCTCACTTTCTTTAAGTCTAGATAATTGACAAAACAATAAATCAAATCCTGATTTAGAGCATTTGCCAATTTCTGATATGTAAATGCTCATACTGAAAATTTAATAGTAGTCTTTCACAAGCCATTATAAGCTGACTGCAGCACACTCCAGTTATAGCCACTGTTACTTTGATCATGAAAGAATATGCTCATTACTAGCTTGAGCCTGAATTCCAAGATTTTTAAAAAATTTATATAATTATATTAATTTCCTTTTCTTCACACCCAAGTCAACCTCCCTCTTTCTTCTCTTTCTTTCCTTTCACTCCCTCCTCAAATTACATTATAAGTTCACCCAAAGCTTGTTCCAATTAGATTCAATTCACTCTTCATTTAACCAGTACCTGCTATGTATAAGATTCTGTGCTAAATACTGAGGGAAACAAAGATGATACAAATGGTGTCTGCCCTCAAAGAACTTACAGTCTACTTGTATAAGTAGATTTCTCTTAATATTGTGCTCCTAAGTAAAAAAAAGAAAAAAACACAGTTATTAGAAAGCTAACATTCCCAAGACCAAGACCAAAGAAATTAAAATACCATGAGGGAGACACAAATAGATATAGTCATCCACATTTTAAAAGCAAATGTGAACAGATCTGGGCAGGCAAGCACATACAAAGCCATTAATTTCTGAATGACTACCAACACAGACAGTTCTATGGGGTCAGTAGATCTGTCATTTTAATGTAGGCAGACAGCCAGGCCACTGTCAGGCTAATAAAGTGGGTACTGCTTAATTCCTTTAAAATATTCATTTTCATTTTATAGTTTTCTAGAGATGCAACTAGATAATTCATCCCTTCCCCCTTTTTACCTTAGGGAAAATGATTCCTTCATCCAGTTACTTAATGACAATCTTTTGGCCACTGCAGCCAGTCTGGGATTTGATATCACTCTCTGTCTGGGTTGCTCCTAATAGAACATACTGGAGCAGTATATCTTAGTTAAAATGAGAGATGAGCAAGTCCTGTCTTGGTCTGCCTGTCAGTTGTCTGTCCCTCTTTATTAGCAAGTGACAAGCAAATGCAACTGACTCTCTGTTAGCAAAACAGAGTGGCATGTTGATTATGGCCAATAGCAAAAAATGTTTAAGATTTTTCTCTCCCATTTAGCCATTTAACTAGAGATATATTCCATAGCACATATTTTATATGACTACAGGAGAACATTGATACCCTTATATTCTCTCATTATCATTAGATATGTTGTAAGTGCCATGTATATAGGAGTGGAAATACATATATCATGCATGTATGCATATAACACATGCAGACATATGCATATATATATGCAAAATGGGAAAATAGTTTTATCAGTTCTCATTATCCATTTATATATATGCATATATATAATCTCCATATATATTTCTCTAAAGTTTCTATTGTACGGGTTTCGTAACAAAATCTGTTTCTGGTATAAAATCTGAGTAAGTCAATCACCCATGACCTTAAAGGTTCTAAAGGCAGAAAACAGTGATAATGCACTGTGCATTATGCACACTGAGTCAAAAGATGGGTTGCAGAACAACGTTAAGGCCCATTATCTCTCAGTAGATTTTGCAAAGGAAGCCAAATGTTGATTAGAGCCCACTTCCATGTTGGAATAGAATTCAGGTAAAAACAGTTTAAGAGTCCAACTCAGGAAATAGTTATGAGCCAAGGAATTTACACATTACACTGCGATCCAGCTATAACTCATCAATAAAATGGAATTTAGTATAAGGTTGGTCTGTTTTGCATGTCATCTAAGGAGCTTTAGTTACTGAAGTGCCAAAAGGACCTTGATAAAAGGCAGGCTGGGCTACAGTGTCACAGATATGATGCCAAAGTATTTTTCTTTTCATAAGCCAATAACCCTTACAATCCACTTAGGGAAGCAAAGTAGAATTAGAATCATAGAAATGCAGAGTTGAAAGGGGTCCCAGAGAAATGTAGTCCAACCTCTATGTAAAGCTTATAATTTCCTTGATAAATGGTTATCCAGACTCCATTAAGAAATCTCCATTGAAGCAAACACACTACTCTTTGAGGGGTCCCATTTTTGAATAGCTCTGATTTTCTTTCTGTTCAACCAATCTGTCTCACTGTAATTTTCACCTACAAGGCCTAAATCTATTCTCTAGGGCAAAGAAAGCCAAGTCTAAAATTTCTTCTGTGTGACAGATTAGGGCTAGGACTTGGATTTATTATTTTCTTGTTGTAAGAAATCTCCTTTTAATTAATGCAGAATGCCAATGCAGATTCTATGTCTAGCCTTATAGAGTTTCTTAGGGTATTGCAACATTAACTTTCCAGGGTGACATGGAAGCTATGTTTCAGGTTAGATCATGAACCATGATCTTCCTGGCTTTCTATTCACAATATCATGCTACCTCTCCATTTCAAAGAATAATACCTCAGACATTACAAGATGAAAATAGTTTATGGAGAGTTACAAAGCAGTATTTCAACAAGTACAAATTAATGTAGCCCAAACCACTTAGGATAAAATTAGGTAATTTATGGAAAGAATTCTGTTTTGGGCTAGGCAAAATAGGTTTGGAGTACAGTTCTGCTACTGAACATGTAATTGTAAGACAAATCACTGTACCTTGGGGGCAGTTAGATAGCTCATTGGATTGAGAGAGGACTAGAAAAAGGAAGATCTGGGTTCAAATTTGACCTCAGACACTTCCTAACTCTGAGATGCTGGCCAGGTCTCTTAACCCCCATTGCCTCAGCTTTCATCTGCCTTAGAACTAATACTCAATCTTGATTCTAAGACAGAAGATGAGTTTTTTTTTTTTAAATCACTGCACCTCACTAGATTTAATATATTCATCTTTAAAATGGTGAGGACAAGGTGGATCAGATGATCACGAAGGGATCTCCTGGCTATAAATCCTATTATGTTATTAAAATATCAAGGTTTTTGTAAACCACAAAATGCTATATAGATGTGAATTTGTTTTCCTGTGTGAATATCCAGAAGCCACAGAGGAAAAGACTGATCATCGTCAGAAAGGATTAATCACAGGAAAAGCACAGAATAACCTGCTGACCTCAACTTTAATTCCCAGCTTGCCATTTAGTTCCCTATTAGATTGAGATGAATTGAGCACTACTTTCCTGGTGTCAAGTCAATTTAACAAAAATTTATTGATTACCTAACTTGTGTCCAGTATTGTGCTAACTGCTGTGGGAATAGTAAAGAATGTTAAAAATAAATAAAAATAAGCGAGATATGATATATATATATATTATAGGAGTTTATTGGATATTTTAATATAATAAATAAATAAATTAAAAATAATCCTTGCTTATAGGCATTTTGGGCAGATATGAGTAACACACAGGAGATTATTATGGGATAAGACAAAAGAGTAGGTAATGAGATGCATAGTTATATTAACTGAGAGAGCATTGTTGTAGTATTAGATGAATTTTTCATGGAGCAAATTGTACTTGATCAACCCCTTATAAGATAAGTAGGATATAGACATTAAGGGGAATGAGGGATGCTCCAGTCAGTAGGTAAAACAAATAAACCCAGAGAGGTATAAAGAAAAATAACTTGAAAGAGAAAATAAGAAACAATTAATCAATCAAAATCAATAAACATTTACTGAGTACCTTTCATGTGCCAGATTCTGTAATAGGAATAGTGACAAAGAGAAGAAATGGAGAACCTTATCTCAAAAGGCTCACATTCTGGAATGGGGGTTTCCACTTGGGAATGGAATCCTCTAGCATCCTCTTGGAATTTTTGAAAGGATATTGGAGTAGAAGGAATAGAGTCCTACCTAAAGGAATGGAAGTTGCTTGCCTGGTCTGTAATAACTACAATTCCTGAATCTATGGTCTCTACAAAGCTTCTAAAAACTGTTTGGGAATCAATGACAACACAAAGTAGTGCTTAAGCCAAATATAATAAAGCAGTTCATATTATAAGATATTTTACATTTTCCTAGCACTTTTTTAGGCCAGATCTGTAATTTCATTAGTGTAAGTAAATCCCTTTAAACAAATTTCCCCTATTCATATAGATCAGTACCTGAAACTTGGGGCCATTGAGAGGTTATGTGACTTGCCTATAATAATACTACCTGTATATATGTCACAGGTAGAACTTAAAACTGCATCTTCTTGACTGCAAAGCTAGCTAACTCTCTATCTACTACTCCAAAATGTCACTCCTACATAGCATTCTTTATTATTTACGAGTCAATTTCTTCACAACAACCCCATGAGGTAGATGGTAGTAATGTTATCAATTCCACATCTTAGGGAAGAAGAACAGACTTTTGAGAGGAAGAGCTACTTGCTCAAGGTCACAAAACAAATTAATGGCAAAGCTGTGACTTTCCATTCCACGTCTGTTATTTGTTCCCACTTCATTACCCTGTCATTGTTCTACCCCTGATCTCAATATATTGAGAGAATAGATATTACCCCCTCAGTAGAGCCCCAGAAGGAAAATAGTGCTATATTTAAGTCTACATTAAAGTCTATACAAAATTAATCTGAAAGATAAATTCTCCACACTCAAAATACCATGAACATTTGGAAAACTATTCTATGTGAAAGTTACAATATTGTTAGGCCTCAAGAAATGATACAAATGATGAATTCAAAGAAACAGGAAGCTTTACAAGAATTGGTACTGACAACAACTAAAAGAACAATTGTATTTGAATTTTGAATAAATAAAAAGTCAAGGAAATTCCCAGGAGTACAGATATCAAAACATACATTTCCAAACAAAAAGTAGAGGATGACTAGGACAGAATTCAATATATATTGTCAAGTTTAGTTATTTTACATTGTGTTTTTGCTTAATTATACTGTGTCGCAAGAGGTTTGATCTAGAGAGGTCTTGATGGTTGTTGATTTGTTTTCAAAAAATAACTGTACCAGGAAGAAGATAAAATTAATAAAAAAAGAAAAAAAAAGAAACATTATGATTGCCTATGGGGTTTTTTAGGTTGATACTTATCTCGCTTAAGTCAATTAATACAGCTTCCATGTTATAGGGAATCATAGATAAATCTCAAAATTCAGCACAACAAATAATTATCCTTCTTAGTCTTGATTTGCCTCAAACCTTACTTCCTCATTTGCCTTACAATGCAGAAAATGAACACACTATTAACAAGCCCTCTGTGTTACTTGCTCTTTCCTTAATCTTCCACTGCTCACAGCCAAACAGAGAAGCATGGTGGTAGACTGCAATTAACAAGCTTTATTCTAAAAAGCTGAGGGTTGGCAGGAAAGAAAAGCCAAAAAGCAAAATTAAATTAACAAGTGGGGAGACTTAGATAATTTATTAATTTCACTTTCCTGCTCTTTTGGGAAACAAAAGGATTGGGGGGGGGATGATAGAAATAAAGTTGTAAAAATCCCAGAGGGATTAGGTACAGTGAAAATCAAAAGGAAGAGAACAAAATAACATAGAAATGGTGAAAGGGTAGTAAAGAAGCAAAATTAATTATTTTGGGTTAGTAAAGTAAGAAAGAGAAGAATGAGAAAACAGAAGAGGAAAAGAAACAAAACAGCATAAATAGCAGGGAAAAATGATTTTGAAAACACATACAAAATAAAATCAGGCATGTAGAAAGAGGAAATGAAAACAAATGATATAGGAAAGGACAAACAAAAGGAATATCATTTTCAATAGTTGTTTAATAAACATTTGTTGAATGCCTACTATATTCAGATCATTGGGAGTTGGGGTGTGGGAAAAAAGATAAAATGAAGAGGAAGAAATGGTCCTGATCCTCAAAGAGTTTGCAATGCAATAATAGACAATCATGTTTCTCAGGGCCTAAAGATAGAGGTGATATTCTTCTTGATTTCCACTGGCAATTGGAGATTCATATTATGACACCATCCTTCAATCTCAAAACATGACCAAAATTATGATCCAATAAAAATCATCCTATCATTTCCCCTTTATATAATTTTCTTTCCCAAATCTCTCTAGCATTTTAATATACCACCCGCTTTTCAGTAAGCCAGATTTTTAACCTAAGTCAACTGAGTTTTCTTTCTTTCAACTCAATATTTCTTTCTTTCAACTCAATATTCAATCAGTTACAAGCATTGCT
Source organism: Monodelphis domestica (assembly GCF_027887165.1). Taxonomy (NCBI): domain Eukaryota; kingdom Metazoa; phylum Chordata; class Mammalia; order Didelphimorphia; family Didelphidae; genus Monodelphis; species Monodelphis domestica. The sequence continues at coordinate 617,456,844 of NC_077227.1, forward strand.
AATTTCCCTTGCACATAATCTCATATTCACTCTCTCTTTTTCTTCCCTCTGAAATCAACTCAATTTTACTTTTTATCTCTTTTTCTCAGGGTATTTTAAAGTCTTCTAACTTCTCTAGAGTATTACATCTCACATCTATTCTTCACAATGGACCAAATGAAACTTCTTAATGCATCATTCTGATAATTTATATCATTCTTTTACTCAAAATTTTTCAGTAGATCCTCATTGACTATAAAATAGAGTAAAACGTTTTAATATTGATATTGAAGTAAGACATTCCATCATCAAACTTGAAACTATTTTTCCATAGATCTTTTGCTTTAAGTTCACAGAATCTAAGGTCCAGCCAAAATGGACTGTTCTCTATCCTCTGTAATTTTCTTCCTGTGTTCTTCCATTTCAACACTTTTGGCCTTGTTCTGCCACTTTTCCCTGTCTCTCTTAGATGCCAGTACTACTCCTATATCTTGAACACTGAGCTCAGGGGCCACATATTCCATGTACCTTTCCTTGATTTCTCTGTTTGAAAATAATTTCCCTTTATTTGTATTTCTTGTAAAATTTTACATTTACTCCACTTTCTGGAATCAGAGATCTTTTTTTTCATCCCTCCATTTACAAGTAATTTGATTATATACTATGTTGTAACTTCATACTCTAAATACTTAGCACAGTGCCTTAGACATAGTATTTAATAAATGTTTGTTCAATCTTTTAAATTAAATTTTTAGAAGTCAGAAGAAACTGACATAATGAAAATCCAAAATAGAAAATGATGAAAGCTTTAAAGAAATACAAAGAATTCCAAGGAGGAAAAAAAAATTATTCCCCAATTCAAGGAAAGCTTAACAAAAGAAGGAGCATTTCAGTTGGATTTTATAGGAAATAAAGAATTATTATTTTATATTTGGTACACATGCATCATATGAAAGTCCAAATACTTAGTAATTAGGTATATAGAAAGGTGATAAGGTAGGAATTAGGGTAAGTAATTGGAAAAAACAGAGCAGTTTCCAGAAGAAAATATATAGTATTACATATTAAATATTTGAATTAGGGGCACTGGCTATATATATACTATATCCTGATCATAACTTTTCTTACTCTATATAATTTCAGACTGAAGAAAGTAGTACACTATTTTCTGGATAATTCATATTGCTAGAGTTTCATTATGTTTCCTAGTACTGGTACTAATGTAATGTGGGTTTAGGAAGATCTATTCCTCTTTGGAGAGCTAATTTTCCAGGTCTTACTTACATAAGTCTATGAAAAACACAATTCCATCAAGATAGTTTTATTTTTGAGAGAGAGAGACAAATAGATGGAGATAGAGAGATAGATAGATAGATAGATAGATAGAGAGAGAGAGAGAGAGAGAGAGAGAGAGAGAGAGAGAGAGAGAGAGAAACTTGATTGTCATAGATAGATATCTTGGGTTGGGAGAAGACATGAGAAGACATGGAGAGCTTTTTTTTTTTTTTTTACATTTGAAACAAGAACAGAAGCTACGGAAGGTAGAGAGACTAAATCATCCCAGCCGCTACTCATGGTAGCATAGTGTGTCTGGGATGCACACTTGGAAATTCAGAAACAGAATAGGGGATTCAAATGATATAGGCTCAACAAAAGTAAGGAGTGGAGATGGATAGCAACACTTTTCTTACACGATTATATATCTGATACTGTGGTATGAGGGTTGTCTAATTGGTGGCCCTTTCCCCCCCTAAGAATTCATGCTCATCATGAAATGATTTCTCCCATTTCTTTATTCCCTTTTTATGTAAGAGGACTTGAATCTAGAAACTCTACATTCTTTAAATTTGCTTACTTGCTATTTTAGTCAGTAAGGAAGTTGTCTAGAGAAAGAATTAGTCCTTTTTAAATCATGTGCTTCATTATTTGCAAAGTAGAAGGCAAAAATGTGTGAACTCTGAGATAAAGTCAAGGAAATTTTGTCCTTTTGCTATATCACCAAAACTGTCCTAAATATTGGCTTGAGCCAAATGAAAGAGAATCTTATTCATAATGATGATTACTATAGCTTATAAAATCTCAAATAGGATAATGAATCAGATATATTATAGAGGAGATTGTAATTCATGTCTGGGGTGGTATTCTCTAGTATTTAGGTTCTGTGATTCTGTGCAGTAATATCACATGATATGATTATGTAAGCATGAGGGAAAAATGGGATCAACTAGCAGTGGTTAAAGCTTAATGAACAAAAGAGACCATCAAAATTTATGATTTAATTACTATATTGGATATCTAATATTCTGCTGTTATATAAAATTATGCAGCAAAACAATATCATGATACAAACCAAATAAATAAAATTAGGCTATGAGTCAGTGAATTTCTGTTTTATTACTCACTAGTTACATGATTGAGCAACTTAAATCATTTTGTGCTTCATTTTACCTCTACAAAATGAGATCAAATTATATAATCTCTAAGGTACCATTTAACTTTAAAATTCTATGTTTCTACCAAAAAAATCCAAATGTCAAAATTAAAATATAATTTGTCTTATCAAATTATTCAAAATAGGCATGTTACATAGTGTTTCTTTTTATGTAAACTCTTTTAATGCAATTTTCATATATTTAATTGACATATAAGAGAAGGGTTTTGATTGTTCTTTGGTTCTAATGATGATATCTCCTAAGAAATAATGAGTCTAAAAAAAATCCTTTACATTTCTACATGAAGTCCTCAGCATACAAAGAGAAAATTAATCTATCTCTTTCAAAATGTATCTTTCTCTGGTAACCATGGGAAAAGATAAAACATTTATGTTTCAAAGGATGATTTTCTGTGGAACATTTAGTCAAGATTTGTCAATGAACTAGAGCTACTGAGTATTTCAAAAAGGGCCTTCTCTCTCATTGCAAAGAAAATGTAAGAAATGGACCATCTAATTGTTAGGATTAAAATTATTTTGAGAGACTGACTTTGGGTAAGAACCTCTATTTTTTCATTAGGTCAGCATTATAATCCTCTGGAATGACCAAAGACCCCTTAGGCAAATCTATAAATAAAGCTTTAGGAATTTATTATTCAATTCCTCCCTTGAACATCCGAAGCTATTTCTAATTGGTTCATAGGTAATTAAAAGGTGGTCTATCAAACTATTCCCTCTCCATCCCCATGTGATGAGTATTATGGAGGCAGGAAGAGAATCCTTGTCTTTCCCTTCTTTTAAGCAAATTTATTTTAAAAGGGAATACATGTATTGGGGTTCCTAAGGATCAAGAAAATTAAAATTAAAATTAAAAAACAAAACAAAAGTAGGCTGGATGGAATCTCTGACCCATAACCCAGGCACAGGAATACACAGGAATTTTCATTGACCTTAATATAGAAATTAATATATTATTAAAAAAATAAATTTGCACAATCTCCCTGCTGCTTCTTAGTGAGACTGGGGCTCAGTTTCTCTATGCCACATGGCATGTTTTCCTGTAAGTGTATAAGAATAAAAGGAAAGTTGAAAAATGTGAAGTTATATGCTAGTGATTGAAATGATTAGATACAATAATCTGACCAAGAATAGTCATCCAAAAGGATGATCTTGTAATATTGCCACTTAAAAAAGATAGGCATTAAGCGGAATATAGCAGAATCAAGAACTTGATGTTTGCAAATTCAAATAGTGAAGCATAACACATCTGCTTATAGCTCAGTTCCCTGGTGGTAAATGTACATTTAAAATAGCTAAATGACTACAAAGAGATAAACATTTTTAATGAGGTTAAAGTAAAGTATATACTTGCTTCTAATACTATTTCACCATGTTCCTGGAAATAACATAAAAAAAAAAAACCATGAAATGATAGGTTATATTGATTAGTATGCTTAGCATGGATAAGCAAAATTGTGTTTCATGAATATAATATATTGCTACTATGTAAGAAATTATAACTATTAAGAAAAAAGTATTGTGGAAAAATTTCATGAACTGATACAGAGTAAAGAAAAGCAATTCCTAATGACCTTAAACACTGTAAACAAACAAAAAAAGCAACAAAAGCAAAAACTCAGTACTGTGTAATTATATTAACCTAGGTTGGCCCTAAAGAAATTAAGAAAGAGTATCTTTCTCTGGTTCATTGGGCTGTGAAGGGAAAAGAATATATTTAAAATAATGAGTAATGTTAAAGTTCAATATATATGTTATATTAAAACATAATATATAAGACATATTCATTTTAGATGTGTGTGTACCTATATAAGGAGGTTAATTAATTTGCCCATGGTCAAATAACCAGTATGCATTAGAAGTATCATTTGAACTCAGGTCTTCATGATATTTAAGTTGATTCTCTTTTTCAGATCAAACTGTTAAAAAAAATGTGCTTTTTATTTTCTTAAAGAAAAACAAAAACAAGTTTGCCTTCCATCTTAGAATCAATATTGTGTATTGGTTCCAAGACAGAATAGTAGTAAAGGCTAGGCAATGGAGGTTAAGTGACTTGTCCAGGTGTGATGATGGGGAGTAGAACAAAAAAAAAAAAAACTGTTGGGGGAAATTGGAATGGAGGAATGACAGTTGGAAACTGAATGAAGACTTATGGGAAATTCTCCTAAGGAGGGGATCTTGAGGGCAGAGACACAGAAGGGAGTGGAAGGAGGAGCTGTTTCTCTGGGCCATTTTCAAGACACCTGTGGAGATTTCTGACACTGACAAAAATCTTAACATTGTGGGTTCCTATTTAAAATATCGCTGGTTTCTGTCAAGAAAACTTAATTTCTCTGAAGACTTTCATTCCTTGAACTACTGAGATATTGGACTCAGATCAGTGAGCAGTGCTCTCCCCTTATCTACCTCTCCCCTGCCTACAAGAAAACTTTTTACTTCAGTAATTAGATTATTTAGAAAAAGATTTAAGGCTACCTACAATCACTCTAACCTCTTCACCTTTACCCCAATCAACAATTAAATCAAATAAGCAGCCAGATAGGGAAGTCAATCTCATTTATTTACATCTAGAGAGTAAGCCCATTGGTAGACTCCATCTTGTTGCCAGTTTTCAAGAAGACACAAGGGTGAGGCTTGTAAGCATCCCAAAGCAGCACATATGTGGACTGAGGTCCCTCATACTTCTCCTTGTAGAGAAGACTTCCCCCATCACCATTGAGGGCCAGCAGAACCACCATGGGCAAGCCTCTAGCTAGGGGAGTTCTCCATTTTTCCTCCCTCAAGTGATTCAGGGACTCTTGGAGGGAGTAGTAAGGGAAACCATTTTCTTCAACCCTTTCCTCACTGCCTTCACCTCTCATTTCTCCATCTAAGGAGAGTGAATTTCCCAAAATTACATAGGGATATATAGGAAGTGTCTGAAGCCATATTTGAACACAGGACCTCTTATCTCTAGGCCTGGTTCTCAATCCCCTGAGTCACCTCGCTGCCTTCCAAAATAAAGTTTTTAAAATGATACATTAACCAATTAGTACAATAGCTATGGAAGATGAGAGATGAAAATGCAGGATAGAGAATAGGCTATGAATCTCTGTGGTAGGGGTTATAACCAAATAATACTCTAATTAATATAACTTCATATGTTGTTAGGTTAATATGAAATGAACTTTCTTGAGTAGTGCTTGTTGACAAAGCTTTGGGATTTCTTCAGTGTTAAGAAGATAAGACAAGTTGAAATTTTTAATAGCAAGTAATCTTGTTAAAAGCAGCAGCAACCATTCACTCTGTTGAGATGGATTTTTGGTGAAATTCTCTTCTATCCTTTCCATGCAGACTAGCTTAGGGATTTATCTGCTAGAGTACTAATAGAGAAATTGACTTTCACAAATAGGAATAGCTAGAAAAATTGCAATGGTCTTTGATCTCTTATGAAATATTTACAACTTTTAGTAATCAAAGTGCACAATTCATTTCTCTTCTTTCTGCCTGTACTGCATCTTATCAAGGGCTTGTTTTGTTGATTTTTCTCTCTACTTTTTGGTTTATCACTTAGAATCTGACTCAGAGTGGATTAATGAAGAAGCAGTGAATATAAGCTAAATTATAGATTTAGCTTTTCAGATTTTTTTTCTTTAATTTACTCTTGTGTCAGTTAATAGTGACTGCTGGATTTGTAAGAGGCAATAAAATCAGAAATCAAGTTTGACTATTTCTCCCTTTGCTAAAATCCCTGCTTTTCTAACTCAACAGCTAAATATGAAATATTATATATATATATATAATAATTTGATTCAGTATAAAAAAGGTCCTAAACATATATTCAGATCATTCCTTGGAAGATATAAAAATAGAAATAACACTGTCTAATGATTTTCTAATAGCAACATCATTCAAGACATAAAACAGAGTGAGATGCATGCTCACCAATGTTTTTCACCAATGTGATGGAGGAGAGGCAGTCAAAGAGCTATTGCTTATATCTGGTGAAGTTTTTGCCATGATCCTGCTTGTGGATCAGATTGTATCTATTGAATCAAACCTCATAGAAAGTAAAAAGTTTTCTTGAAGTGATCTGTAATCTCTTAAAGGTTTTTTTCCTGTCCATTCACATAAGACAGATGAAGTAGATGAAGAATTTTATTGCCCAGAATTTAACATGCATCCGAAGGGATGCTCTATAGAACTTATCTAGTAGTATATATATTTGGCTAGCTAAATCAGCTGCATAATGAGCTTGACCACTTGATGAAAAAGAAGACCAGGAATCTTTTGTATTCTTTTCAAGATACTGAAAAATTATTTTAATACTGTTAAGCATTTTATGAAAAAAAGGGCCATCTTTTTTTTTGCCAGGGAAATTTCATATTAACCTAACAACATATGAAGTTATATTAATTAGAGTATTATTTGGCTATAACCCCTACCACAGAGGACAATAAAAACATTCTATTGCTTAACATCAGCAAGATTTGAAGCATTACTGACTCAAAAAACTAAAGGTGACTATTAAACAAAGTGCAACAGAAAAGTGCACAAGGGGTATCCACAGAAAGCAACACATTAACAATAAAGAGCTTTGGAGAAGAATGGAAGTGAGAGATGTCATCAAGAAATTGTACAAAAAAAACCCATAGAAAATAAGCTGATTCTGTGGTAAGAGCTAGAGATGAGAGGTAGATATGCAGAATACTCAACTTCGTATCTCACAATTAAGGCAAAAATCAAGGAATCACTTTGAATAGACCACTTTGTTGTAGAATTTTACGATGATTTGAATGAGTCATCAATGGATGGTCAGCAATATATGAGTTGCAATCTCTATCATTGTAGTGAATTTCAGAAGTGATAAAATTACAAATCCATTTGACTATTTAAGTTAAAATTCTTATGTTTTAAGGTGGTAGAAATAAATTATAATTACACATGGTCATTAGAGCAGCTACATCTCTAATGACCATGTGTAATTATAATCTGCTCCCCAGAACTCCAATTCCCAGCATTCCATGTTCCTTCTCATATTATGTGCCAACATAGGGACGATGTAAGTTTTGTGTAGCCCTTCCTCTCTCCCTCTTCCTGTAATCAAGGCTGCTGAATCTGGCTTTTTGGAAAGGCAAGAGAACTTATTCATGTGGGTTTACTTTTTGTTAGATAATTAATTTTGAACTTCTATTTCTTTAGTTTATTTTCTTTCTACTTCAATTGATTATTAATAAAGTTTATAAATATAATATTTGGAGTTATTGCATACTAATTTAAATCTTATACTGTAAAAGTTTATACACATTCTTCAAGAAAAGAATAATTGGATGATATTTCTAGGTCAGTATTTCTCCAAGAGTCAATAAAGAACTTTCCCAAATCCAGGGTAGGGAAGTAGAATTCTTGATAGATCTTTGGAAGGTTAGTTGGTGCTTTTAGCATAGACTTGTTAGCACAAACTTTTTTCTGACCCTGTTACTGCAGCTTTTATTTTTTCATAATTTCAGCTTCCCAGACTCTTAGCTTCTCCTTTGTGATATTATTCCCTACTTAGTTTAAAAGGTAGACTCTCTTTCCTATATGAAACAAAGAAAGGAGCATACAGGTATGTTCCATCTATTATTCATTACTCAATTCCACAAGTATTGTTTTATGAGCTTACTACCTACTAGGTATTTTGTAGGTGCTAGGGATAAAAAAAAAATAAAGAGTCTTTGTTCCCAAGAATCTTATAGTATAAAGGATAGAATAAATATATTAACATACATCAGAATGATTTAGTGGGGCAGGGAGCAGTGATTGCCAAGAGAATTTTTAAAAGTTTTCTTTTAAAGGGTACCACATGGGCTGAACCTTTAATGAATGAAACTTGTGATTTGAAGAGATAAAAAAAAACACAAAATTGGATGAAACAATATCATAGGTGGACAATTTCATAATGATACAAATGGCTGATTGATCACACACTGTTATAGAGGGGTTTTCAGATTTTATAGCCAATTATAAGGAATTAATGAGGATTTTCCCAATGCTAATTTATGGATAGGGGTTTGGCCTCAGAGCAAGATAGATCTAGATTTCTGTCTACCTTATGACAAAACTCACTATATGATCCTGGGTCAATTATTTAATCTTTCAAGCCTTTAGATCAGAGTTGTCAAATAGCAGATGGGCCACTCCTAAGTATAGTCCAAATTAAATTAAAATGTAGTTCCTATCTAATTTTAATGTATTCATATATTAATAAAAATAATAAACAAAATATGGAAATGTGTGGTTTTCTACATCAATTTGTGAGCCACAGAGATCCTGATATATGGTTTAATCAGTAAATTTTAATGTATCCTATTTCCAGATGATTTTGATACCACTTCTCTATATGATTTTCTAAGATTAAAAATTATAAGAGTTTCCTTCTCCCTAGGCCAGTAAAACCACAGGCCTGGCTTTATTCTTTCCCAAACTTTTAAGGAAATTTAATGGAAAGTTACTAATGTTCCTATTATAAAATTATATTTGTTAGAGTGACCTTAAGTAGGTTATGCTTGTAGTAGAGAAGAATAATCCTTTTTACCAATTTCTAAAAAGGTGTTCAATGTCACATTCCTTCTATTTCTGAGGTAGCTAGTGGTTACCAATGAAGAATGCTTATCTGAGACCCAGAAGACCATGTAAAAATAAAAATAGGAAGCCCTTGAATCACTGAGTTAATGGTTTCAAAACCTGTGTGATCCAATTTGATCAAATGAAATACCTAGTACTCCTCCTTTCTTCATTCCCATTCCCATTAAAATGGAAATTCAGTTGTTTAACTTCATCTAAACCACTGCACATTTCTTTTTTTTTTATAGAATAATTCAATTCAATAATCATTTATTCAGCCTCCTTTAGATATGCAAGACAATGCCCTGAAGGAACTTACATTCTATTGCACCAAATCATCTGGTTTACTTCTTGAATGGTTACTTGACTGGGATTGAATGGAGTAAAGTACAACTTAATCCTATTCAACTATACCTAGGTTTTGAATTAGTGAGAATTATGAATCCCATGAAGTGGATATATGTATTTGAATCTGTACTCTTGGAAGTTATAGAAAAATATATTAGTGGGTTCCAACCCAATGGAAATGTATAGTATGAATTTGAAAAATATGCTTGCTTTAGGAGATTTATTATTGGCATTAATTGGGATCTGGGTAGAGTAACTCACTCTAAAGCAACTCTTGCTTCATCTATTGTGACAAGGAAATCACTTTAAAAGACTGATATATATTAATTTAAGGTTGCCAAGGAATTCAGCTATGTAATTCCTAAATGAAAACTCAAGTCAGCAGTCAACCTTTTATGGAGTTTTTAATTACAAACAGGAGGAAGAAAGGTATTAGAGAGAGAGAGAGAGGGAGAGGGAGGGGGAGAGGGAGAGGGAGAGAGGGAGAGAGGGAGAGAGGGAGAGAGAAAGGGGAGAGAAGGGAATAGGGCTTAAATACCCCTTCTGTTTAGGCTGGGCCAAAAGGCCCAAGCCCTTAGATAGCTGAGGCAAAGAAAAGAGATCAGTCCCTATCACTCATGTGACCAAAATGGAGAAACAGTCTCAGGGGCCTCCACCTCCAGCTTCCTTCAGAGCAAGCTTCTCAGAGCACCACCTCTCAGGGCCAAACCTCTCCAACCAACCCCTCTCAGTCCTCAGACCCCTCTCTCTTTAAGGAAACCATCCAAGTTCCCTCCCCTCAGTTCTCACATCTACCAATCACTGGTCCATGTCTTCCCTGTGCCAATGGTGGCTCTAGCTTAAGCCAGGACCGCCCAGAGGTCTGCCCCTTTGCACATGTCTGTTGAAGGTCATATTCTCAAATAATTAAATCTTGATCCTTTGCTACAGCCCTTCCTAAATCCTGTTACCCTGAGTAGGGTGGAGACTGGAATAATTAAATTTTGATCTATGCTGCAGCCCTTCCTAAATCCTGTTAGGACTGAGTAGGGTGTAGATTGTAATTTCCAAGACCTGGTTCTGTCATTCCAAGTATCTCTATTGTATCAATTCTAAAATCAATCATGACTCAAAGAACTTCCTGTTCTATGCTTAAACATAGGTCCAAGCCCTTTCCATTGTTCAGCAAAAGGTTTCTGTCCTAAAGTAATCTCAGGTAGGGAGGAGAAGGACCCTCCCTACCTAATGTTGGAAATGGGGAAATTTCCAACATTCATAAGTCTAAGAAATTTTAAGGTTTACACTATGGACTTGTAGAATATATCAGACCTAGATATAGAAATTGCCATGGGGTGGGAGAGCATTCAAGTCTAACCACTAACTATTCTATCATCTTTTTTTTTTTTGCTAGCTTCACAAGGAGGGTTTTATGAATCTGTGTGAATTCATATTTCATTTCTCTTCCTTTTAAATTGGGCTTTTTAAATGGACCTTCATTGTTTGAAATAGGCTTGCCAATCAGAGCAGAAAACATTCCAATGTTTTAGGCTCTCTAGGGGAGGGGAAAAAAAAGCACCCAAAATGACTTTTACCCTTTCAAGAAACATCAAGAAGGCTACCAAGAAGTGTGTGTAGATAACAGAGGAGAATGATTTCTGTGCTCTACTTTAGCAGTATAAGAGGGAAAATAAGAGACTGGCCATAAATTAATCATTTTATTAGGTTAAAAGTAGTAAGGGGAAAAGATGGAAAAACAGGAGAGAGAGAGAGCAATATAGGTTGCTTTTTTTGTTACTCCATTTAGCTTGTTATTCTGTGGCTCCTAACCATGCTCATAAGGAATTCCAGCAAGCAACAAACATGGAAGAAAAGAGGGAAATCCATTCTTACCTTGGTTTATCAAATTCTTTTCTCTACCCACTAACTCTCACATATTATGTCTCTGGATCCAACTGTGGCTTTCTATTTTGCCTGGGCCTGGGTGGGGGAGGGGGCAGTGCAGGGGACTTTCTACCCTTCCCTCTGTCTCATGATCTCTTGACTCTGTTGCTGCCCTTTTCCTCCACTCGAAGACTTCCTTCACATAGCAGCTGAGGTGGATAGATTTTTAGGCCAATGAATGTGACTAGCAGCCAGAATTCTATAGTAATACAGGATTGAATATGAAACATTTTTAATAAAAGGCAAAATAAAGAGAGATTCTAATGAAATTTGAATGTGGTATTTGTTTTATTAATATGAAGCTAAACATTTTAAATTTATTTGCAAGGATGCTATTATTTGTATTGACTGACAATTGTCTGACATGTAATTGGTATTTTAGGGAAGATACAGAAAAAAAGATTTATCCATCATTGTAAATGTATTTATTATTGGAAGGGTAGCTAACCAAGGAAATATTATCTTACTTCTTTCTCACACTGGGCACAACTAAAGATGGTAAAAGGCCAAGGTTTTTCTAGTAATCATCCCAGCCCCCTTTCCCCCCACTTTCCCTGTTTATCTGTAAGCTCTACTCCTGTCACTGCATTTTCTCTGCAGACATCAGCATATTCCTCACAAACCTGCTGATTGCTCACATTAGCCTATGATGTTCATCTCAAGCTCTCATCAGGCATCATTTGTCTTTTCCGAATTTGTGAGTGTTTTTTTTTCTTTTTTCTTTTTTTTTTACAAATGCCTTTACTTTTCTCCCCAAGCTCTTAACTAAAGGTTTTTCAGGAACACATTTTTCAGCATATTAGACATCTTACAACTTTATCAGAGTTTGGTTAGATTTCCCAAAGCTCTCTGGGAAGTCACTTCCTCCTTTGTCATTTAGAACAACAAAAAAAATATGACTTTCTAGTTCCTAGTTTTAGAAGTAAATTTCTAATAAAGATCTTATGAAAGGAATCAAAGAAGGAAAGATAATGAGGGAATCACAATTATGTCCAAATTTGCATTCTTTAATCCATAAAGAATTTACCAGCTGTAGGGGGGTGAAATTTAGAAAAAGACCCAGGAAGTAGAAAGAGGAAAAACTGAGGACATCTTCCTGCTCTTATTATGTAGCTCTTGAAAGAATCTCACTATAAGGGAAAAGCATCCTATTTTCCCTTTGGCTTCCCAGCCCTCCAAAGGTGCCTTCATGATCTTAGCTAACCATTTAGTTTCTTAGTAACAAATTCTGGCAGAAATAAAAGCAAAAATGAAAAGCAACTTTAAGTAATGGACATATCTGGATTAGCCCAATTTTCCCAAAATTATCTGCAGATTTTTCTTCATGCCATAATAGAGAGAATGTCAGAACCTGAGTCAGGAATACCTGACCTTATATTTTGGTTATATATACTAGCTGTGTGACTCTGGGTAAATTACTTAGCCTGTTTACCTTAGTTTTTTTACCTGTAAAATAGTAATAATAATAGTACCTATATCCCACAGTGGTTATGAGGATCAAATGAAATATTTGCAAACTACTTTGTAAACTTTAAAGAATTAGATATATGTCAAGGTAAAGTTAAAATGGATACATGATTTAGAAATAAAGGATGATTCTGTAGATAAATTAGAGGAATATGGAATAGTTTATCTATTAGATCTATGGGTAAGTAAATAATTGATGTCCAAACAAGACAGAGAGAACATTAAGAGATGTAAAACAGGTAACTTTGAATACACTAAATTAAAAAAGATTGTGCACAATCAAAACCAATGCAACAAAGATCAGAAGAGAAACAACAAACTAAGGGAAATTTTTTTTTTTATAGTAAATAGCTTCGACAAAGGTCTCATTTCTCAAATATATTAAGAAGGGAGTCAGATTTATAATACAAAGCATTGTCTAATTGACAAATGGTCAGGAAATGAATAGGCAATTCTCAGATGAAGAAAGTAAAACTATCTTTAGTCATATGAAAAAAAAATTCTCCAAATCAATATTAATTAGAGAAATGCAAATTTAAGCAACTTTGAGGTACTACCTCATGTCTATCAGACTGACTAATATGACAAAAAAAAAGCAAAATGATGAATGTTGAAGGGAATGTGGAAAAATTGGGACAAGGTTAGTGAAGCTGATGACTGATATAACCTTTCTAGAAAGCAATTTGTATACCCTTTGACCCAGAAATATCACTGCTTCGTCTGTATCCCAAAGAGATCAAAGATAAAAGACCTATTTGTATAAAAATGTTTATTATAGCTCTTTTTGTAGGAGCAAAATACTGATAACTGAAGAACTGTCTATCAATTGGGGAAAGGCTGGATAAATTGTGGTATATGATTGTAATGGAATACTATTGTTCCAGAACAAATGAATAACAATAGAATGATGAAAAACCTGGGAAGACATATGAAATGATACACAGTGAAATGAGCAGAACCAGTAAAATGTTATATAGAGTAGCAGCAATAAAGTACAATGAGTAACTGTGACTGAAAACTATTTTCAGAAATGCAAGAATCCAGGATAACTCCAAAGGACTCATGATGAAAAAGGTTAAACACTACTATAGAAGGAACTCACAGACTGAAAGCAGATTGAAGCATATCATTGTTCACTTTATTTCCTCTGTGAGTTTTTCTCTTTGTGTAAGTGATAGGTTTTTTTTTCCCACATCATAATGAACATGTAAATATGTATTGTATGATAGCACATGTACTACTCATATCATATTTACCTGTTGTCTTGGTGAAATGACATGGGTTGGAGGGAGAGAGAGAACATGGATCACAAATTGTCATAAAATGATAATTGAAATTTGTATTGACATGTAATCTGTAAAAAATAATAAAATCTAGCTTAAAAAAACTATATAAATGTTAATTCTGCTGGTTCTATTGCTTTTTTCCTCTACTTTTCTTCTTCTTTCTCCTCCTTCTTAGAAGTTATTTGTTTACCATTTTGGGGGTCCACTTCTTAGGGCCATTAAAAATTAACCCTAGCTAAAAGAACTAAAGAATTTTTAAAGTGTTTTCACAAATCATGGTATTTTATATAGCTTAAAATATTAATACACTTTATACAGTCTGAACAGGAACAATTGAAACCCAAATCCAACCATGAGAGCAAAACAAAAACTTGTTCCTGAATCCAAAAGTGTAAGCCCAATTCATAGCTGGCATATTCTGAATTTTTTTACAAAGGCTCTGGACTAAACATAATCAAATTAACCTTGACAATCAAAAAGAACAATAATTACATTTTGTGTTTGCATAGTGATATCAGTTTACAAAGGCTTATCTCATTTGAGCCTTACTGTGGTGGAATGATCCTGCATAGTTATTATGGGCATGAGAATATGTTGTATGCTTATCATGCTGTATATTCATTCAATGTTTGCTGTTATAAAATGTAATTGTTAAGGGAAAAGAGGCCAAATGTAATATCTAGTAAGTGATAAATGATCTGGGTATGGGAAAATAACAATCTCTAGATGAAGGCAATAAAACGATATACAGAGTTCCAACAAGATGATACAGTTAAAAGTTACTTAAATGACCAGCTCCTTGATAGCTATTTTGAAAGTCAGTAATTAACTTATTTTAATACCAGCAGAATTGGCAATAACTGCTTGCCCTTAAATAGATAAATAGATAAAGTGAGGAGTTTAGGATGAATGGGGAGTCTGGAGAATAGGAACCTCTCTAAGAAGCATATGAATTTGTCACATTTCTGCTTTAAGACTTCTTCAAAACTCAGAAAGCCTCTATTGTAACTTGTAGAGGTTTGGTACTAAGTAAGCCTTTGTGGAAGATGGAAGGCCCTGGGGAAACATATTTAAAAATATTTGTTTTTTCCCTCAATAAAAACAGCTACTTCATTTGAATATTGTGACTCTGAGGGCTCCATTTGCAGCAAATCAGATTAAATCCTTCCTGTGACAAATTGATGTAATGAATAGTCTGGGTGATAGACTGAATAGTTTAAAGAAAAGGTGGAGAGGTCAAGGGGGACACACTCTGGATTAAAGGCAGCAGTACATACAGTGATCCAGGCAGCATTAATCATAGACAATGGCATGGGCACCAGTGAAAGCAGATTCTTTGTAGCAATTTGCTTACTATAAACAGGACTGATAGGACCTCTCCACATTGTGGCCAGTACATTATCCAGTGGTCAATTTTATAATTAACCTCTACCCAAGTATAAAAGGAAGGGAATCTACAATGATAAAAGTGGATATCAAGGGTATGGAAACTGCTAATTTTTCTTCACCTCTATTGGAAGCATGAGCTCCCAGCAACCCAGTCCCTTTTTAGTGATTGATGACCCAGATATTGGTTGCTAAGGATCAGGAGGTAGATCATGATTTGAAGTAAGTGACTAGCAAAACTGACAGATGCTTTACCCATGTATACTGATCTGGGGCACAGGTACAGGCCTTCAGAAAGCCTGCATGAGGATATTCTCTGAGGAACAAGTAGAAAGGTCCTCTTTTTTTCCATTAGAGTTCTCAGCAGAACTCAGTTTTTACTCTATAGTTATATCTCTACCTGGGGAGACTAAGAAAATTTTGTAGAAAGTGTTAGTCTTCCAGGTCATCACATTTTGTTTTTCATTAAAAGAATCTGATTCTTATATTGCTGTTTCAACTTCCCTTTTTGCCCCAAATCAATTAAAAGGCCTCCTAAAAGAGTATACACATCTATATAGACAAGATAGCCCCCAATAAAAATAATGTTGATTAAAAGGGAAAGAGAAGAAAAAATCTAATAAGTCTAAAAATAAATATTTCAGATAAAGACAGTGAAATGAGAAGGTGAAACAAAACTTGAACATAACAAACACACATATGCTATAGAGAAACAGAGACAGAGAGGCAGAGAGTATCAAAAGAACCTAAAGTGAAATTCTAAAAAGGGAAAAAAATAATACATTAACTATAAAAGTGAAAAAAATAATCTGGAACTAGGACAAAACATACAAAATGAATAATAAACATTTTAAAAGAAATTTAGAAGTTTATACTACCAGAAATTAAAGATTTGGAATTTATAACAAAAGCACTGTTATTGTTAAAAATTGAACGAGGCAAATTGATAATAAAATCAACAACTTGGAGAAAGTGACAGTTAATTTAGATAAGTGAGACTTCTCTAGATGACCTCTCTGGTCCCTTCTAGCTCTAAATCAATGATGATGATATATGTAAATCATGAGGGGCTGCAGGACATATTAAAAAAACTAAAAGTCTTATAAAATTCAAAACTTGACAATATTAATGACAGAATTATGAGATAGTGCCTTGGAAGATAATGTGAATCAAAAAAGTACTTTAAAAATTTTTAGAGTGTCTAACCATCTTTTATTTAAGGAAACCACCAGTGATAGAAATAGGAGAATGAAAAGATAATAGTCTAGAATTTTTAAAAATTCTATAAAAATATCTACTATTTTATAGTGTTTTAAACTTTGAGAAGCACTTTGTGTTACTTCCATTAATCATTATAACAACCTGCTGAAGCAGAGACTAGTGTTTTGCCTATTTTATAGCTGAGCAAACTAAGCCAGAGAGAAGTTAAGTGATTTGTCTAGGGTCACATGGTAAATGTTTGAGGCAGGGTTTGAACTCAGTTCTTCCTGCCTCAAAATATACCACTCTATATGCTACTTCATCTATTTACTATCCTTCAGCGAAAAATTAATTTAGTCAGATATATCACTTTCAAAACTAGAGCAGATGTTCTTAAACCTAGAGTCTGATTTTTTAAACCACATACATCCATAGACATATATATGCTATAACTATAGTTCAATATAAGTAGTAATTTTAGTATTCCTATTATATGCCATTTTATGCATTTAAAAACTTTTTTTTCCCCAGAGAATGGGTATAGACATTTCAACCGATTTCCAAAAGGGTCCATAACACAGAAGGATGAGCCCTTACTCTAGAGCTTAATGGCTAAGACAGTATTTAATAATTTACAAGCAATTATTAAGTGCCTACTTTGTGTCTCATGTATAAGATTTTGTAGATGGATATAAATTAAAAAATGAGATAGTGTTTATCCTCAATTATCTGATATTCTACTGGGAGGGACAAAAGATGGCCATGGGCACAATATTAATGAAAGATGACTTGGGTGAGTCAGGGGGTACTTTGTTGTTCTTTTTACTCTAGGAGGACAAAAAGGACATGGTGATATATTTTGACTCATACATTATATTTAAGTGACACAGAGCTGCACAAAGTCATTAAGCTCACTCTCTTTTCCAGAATCACTGACATCCAATGGCAAACAAAAGTCAAGATGATTGGTGATGGCTCAGGATGCAGTGGATAATCTTGGCTTCTTCATCTCTAACCAAGCTCTAAACACTCTTCTGCTACTTTTGTGGCTATTGGAAGAAATCATTCTCATTTGTCCCTTCTTCCTAGAGAAGTCTTTGAATATCTGGGGTAGACACCCCACCCCTTCTAACTCACTTCTAATTCACCAACAAGTTTGAGCCCTATCAGTTATGCTCAATCAGATTTAGCCCATCTGCCAAGATGATTTACAAGGGTGTGGCTACTGCAATACTATAGCTTCTTGGAGCCACAGGTGAGAATAGGGTAGCAGGTGGGCACCAAAGGAGGAAAGCAGCTCTCACCTAATAGGTGTGGTCCTCCCTAAATACCCTGTATGCCCTCAGGTAGCACTAACAACTTGGTGAATCAGGGAAGGTCTTTTGAACTGCATACATTCATTTGTGAAGGTAGCTAAAGGTTCTGGGAAGTCAAAATAAAGAGAGACCATTTCAGGCATGGGAGATAGTGTTTGCAAAACTTTGGAGGTCAGAGAGAGAAAGCTATATACCCAATTATAGCACAATAGACCAGTTTGGCTAGAATACAGAGTATATGAGAGGAGCAGTATATGTTTCAATTCCCTTATCCACAAAATGAATGTAATGGACCAAATGAATTCTAAGGTCCTTCCTAGCTCTAAATCAATGATGCTACTATCATTGTCTTCAAGCCATTTCCTAAAAGCAGCCATTTTTTTGCTTCATAATCTTGTTCTCCCTCAAAATAGATAGGCATTTTCATATACATGAAGCCTATAGAATACATCATGGCATTAATGAACCAAACTTAAAAGCCCTTCTTTTAAAATGTACTGCAAATCATTATAAGAGCCTCGAGGGCTAAAACGGTCATTTCCAGTCATGGCATTTGAGAGTACTTGTACAATGAATTAGGTTTAACAGCACTTTGAATTTCCCAAATAATGTGTGTTATAAATGACTTACTATGGAAGAAGTTCACCAGATCCACTACATATTAATCAATAAGTCAATATGCTTCTAGGGACCCTGAGTATATTCTCAAGGAAGCTGCCAAAAAAAGTCACAACTTTAATTACAACTGCACAGCAAATGGAATGATTCTTTTCATTATTCATTGCCTCCACTGGAGGCTACAAACAATAATGGGGCTACATCATCAGTGAGCATGGCTGGAGTTAAGTTAATGAACAATGCTTTTCTAAGTCAAACCTCCCTTTCCTTGTGCTATTTTTCCTGCCTTCAAGGAGGTCAAGCATGCTTGTGCCTTGATAAATGGTTCATGCCATTTTAATGACTCTTACATGCTATTCTCTTACCTGGGTTTCTTAATTAGGAATGCTGTATTCTAGGGAACCAACCATTTGGTCCGGAAAAAAAACAAACTAAAAAAATGCTATCCAGTAGACCACTCAAGTAAGTCAGCCACTATGTGTCCAAATTAACAATTTATCTGCTATGAACCACAATATGTTATTGAGGTAGGCAAAGGGATACATAGATAAAATATGCAACAAGCCTTACCCTCAAGAAGCTTACATAAATAAGTAATCCAAAATATATTCAGTGTTGATACAAAGTAATTTTGACAGGGAAGAGTACCAATAGCCACTCTGGATAGGTTAAATATGTTAATATAGGATAAAGAACTCGGTAGCACAGATGTTTATTAGGAGAATGTTACTATATCAAGCTTTTGGTCATATGTGGAGGTTCCATAATAGAAATACACAAAAATTACCCCTGTCAAACCTGTTAACTAGAAGCTCTAACGGAAGGCCATCACATTAAGAAGAAACTTAGAAGGCAATGTAAATAAAGTAAATACCCTGCTCAGGTAGGAAGCTACATCTTTGCCAGGAAAACTGGGTTCTGGTTGGGCTTTATAAAGGGGATACCCTGTAGAAAAGGAAGGAAGGGTTATTTGTTCACCCCATCTGTGAGAAAGGGAACATTTAGAAGATATTGAAGATGCTCAAAATTATTTATAGCACCTTTATTTTTTATAGCGGCAAAGAATTAGAAACTGAGGGAATGTCCATCTGTTAGGGAATGGCTGAACAAGCTGTAGTTTATGGTTATATTGGAGTATAATTGTACCATAAGAAATGAGGAATGGGATGAAATCAGAAAAACATGGAAAGACTTATAGGAACTGATAAAATAAAGTGAGATGAACCAGGAGAACACTGTATACAATAATAGAAACGTGTGCAGTGATCAACTATCAAGGACTAAACTATAATCAGCAAAGCAAGGTTCCAATATAACACTAAGGGACTCGTGATAAAAAAATACTATCCATACTCAAAAAAAGGAACTTTTGGAATGTGATTGCAGATGAAAACATGCCATTTTCCACTTTATTTCTTTCCTGAGTATTTCATTGTATATGTGATAAGTATCTTCTTTTATGTCATGAGGAATATGAAAAAAGTATAGCATGACAGCACTAGTATAACCTTATATCATACTATTTATCACTTTGGGAATGGGGGTATAAGGAGGAAGAGATCTGGAATTGAAAAATGTTAGAAAATAATTGCCAAAAATGGTTTCTATATATAATTACAAAATGAAAAAGTAAAAAAAAAATGTTAAAAGCAGTTCTTTACTACAACTGAAAGAGTGATTATAAATGTTTTAGAACATCTAGCTTCTTTTCTTTTTTCCCTGATCATTTTAGCAACATGTGAATTTAATGTAAATTGTACTTGCTTATTCAGTTTGAAAACCAATTCTTGATACCAGCACCCTCTTTGATTGGCCACACACATGTGACTATGTGGTATTCTGGTCAGAGACTAGCAAAAAGTCCCAGAGTGATGTGTCCCAGAAGTAGGGACCTCATAACTGAGGACTCACACTGAAGTTCTGAAGTTAAGCAAGTTCAATTAGAGATTCCAGGAAGGAGGGAAAAATTAATTCATAAGCCAGCAAGGGGGTAATGTGAAGGAAGGGCTTTTCTTCAGGGACCAAAGCTTACTCTCTTTACTTAGCTTTAAAGCCCTGGCCTTATCTCAGTCACTGATCTTGGCCAGCCTCAGTTTGCAGTCCATTGGGTAGAAGCCTAGTATTGGAGCTAAAAGAAGTTTGGAGTGGTATTGCTGAATCAAAAAGTATACATAGTTTTTTTAATTCTTTAAGTGTAATTCCAAATTACTTGACAAAATGTTTGGATCAGTTCACAGTTCCACCAATAGTGTAGGGAAGATATTATAGAAGGAAGTGACCATAAGAAGGAACATAGGAATCAGTGAAACCTGAGAGAGTCCAATGATCATCTAAGTTACCAGTACATACAAACAGAAGAACAATGGAAGAACTCTCCAACTGGAGCTTTGGACTTTTGTGGGTAAAAGGGAGGATGCTTAATTTCCTTAATGTACTTATAATTTTGGTACTTACCATTGAAAAATCTAAAGAGGTATGTGGTATAGTGTGTGTATATATATATATATATATATATATATTTGTGTGTGTGTGTGTGTGTGTGTGTACATACATACTCTATAATACATATTTGGAATAGAGGAAAGGAAGGTAGGAAACAAGAAGTCCTAATTCTTAAAATTAATTAATACACTTACTAGATGTTTGATTATAGATTCTAAACCTCTCAGTCTGTTTCCTCAAAATTATAAAATTATAAAAAAATAATAATAGCTTTGTTGTAAGGATCAAGTTTTCTACACAAACATTACAATGCTTTGTAAATGCTAGTTATTATTATTATATATTATTTAAATCAGTACTATTTCAAAGACTTTGTATAATTAATCATTGAGTTTGTTCACAAAACATTTGTTATATGACCTTTTGCCTTTTTTGAGACTCAGTTTCCTCGTCTGAAGGATGGGTATGATACTTATATCCCTTTCCTTACAGGGTGTTGTGGAAAAAGCCCTTTCTTACCTATGAGATGCTACAGAAAGCAAACTGGATTTACTCACTCTTACAACTGAAGAAAAAATAATCAGTCTTTGCTCACAGAATGGGAGTCTTATTGGGAAAGGGAAATAAGGGTATAACTGCAATTATTTCAAAGGTAATCATTTGACATTTGGCATAAAAATCTACTTGTGATTGTGATCAAGCAAACTACAGACATGCACCAAGTATGAATATCTAATATGCTTACCTCTAAAGAGGCCACATTATCAGAAAGAGGATTTAGATTAGAGCTAATAAAAATATTAGTAGTTCATATACTATAATAACTACAAAGAAGAACTGCCTGACTATGATTGGCTAAGCAACAGAATGAGTTCCCAAGAGAAGGTGTGGAAATTTGTCTGCAGGCCATCAAAAAGAGTAGCTTTCCACATATACAGATAGATACTGCTTTGAGTATGCTTTTGTCAGACTTCAGGGCACAGACTTGATGCACAGAGGTCCTATCTAGCTAATGATTCTTAGATATTCATTAGGGACAAAAAAAGAAAGAAAGAAAATGGCAAGTCATCTTTGTTGGACAAAAACTACTATTAGCTGTATTTCAACTGAAGCATGTTATAAAAAATGTCAGGCTGATGTTGAGTTGGAAAGTTTAATTGTTAAGCAGTGGGAATGAAGACCTTAATACAAAAGAAAATTTCTGTCTCTTTCAAAGGTTAAGGGAACAAAGTCTTCAAATGTATTATGTCTTTTCTTAGTATAATTACCAATTAAAAGAAGTAATTGGTCCTATTCTCTACTAACTCTTAGGATGTCAGAAGCAAAACACTCTCCTAGGCACTGAAGGGAGAAATAAGCTTTTTCCTTCTCTTTTCCATTTTTGTTCCCTGAGGAGGTTATAATAATGGTCTTTATGGTCTCTTCCCAGCTTGAAATTCTATGAACTTGTAAATAAGATTCTAATATTGATTATTATTAGAGTAATGAACAAATAATATGGTGTAGTAGATAGAGTACTGGACCGCAAATGAGAAGGACCAGAGTTAAAATCCAGCTCCAGACACTTACTAGCTGTGTTACCCTAGTCATGTCATTTAACTCTGCCTCCACTTCTTCCTCTATAAAAAGAGCTGGAAAAAATAACTTCGGTACCTCTGCCAAGAAAATTCCAAATGAAGTCACAATGAGATAGACAAGAATGATTTACGAAACAACATAAAATTTATATTGACTGGTTTTGGGCCAGCAACATATTTAATTTTAAGCAAAATTGTACCCAGTAGAATATAAACTCCTTACAAATTCCTTACTCTTATACCAGAAGCACTACAGTCTTATCCAATAAGAGGTTCTTTTCCTTCCTGAATTTCCTAAGAACTTCAGAGACTTATTGAATTATAGTAATAGCCCTTTTCACACTCTAATTACATTGATTCTGGGACAAGATAAAAGAGTAGGACCTTAACTGTGATTGTATTAGCATAAGGGAATCTTGTATGAAAAGCTGGCACCGATTCTGTCAGTGTATGCTTAGAGAGCTCTAAGAGTTTAAGTTGTTTGCCAGAAGTATGTAAAATCAGGATATGAATCTAGGTCTTCCTGGTTCTGAGGCATGCTCTTGAACACCGCTGCTACAAGGAAATAAATTACTGAGAATATCATAGAGCCATTCTTAGTTGCCTATATGTGTGCAAGGGTATTCATAATATCCTTTCAGGTGTGGTCTAGGACTCTAAACCACTGTGCACAATCTGATTGCCTTACCCTCATAATGACTTTGTATATATTTGATATTTATTAGGCATATATATATATATATGTATATATATATATATATAATATCCCCAAATAGAAGATAAACACTTTGAAGTCAGGGACTGTGTCCTTTTTTCTTTGTATTGCCAGTACCTATCACCATGTCTGAAATACTGTAGGCATTTAATTAAATGCTTACTGAATTTCTATGCTGTCAGGCAATCACCTAATGCCAGGTACTTTGACTGTACATGCCAGGAATCAGTGTATATGGCAGCTTCCCTCAAGCATGCAAGGGATAATACATCTTTATGCCCTTACAGTTGTATGACAGATGCCACGGGCCCCCTGTGGTATACACTGCAAGCAAGCCAAGACAATGAGAAACATTCAAAACAAAGTCAGGCAGTTCCTCAAACAGAACCTATACTTTGAAAAGTAAGACATGAACACCAATAAAAGACTCAGTAAATAACCAAAAGGCTAAAGTGAAATATTGATACTGACAATCTAAAATTCAGCCAAACCCCAAACAATAAAAAGCAAAAACCAATCTACCAGTTAGAAGATGAACTTTCCTACTCAAAGATATTACCACATAAAGGAGGCTTGGAGCTAAAAGATATTTTCTTAATAAACTATTCTTTAAATCTCTAATGAAATGAGGTCTATGGTATTGCTATAAAAAGCAAGTGAAACAATGCATACTAATAAAAGAGATAATTAGAGCCAATAATTGGAGAAAATAATTTCTGCCATTGTCATTCATTAAGTTCTGTGATAATTAATGGGAAATGCCATTTTTCCAAAGTTTTCAAGAGGAGCCAAGAGATGGGAAAATCCATACCCATAATGCATTTTAACAAGGTGATTAAAGGGGTAAGAAATGACAAGATAGCACCTTATTAGCAGTTTTCCTTAATAATGGTAAACAAGAGATTCTTCTTTTAAGAAAGAGTATCTTAAACAAGCCCATATTATCAGTGTTTCACGAGGGGGATCTGTGTGTCAGAATTAAAGTGTGCAGGGTCACAGCAGGAGATGAACATAATGTGAGAAGAGAACAGAAGCATCAATATTCCAAAAAGCAACTGGATAATTTCCTCATATATTGTCTAATATCCAGTGATACATAAAAATATTGGGGTGATTATTTTTGGATCCCAATGAATGCCAAATCAGTCATCATTCAGGCATTCTGGAAGTATATGTGTGTGTGTGTGTGTGTGTGTGTGTGTGTTTGTGTGTGTGATGACACTTTCATGCATGTCTCTAGGATTTGTAGATTTCATTCTGTGGGCCATGAGGGTTTTTTCTGAATGATTATAGTTCCTGTTTTATATAGAGTTTACAAAATGACTGAAAGGGGTCAGCAATTAAATATCTTCTTATCACTAGTAGTTCAAATGTCATTCACACAAATAGCTAAAATGAAAATAATTGACAATTAAAAATAGTTAAAAATCTCTTGAAGCCATTTCAGTATTCTTTAACTCATTTCTTTTTTTCCCAGGATACTGTTTATTCCAAAGGGCTTTATTTCTGGGCCTTCAAATGAGAACAGTGATGACACATACTTTAAAATAAGAATGTTTTCAATTTTACATAAGAAATAGAACTTGAGAAAACTACTCCATTTCCCCTGACTTTTGTTTTTTTGTTCTTGTATTCTGGGAACAGAAATGAGGGATAGCTCTACCTGTAGATCTCATCACTAAAGACCTCACTATGAGCATGCAAGGAGAAAGAAAAAAGGGAAAAAAATGAAAATATTTTATAATACTGGTTTCAAATTACCTATGCCAGACAAAGAAGTTAGGAGTATCCATCATTAGAATGCTTTATACTCTAATTTGCTGAACTCATTTGACAATGAGTGTATCCTTATAGGTTTCCCTGCTTATTTTCAGATTAATCACAAACCTCTTTGATTGATAAAACTTGAATTCAAGCTCCAACTCTCTAACTATTTGTAAGACCTTGGACAAGTTGAATCACTTTAATTCTCTCATGCTTTCTTAAATTCATTTTCTTCCTTTGTAAAATGGAAGCCAGAATCCTATGTTAACAATCTTTCAGTATGCCTCTGTGGATCAAATGGGATAACATATTTTAAATGCAAATAACTATGCAAATATGAGCTACTATTAACCCAACCTCCATTCTTTATTTTCTGCAACATTATTGTGACTGTTTATGGCATTCTTGCCATCCCCCATGAGCAATATCTGCCTAGAATGAATTCTGAACAATCTCTGGATATTTTGTCTTCTAACAACTGAATAATAGGCTGAATTTTTCATATGTCATCTGGATATAGTATCCTATAGAAAGCTTAAAATGCTATAGCAAATCACTTTGATCTGAGACTCATAATCCATGTTATCATATGAAAAGAGAAAATGGGGGATGAAAAAAAAGGTTACCCATTGCCCGAAGACAAGATAGAAGCCTATTCTAATTTCCTGTCATACAGATAATTAAGCACAAAAGAAGTCCCCAAGGTAATTAAAAAGCATAATAGGTCTAATGAAACAAGGGCTATAATCTAGGGGTTTTTTAAGTCATAAATTGCTAGGAAATCACAATTCTTCCCAAAAGATATGCCTGAGTTGTTTCAGGAAACATACTATCCTTTAAGGAAAACAGATCTAGAGTTTGAAGCTGCAATTGCACACAATCTCGTTTTTAGCAAACTGAATTTGTTGTTACATTCTCCAGAGTATGGCCAGACAGAGCAGAGAGGTGAGTGACAGGCCATCTGAAGACAGTATACACAGACATGAGTCAAAATGTTAAGAGTAGAAAGGGAACTCTGTTTGGAAGTAGAGGATCTGTTTTTGAATCTCATATTTGTTTCTCATCTAGTACCTCTGTGACCATGCACTGTGTGCCCACTTAACTATTCTTGTAACTTGAATAGTTCTTTTTAATACTTCTGGACCTTAATTTCTTCATCCATAAAAGGAATGGTTGCACTACACAGTTGCTATGGTCTAAGTAGGACCTTAATATCAATCTGATCATCAAATTAAAAAAGAGGAAAGGGCTAAGGAATGCTTTGTGTGAGAAAGCTGAACTGAACTTATGGGGGAAAGAATTGTGAAATGGTTTTCAAATAGATAGTCTTTGTCAGTGTTATCTTCACATTTTTACTCATGCAGTAAGAATTTTGCTGTCATATATCCCAAATATATGAACATTTCCTTAAAAATGATATATATGACTTTAATGCTAATGATTGTATGCATTATAAAATTTATTCCCAAAGTAGAAATTTGAAAAAGAATATGATAAAAAAGAAATATTTTGAAAATAATACATTTATTAGCTATACTAGAAAACTTTTTGCTTTCATAATGTCAATAATAATACTATACTGAGAATTTTTTAAAATCTTGGAATATGGTGCTTTGATGATCTAAGTTTAGTTTATTCTGAGATTCAATTTTAAGGGTTATTATATCTTAAGAATATATTTCCTGGGAAATTTTGGTGATAGAGTCTGGATTGATTAGATTATAATTGCCCTTAGGGGCCAATGCCATCAGTGGGAAGAAGAGAATGAAAGAATGGTATAGACACTGGAGTGGTTGTGTGGTTGTGTGAAAGACAAGCTCAGGATTCCTTATCTAAGGTTAATGAGGATATATAATGAGAGTGGGTGGCACAATGTTTTTTTCAGTCTGAGTGGTTGTTTCCACACCATTGTTGCAGGTCACAACTCCCATTTTAGAGACAATTGTCCTATGTACATATGAAAATATAGAGCCTGGCTTCAGTTCCTTCATTTGTAAAATGAAGAAATTGAAAGACACCTATGAGACCATTTTCAAACTTAAACCCATGATCCCATGGTCCTGCAAAATTTACTTTGCCTTCTTTTTTTTCCTATAAGGCTGATTAGTACTACAGTAATATGTATCATTTTTAAAAAGTAAATGTTCATATATTAGGGATAAATGATGCCAAAATTTCCTGACCAGAGGCTAGATGGCAGAAGTCTAGAAAGTTTTCATTCCTAAAACATAAGATTATAGCTTCATAGATTTTGAGCTGCAAGGGACCTTAGTGGTCACTTAGTCTAACATTTTCATTTTACAGAGAAAAAAATTGAGATAGAGGTTTGAAGTAACTTGCTCAGAGTCATACAGAATTTAAACCTCTTATTCCACATCCAGTACTGCTTCATTTTAAACCTCAGAAAATTTGACTATCAGTTGAATCAAAATAAAAGCATCTTAGCCTTTCTTATTGCCCTCTAATGAAATAAGATGCCTGCCTGAGAAAAAGGATTTATTACCTTTCTTAAAATTTAATTAGTAATATTCATATATTTTCCTACTCATCACAAGATTATAGATTTATAGATATGAACATATATCATCTGTTTAGAGTTATAGAGGTTTACATGGCATACGAAATACTTTTTAAGTCTTAATCTTTGATTCTATGATTTATTCCTAACAAAGTTTTAAAAATATAAAAGTGACCCCTTAGCTTTTGACCATTCCTACTTTGACATCTAGAATAATTCACTCTGTTCCATTTTCTTTTCATTTCTGACTTATTGATTGAGGTTTTACACTTTGAATTTTGTCACTGCATTTCAGTGATTCAGACCCTCTCCTTTCTCAGAGTTTAATCCTCTGTTTATTGAAAAGCATCTTTCAGTCACAGATCAAACCCACACTTTCCCATAAAGGATCTAGTCATCTGTTCCCCTGCATCTGTAGAAACAAAAAGATGAATGAATTTAAACATTCAATCAGTTGATATTTGTAGGACCCTGCTACCCTAACAAGGCCTCAGCTACTTCATTCAGTCTTCCCACTATTATCCCCTATGTGCAAATCAAGTGCTTGAATCTTAGGCTCCTTTGAGATGCTACAAAAACCCTGAAATTTTCACCTGAACCAGTCACAAAATTCTTGAGGGTGAGTATACTGAAAAATTCATTAGACTTCACTTTTATATAGGAAAGCATAATATGTTGTAGGCATGGAGAAGAGGAACAATTTGAGAGAATGGAGATGGAACTATCAAATCAATTACTCCAAAAATTTCTTATTTATTCCTAACCTTTTTCTTTTCCTCTTTTTCTTTCTCTTTTCTGAAGGACACAGCTTCTTTCATGCTATAGAAGTTCAAAAATTTCAGCCCCCAAAATGTTTGAGCCTCCTGGGCACAAGATGTCAAGTTCATATTAAAAGACCATCTCAACTGACCAAAGTTCTAAGGAATCTTTGCAAGAGATGATTTGAAAAGCTTTGTATTTATAGCACATGTAGAATAATTATTTCTTTCATGGATATTAAAAAAATGGGATGGTGCTTGTGCTCTGAATAAAAAAAGTGTTTCTCTCTAATTCTAAATATAACACCATTTCCTTTATGCCACAAGAGTTTAAACTTTTCACTTCTAAGTTTACCAGGAATGATGATATTATAGCTCCTATTGTTGACAATTGCTCTGGAATGCACAAAGTTGGCTTTCTATGACACAATGTCCCTTAGGCTGTCTTCCCCTCCAGTGTTGGACTACCCAGACATCAGTGTGTGGTGACCAGAAAAACAGCTATGTTGTGGATGAGTCCCAGACCATGAAAGGTATTTTGATCCTGAAGTATCTGATGGTATTGTCACCAACTGGCAACACTTCCTATAATGGACTTCTGTAGTCCTGGAAGAGCACTTTGTGTTACTCACAAAACCCTCCCTGAACCCCAAAGTCAACTTAGAAAAGATAGCATAGATCACATATGAAGCCTTCAACAACCTAGTCAAATATATTGTTATCAGGCTGTATTGTCCTTGGATGCCACTGGTCTTATATTTGTTATTGTGAAGGACTGAATTTTTTTAAAAGTCAGAAGACCAAATACAATCTGGAAATCTTTTTAATTGGATAGAGAAGAAAATAAAAATCAAGAAATCTAACTTCAAATATCTCAGAACAGAATGGGAACACATATCATTATTCTGTGAAGCACTTGGGTTTTCCAAGGACTATAGGATTCTGTCAAAATTCCATCATCAAATAGCATTCCAAGAAATGTCTTTAAAATATTTTCTCTAATCAATATTCAGGAAGACAACTAATAAAATGGTCTTTTAAATATGGGGAGAATAAAGGTCAATGAATCTTACATCCCAGAAATGATGTGAATGCCCCATAATTATTATCACAAATATGTTGAGTTTAAAAAAATCCCCCTTTTTCCCCATAAGATCTGCAAGTTAATAATAAACAATTTCCAGCTGTGTGCTGTGACAGCAAAAATAAGGTTCCTAAAATCCTTATAATTATATTTTCCATATCCCTCTGACATTATAAAATACTGATTAAATCCCATCTGCAGTAATTTTTTTTCATTGTTGAAATCTCCATATTATAACACTTTTAGGAAAATCTGTCTTATTCTACTCTATATACATTTCACTTCAAAAGTAGAATATATTTCTATTGCTAGGAACTTCAGGTTTTATGTCTTTTTGAATAGAATTTGTGACTGGGAAGAAATGATCTGGCAACAGTGGAAAGTTCAATTTCATATTTTTCTAAGGACTAAACCCAACAAACACAATAGGTATGAGTTCTCTCTACTCCTCCTTCTGACTCACATTATACTCTACTGTATGAAGAGGTAGTTCAACTTCTTCCACTTCATTTTTCCTGACAACATAAGTAGTGGTGTTGGAGAACAGCTAAATCAAATACCTATTTCTGAGATCTATTTTCCAAACTTCAAATGCTCCTGAGGCTTCTAAATTTCTTTCTTCCTAAGATAGGAGATAGCTTTTTTGGCCATGAATTAGACATCAGTCCTAGATGGAGAGTAAGTAAGAGTTACTGTTCAGTACAATATAATGTAGCTTCCTGGTGGAAGTGAATTTCTTTAGAGAGTTTAGGGATGCAATTTGTGAAGTCATAAATCATTTCTAAACCTTTGTTTAACTATTGGACTCTTCGTCTTTTCAGTCAAGCTGAGTTTAATTTATGTAGAATAATACTGTTCTTATGTACTCCTACCAATGCTCAGAATATAGAGGAATTGCCAAAGCCAGGGCCAAAAACATTGCCAAAAATGAAAACAAATTGAGCTAAAATCTGCATAGAGGTTTTCCTATTCCAATCAGCACTTTCATCAAAGGTCTAAAGTATTTGGAAAGGTAATACTCAAAATTAAAATGCAAATATGATGACAGTGATTTGAATAGATACATGTATGAAATGGAGAAATGGAATTATGAGAAATCCTAAGCACACTGGCTCATCAAAGCTCATGTGGGCACAAATTGAGATAATGTCTCTCACAGTATAAGGTTCTTTTTAATAAATACTTCATTTAAATATATTTTCTATTTCTGAACATTTATTGCATGTATGTATGCTTGTGTGTGAGAGACAAAGACAGAAACAGAGAAACACAGTGAGAGAGAGAGAGAAACACACACACACACACACACACACAGAGAGAGAGAGAGAGAGAGAGAGAGAGAGAGAGAGAGAGAGAGAGAGAGAGATGTTGATATAAAGTTCTGAGTCATGGTATATCATGGCCTACAAAGAACTAAAGTCAAAAATTGCCCAAGTTGAAAGGGATATCTTGGGAGCAAAAAATCTATAATCCATCAAAAATCAGGAATTTTATCGAAATAGTATAAAATAATGTTGTCAAACTCAATACAAATAATCACCAAGGACTATATATTAACTCAGAAAACCAAACC
Organism: Monodelphis domestica; assembly: GCF_027887165.1. NCBI lineage: Eukaryota > Metazoa > Chordata > Mammalia > Didelphimorphia > Didelphidae > Monodelphis > Monodelphis domestica. Next base: position 617,487,829 of record NC_077227.1, read on the forward strand.
ACATATTAGCATCATTTGTCATATCATGTTTTAATTTATCTTAGTTAATATCCCCCAATTATACTTTAATCTGGTTTAGGCAGTCTATTGCTATGAGTTTGATGTCTCTGGTCTCAAAGTATGCCATCAGTTTAGACAAAGTATCTCTAAACAGAAAAAAAGATGGGCCAATCATGTCTAAAAAATGAGAAATGAATGAGAACCTGGCCATGTACTCCACTGGTATATATAGTGTCAAGATATATATATATATATATATATATATATATATATATATATATATATATAAAATCTTAGTAAGGATGACTCCCTGAAGTGGGATTATATGACATGGTCAAGTGTTATACAGGATGGATAGGAATACATACATTGTAATATATATCATTGGAAGCATGAACAATCTAAGTAAGTAAAAAAAGCATTTATCAAGTGCCTACTATGTGCCAGGCAATGTGCTTTGCACTAGGGATACTAAGACAAAAACAGCCCTGATCTCAAGGAGCTCATAGTCTAATATCTATTGAGATAATCAAATCTAGTCACAATAAGACATTAAGCTATTTTGTTATAGGTAGTGGTGGTGGTGGTGAAGACTTTTGATTTCATCAGGGAGGATTAATTACCATTGTGGAAATACCCTCTACTATGTATTTTATACTATGTAAATACTATGTATTTTCAGGTTTAAAGATTGCCTAAGGTTCTAAGATTTTAAGTGATTGCACATGATCACATACACAGTGTATGTCATACATAGGACTTAAATTTAATTCTTCTGGACTCCAGGTAGGTTCTTTATTCGAAATTGCAAACTTTCTCTTACTAATACATTAAGAGTATTTGGAATCTGGACACATAGGGGAAAAACCAACAAATTCATGATGTTATCATTAAATCAACATTACCACTATCAGTACAGGTAGAATATTGGGAAAATATTTCTCTTCATAATTCAGTTGGAGGAAATGTATGGTGTAGAATTAAATGGAAAACTGTCAGGTGAGAAATATAATACTATTAAGCAGAGAAATATATTTTTATATTTCAGTGCATTCTTCCAGCTGTATATGATATGATTCATATTGTTTTCTTTCCACTTAAAATCTATTTTAAGATGTTTTGGGTGTGTCATATTTAAAGTAGAAGATAAAGAATGAAATCTTAATAAGGGAGTACTATAAGGCTTCAAGATGTGAACATGTGTTACAAAATAGAATTATTAGTTTGGTGGGACAGAGGGGGAAAAAAACCTTTTGTAAATGATCATAAAAATGGCCACTTTTCCTGGTTGAACCTAAGATGGATTCAGCAAGATTATGATAAAAAATAGAGGAAAATTTATAATTCAGAAATCCAGTTTTAGAAAATAGTCTTATTTGGTTATTCTCAGATATTATAAAAGTCAAATCATGGCAGGATTTTTTCAAAACAATTAAAATACTTGAAGCAAATCATCAAGAATAGATGCTCAAAAAAAGAAAGAAATGATAACTCTACCATATTTTAAAACTTTGCTGTCGTACTAGGAGACAAAATTATTAGCATGTGTTGGAATATGAGAATTTATGTTCATCCTTCCGTTCAGATAAGCTTTCAACATGTACTGAGATAGGGCAGCAGCTTCCCTTTTTTAGATGACAATGGACAGAGAAAAGAATGTTCAGATTATATCTAATCAAGGACCTAGAAGGTCTTTCATAAAAGCAACAGCTAAGCTAAATTTTATATATCAGCCTAGCTAAATTAGAAGCAAATTCGGTGATGAATGAGTTTTATAAGGAAATTAAACAGTTTATTCATATATTTTAACTTAAATCCCCAGTTATAAAAAACATTTCATTTTTGTACATCAAGGTCAGTGAGTGTACATAGGACACAGGCCTAAAGTTAGCATTCACACAACTGACTTACATTCATTCAACAAACATTAACTAAGCACATAAAACATTCAAGATACTATGTAATGCACTAAAAATATGAAAACAAAAATAAAAGTGTTTGTTCTTGTGAAACTTATATTCTATGAACTACTTTGTAAATTATGTACTAATCAAGGAAAGTTCCTAGAGTTCAAGACAGTCTGAAGGTGAAAAAACAGAATAAAAGACTATATATAATGTCTTATAGAAGAGCTATTTCACGCTATATGAATGTGTTTAATTCCATCCTCTTCTAGGCTCATCAGAGTTTCTCCAATTAGATTTAGAACATAAATATACTGTGTTTAAATGTTGCTAAATATTAATCTTCAAAAACATGTGTGATATTTCCATAAATAAGGCTAGTGTGTAACTCCTGTTACCAGAAAAGATACTTTAAAAAAGGTATTTTAGAACTTTTCTGAAGATGATGAAGGAAATAAGTATCTCAACTTTCTCTTACTTACATAGTACTTACTAGCTCTGTGATACTGGATAAGTCACTTAATGTTGCTTGTCTCAATTTCTTCATTTGAAAATGAGCTGGAGAAGGAAATGGCAAATCATTCCAGTTTCTTTGCCAAGAAAACCTCAAATGGGGTCATGAAGAATCAGACACAACTGAAGAAATTCTGATTAGATTCTCCAAAGCTGGAGAAGATACTCAAAGAATAATACATTATGGTTATATAGATTCATGTGAGTTTAAAAAATAGGATGAAGTTATGATAAAGGCAAAAGATATTTGGGCTATCACAGAATATCAGAAGGGACTTCAGAGGTCATGCAAATCAGCATGTACAGTAATAGGAATGCTTCATGCTATACCTGATTTGCCTTTTGTTGGGAAACCTCCAGTAAAGAAAGAACCAATATTTGCACAACCCATTCCACTTTTTCTGAAGCTCTAATTGTTAGGAGTTTTTTTTTCCTTAGAGCAAGCATAAATTGGCCTCTAAAGCATCTACCAATTGCTGCTACTTCTTCTATTTTCTTCCACTTATTAATAGCTCTTTAAAAGTTTTTTTAAGAAAGAAGTATGCTTTCTATTTATTTTTCTTCTGGCTAAACATATCCAAGTCCTTCCACTGATTTCTATATGGCATGTATTTTGTTGTGGAATCATTTCAGTCATTTCTGATTCTTTGGGTGACCATATTTGGGGTTTTCTTGGCAAAAACATTGACGTGGTTTTCCATTTCCCTCTCCAGCTCATTTTACAGATGAGGAACTGAGGCAAAATGGTTAAGTGTCTTGTCCATGGTCTCACAAAGAGTAAATGTCAGAGGCAGATATAAAATGAAGAAGAGTCTTCCTGATTCCAAATTCAATGTTCCATCCACTGAGCCACTTTGGAACCCATTATGGTATGATATTCAGTCCTTTTACAAGTATGGTCCCCCATCTCTGGACACTTCCAAACTTATCAAGGTCCATTTTAAAATATTTTTCCCCAGAATTGAATATAATACACTAGAAGCAGCTTGTTGAGGGCAGAAAGTGAAGCTATCCCCTCCTTTTTTCTGGACACTATACCTCTTAATTCAGTTAGAGTACAATAGCTTTTTGTGTGCCATATGAATGTCAAATTAAGCAATAGTGAGTATAGTGAATGTAGAGCAGGCTTCAAATTCAGTTAGTTCTTTCTTCAAATCTCACTTCTGACACACATTCTCTTTGTGATCCTGAGAAAATCATTTTACTTCTCAGTGGCCCCAGGAATTTTATGACTATACCTAATATATAAGGCATAGTTGATTACCTGCATTGCTAAATGCATTTTCCTCATTTTAAATTCTCTTTACCAATAAAAGTATAGTCCTGATAAAAAATTAAGGCAATATCACTTATAGGATTTGTGTTTATTCATAATCTTTTAGTAAAAAATCATTTTTGTTTATCTCCCATGCATAGCTAATTCACCCTTTAAGTTTGTATTAATTTAAGTTTCATTAATTGAAATGAGAGAAATAATGCAAGTAGCCTTTTCACTGATATATAATTTAAACCAATACTGATCAAGGAGGTAGGGAAGATATTCTACCACTAATTTTTGCAAGATAAGTATCTTTGTAATGAATTTCCTCTAGCTGAAACTAGAATTGAGAAAGGTAAGAAAAGGAGGGAAGAGGCAAAATAAAATTTGGGGGAGGTAGAAGTAAAGCATTCTGCTGTAATGGGACATAATCCATTAACATATGTTTGCCCAAATAAGCCATTTATGTACTCTGTTATATGCAATGTTGCCTATTTTTATATCTTTATTGTATTTTGCAGTGATTAAAATAGTGGAAGACATAAACTGTGGCAGTTAAAAGAGTTGGAGCTTAAATTGTGACCACAGAAAATATGGTTTCAAGACAGTGTCTTGTTTTAAATCAAATATAAGGTGGTTGCCAGGGAAAAATTCCCGATTATTAAATATAACCAAGTCAGCTGGGTTTTACAGAGATTTTAATTAATACAATTGAGGAATTAAAGAAAGGGAGAGAGAGAAAAAAAGGAAATAATGAGAAAAAGATAGTCCGGCCCAGGCCAGCTCAGGCCAGTCAAGACCCAAGCCTAAGAGAGAGATCAGTCAGTCCTTTATCCACTCACCACAAGATTTGTCCAAGCAAGGATTCTAGTGTTCAGAGAGAGACTAGCTCAGTTTTGGCCAGCTGCCATCTCCAGAGAGAGTTCCTCTGATACTGTCCCGAGAAAGAGTCCCGAGAGAGAGACCCCAGAGGGAGTTCCAGCAAGATCCCCTTGCTCTCAGTTTCTCATCCCCTTTTAAAGGGAATTTTCTCCTATGTCATGTCCCCTAAGTTCTCACATCTACCAATCACAGTAGACTTTTTCCAAAGGACAGACCATTCTTAATTCACACCTAAGAAGGCTTGAACTTTTGATTGAGTTTACACCTGAAAAACCTCTGAGTAAGTTTCTCACTTCTTTGCTCCTTGTAAATTCACAAGTTGCCTGACCTTTATAGGTACTTAGCACCCTTTTGTATTAGATCTAAAAATAGGCACAGCTTAAGAACTTTTGTCTTACTATAAGAGTGGGTTTAAGTATTTTTCATTGTTCAGCAAGGAGTGTCTTCCCCTAAAGTAGGGGTGAAGTAGAGGTCTCACATTCCTGATCTAAGTTCCTTTATTGTTTAAAATGGGGAATGGTCTTAACCAAATCTTATGAAGTAGGGTCTGAGAATTTTTAAGGTTCACAATCTGTACTGTTTTCATCATGTGTAGAGAAATTCCAGCTTTTCCAAGGTACAAATAAAAGGTGAGATGGCTTTGTTTCATGGCTTTTTCTTTTCTTTTCATTAGATGTAAGTCCTCATATTGCCCTTCTGTTGCATTTTTCTGGTGTATTTTTTCTCAACATACAGATTCACCCAAATGTATGTGCTCTTCATCTAGCATTGTCTCCTCAATATATAATACCCTCACTTTTTTCCTCCAACATCTTTGTTCCTCTTTTTCTCACATATATGGGGTTTTAAAATTTTTAGGCTTTAATTTATGTTAATTAAATTGAATTGAGTTGAAACTTCCTCATCTGTCCAAAACTTGCTATATACGGAATCCTGGCTCTTCTGAATTCCATGACCAAAGTGTAAATATTGCCATACAACATCTGCCATGCCCAGAATGAAACCCATCTATCTCCATCTCCTGAAGTATCTTTCCTCATTCAAAGTCAAATAAGTGGCACTACTTCTATAAAGTCTGCCTTGACTCTTTCTCCTTCTTCTTCACTTTTTCTCCACTCCCCATTGTATAAACATTTATTATTTTAACAAATTAGTCATAAATATTTGCATAGACTTCATGTGGAATCTTTGTAGTCTGAATTATTGTTTTTTAACAAAAAATTAGATTATATTTTGAATAAATTATAGTACATGTAGTCTTTGTAAATATCATAGATTTTAAAATTGGATTTATTGATTTAATTACTATTGCCTTTTATTTCTGCCTACTTCTTTAATTTCATCCACGTTTAATAGATTTGATGAAGAAAGTCTTTACTCATGCAGATCAACAATGTATAGTTTTAGAGAGTAACTTTGGGTCCTGCCTGGGAGGTTAGATATCTTTCTAATATTCAAAAACCTAGAATATCAGAGGCAATCTTGTACCCAAGTCTTTCTGGCTCCAATTCTGCCTTCTTTTCATGATATCCATCTTTCCTTGTTCCATTTGTTTGCCAGTGCAGTATATGTTTAGGAATAGTGGCAATGTTGTTTAATAGAGCAGTGGTCATTGTCTGTGAATTGATATCCTCTTCTAATGTTTGTCCCTAGGCAAATCACAATCAGGTAAAGTGTAGCTTTTTGATTTTATTTTTAAATGTGGAAGAGATAATAAGATACCATTTTAATGAGTGAATTATTTTAGTTGATAAATATATCTAATACTTAGAAAAGAGGGCCAAGGTACATTGATAATGCTTCATTTGGGAGCTACACCTCTTGGGGGATAACCATTTTTAATGAAGAGGATCACAACAGAATTAGAGATAAATTGGAATTTTTCACCATATAGTCCAACAACTCTATTTTACACTTGAAGAAATTTAAATCCAAAGAGGTTGTGACATTCAAATTTTCATGGACAAGTATAGGGCTAGGATTCAAACTGAGGTCATTTTATGCCAATTCCCACAATATGTCATAATTACATATAGTTCATTTCATTTCACATACCTTAAATAAGTAACTATCTAGCCCTACAAAGTTTATTATTTAAAAAATACTTCTTAAACAATCCTCATTGAAACAAGGAGACAATTCTTCTGCTCCCCAATTATTCTTAGGAATTACATAGAAATCCCAATGCTATTTGGTGGCCCTACAATCAATTTCGTAACTATGGACACAAATCTATATTTCCTTTCATTTTGTGCTTTATTTTGAATCAATTAATAAATTAAGCCATCTTGAAAATGCTCCTTCATGACTAAATATTACCAGAAGAGGTAAAATCTTTGGACAACTTTACCCATGTAAGTACACTTCTAAAGGAAATATTTAAAGAATAGGATTCATTGCAAACATATTTACCATTCAGGGAAATAGGCAGCAAAATCTCTCAGCAGCTAATGGATTTGTGATTTATAATGGGCAAATGGTGATTTATACAAGAATTTGGCAGGTATTCATGTTGTCATTTCCAGGAACCATACCCTATTCTCCTACCTGAGATGCCTGAGAGAACATATACTTAACAATCAACATTTACACAGGCCTTATTACCTATTGATTACACTGCCAGAAAAGGTAGTTTCTGTGGGAAGGATGTTTATGATATTATCTCATACAATCCCTGTGTAATCCTTGACCTGTGTGTGTGTGTGTGTGTGTGTGTGTGTGTGTGTGTGTGTGAGATGAGGTTAATGCAAATTTGCAAGTCCAAGCAGAATTTTGTCTTCAGTCTCCACTCAGTTACATCAGGCATTGAGTCATCTTGATTCTTGCTTATTTGTATATTTCTCCTGATTTTAGAAAAACCCTTCCAAATGCCTTAATGCTCTAACTAAAGATAAATCAGATCATAGAGTTAGTTTATGATTGTTTTACCACAGATATGTCATCCAAAGTAATCTCAATAGCTCTGTAAATTCATAAGTTAAATATATTTTCTCCTGAGTAGGTTCATACCTAAGATGAAGCTGAGTTTGACAACTATATCCTGAGATTTGTGAGGCAATTAGCATAGTCTATTTCCCTCAACAAAATAAAGGCTGTGTTGCCAATAAACTAAGAAGGAACATTTTATTTTATAATGTGAATTATAAAAGACTACACAAGAAACATGCTCTCCCATGCATACATAGAGATACTATCTGTAAACACAACAACCAGAAATAGGAACAAGGTTTGTAGAAGGTGTTTGTAGAATATACATATATGTGCATACACATACACAATAAACATGTGTCTGTGTAAATATATGTATAGTTAATGAATATATCTATGTATATAAAGCCACATTCTTATGCACATACACTTTTTTCCCTTGTATCTGTACTTTCATCAGTGTAGGGAAATCCTGGAAACTATCCATAACTCACACAGTTTCCTAGGATAATAAGGAGAGCAGCTGGGTGGTACCTTACAGTTCCAGTCCTGAGGTCAGGAAGACTTCTTGAATTCAAACCTGGCTTTAGACATTTACTAGCTGTGTGACTCTGAGCAAGTAATTTAACCCTCTCTGTCTTAGTTCCTTATCTGAAAAATTAGTTGAAGAAAGAAATGTCCAACCACTCCATTATCTTTGCCAAGAAAACAATAAAAGGGGCCATGAGGAGTTGAGCATAACTAAAATGATGCAACAGTAACAGCCAGTCAATGAGGAGTCAAGTGATTTGAACATGATGATATGCATTGATGGCACCAGTTAAAGTCAGATGTTCCTGGATTAAAACCTTCTATCCATTATAGTACAATGCTTCCCCTGAATGATAATAATTGGTGGCATTTATATAAAACCTTATGATTTACAAAGCGATATACAAATATTAATTTACTGGATCCTTACCACCATCCTTTAAGGTAGGTATTGCCCATATGGGCAATATTGGCATTTTATATACAAAGAAACAGAGTGAGAGAAGATAAGGGACACACCTTAGCTGAGGTGGTTGTAATGGTGGCATTTGAACTGAAATCAATCTGATCACTTTTATTTTACCTGATAACATCTATTTGGACATCACTCATTTCCATAAGAATCTTTCTTCCTAAAATGAATTCAAACATAAATCCCCAAAAGATTGCAAACATGTGGTTCTTTTCCTTTTCAAGGACACACAAGCTGTTTCTAACTAGCTACATACAGTCAGATGTACAATAGTCCTACATAAAAATAGTGACTTCAGAGAAAACATTTCTATTTTTGATGACTTTGAGCTCAGGCTTCTAGACTAAATATCTTATGAGTGAAATTCCTGAGATGTAGTAACCCTTTAAAGCAACTCAACAAATGCTAGGAAAGATTATCATGTTTGGAAATGAATATACAATAAAGTGTGAGGATTGACTCATTCCATTGGGGGTAACAAGGTATTGTGGTTAGAGTAATGGACTTAGAGTCAGGAAGGGCCAGATTCATATACTGCCTATAATATTTATTAGTCAAGAGACCAAGTAAAAGTCACTTAGCACTTCCTTGACTCAGTTTTCCACTTTGTAGATACACAAGATAATAATACTCACTCCGCCTATTTTATAAGGATATTGTAAGGAGCAAATGAGATAAAGAAAATGAATCACATTGTAAATTCTAATGTGGCTATGAATATCACTTATTATTCTTGTCATTTAAGAGAGAGAAAAAGTGAGCATGATAAAAATTAGTTTACTTGAACACAGTAATGCAGCTAGTAAATGGTAGTTCTAATTCTATAATGTAAATCTTATTCTAAGATCAAATAGTAATTTAGTACCAGAGGAGGAAAGGTCAATAGAAATTGTCTAGTCCAAATCAGTCATTTGATGGATAAGGAAACTGATATCCAAAGAGGTAGCTAAAGGTTCTACCTTTACCATAAGTGGTAAAGTTTTGATCCTGAGGTTAGAAATTGCTTTTCCATTTTAATTGTTGCCCTTTAAAAGCTGTGCATTTCTAGTATGGGAAATGCCTGTGTATCTAAAACCAAGAATTAACATTGACTATAATATTTAAAAAAAAGATGTTCAGGATCGCCATTAATATTTCTTAAAAAGCTGGAACTGATAGCTATTGGAACACTGTGAAATAATATAAAAACTAGGGGGAAAACATATAAAAATAAACAAAATGATCTTTTTTGTAGATGATATGTTGGTATATTTATATTACTACCTTAGTGGCTCAACTAAAATTAATTGAAATAACAATTCCAGCAAAAAAAAGTAGGGTATAAAATAAACCCATATACATCAGTAATTTTTCTGAATATAACCTAGAAAACATGCAGGAAGACAGAAAAAGCTTCATTCAAATAACTAAACAATCTATAAAATATTTGGGAGTCTGCCTACTAACACACACATAAGAACTAAATGAATAGAACTATAAAATTATCTTTACAGAAATTAATATGGTCCAAAATAACTTGAAAAGTATTATTTGTGCATGTCTGGTAATTAACAATATAACGAAAATAATAATTAATTTACTTATTTAGTCATATACCAATCAATCTATCAAAGAATTTCTTTAAAGAACAAGGTAACATAATTCTAAAATGTATCCAGAGGAACAAAAGGTCGAGAATCTCCAAAAGAAGAAAAAAGTGGAACATAATGGAGCTTATCAGTAACAGATCTCATACATTTCAAAGCTATAAAAATTTAAACTATTTGTTATTGGCTAAAGTCAATCAGTACAACAGCAGAGTTGAACAAATTTGGATCAAACTGGGAAAGCTAGGGAATGGAGAAAAGGAAGGAGAAAATTCCCGGCCTGAGGAACAGCTAATAAAATATTCAGTCAGGAGATAGGTGTCTGACCAGCAAGGATATTATCACAGGACTGAAGAGAATATGGCAAGGAGGAAGTTTTGGATTAAGGTGTGAATAGTTTGCAAAAGTAGAAGGAAACTGAAGTTTAAGGACCTGGAATTAAGAGTATTTATATGCATGTGTGTATGTGTGTGTGTGTGTGTGTGTGTGTGTGTGTGTGTACATATCTCTTTTTCCCCAATTACATGTAAAACAATTTTAATCTGGTTTTTTTTGCATTTTGAGTCCAAAATTATTTTTCATCCTCTCTTCCCTCCCCTCTCATTAAGAAGGCAAGCAATTTAATAAGTGTAATAAATGTGCAGGCATATAAAACTTTCCATACTAGTCATGTTGTGAAAGAAAATAATTAAAAATAAAGTATGTTTTGATCTGCATTTCAATTCCATTGTTTTTCTTTTACTTTAAGTGGATAGCATTTTTCATTAAAGGTTAGATCTTTCTTTGATCTAACCTTAGATCTTTGATCTTTCTATTACTTGGAATACGTGTTATTAGTAGTTGATCATTGTGCAAAATTGCTGTTATGATGTACTATGTAAATATGGTTCTGATCAACTCACTATTCATCAATTCATGTAAGTCTTTCCAGGCTTATCTGAAAGAAATCAGATAATAATTTCTCATAACACAGTAGTTTTTCATAACAATTATATACTAAAACTTGTTCAGCCATTCATCAATTTATGAGGATTCCCTTAGCTTCTAATTCTTTGTCACCATAAAAAGAGATGCTACAAAAATTTTTGTAAAATTGGATCTTTTTCATTTTTTTCAAACTCTTTAGGAAGTCACTAAAGTAGCACAAGCAAGGTATTATGATCAGATCTGTACTTTATAAAAATAAATTTGACAGCTGAGTAAATTATAGAATGGAGTGATGACATATTAGACAAGGAGAACCACTAGCAAGCAATTGTAGCAGTTCAGGTATGAAGTTATGAGAACCTCCATCAGTATGGTGGCAATGTCATAGGAAACAAAGGAGAACATGCAAAAGATATTGCAAAGGTAAACTTGAAAGAATTTGGCAAAAGATTGAACATGGGAAGTCAAGAGAAAGTGATGAGTCAAAGATAACATGTGATTAAGAAATTGCTTGACTGGAGCTTTGACAGTTCCGTCTATAGTAGTAATTTTAGGAATAAGAGAGGGTTTGGAAAGAGTTCATTTTTAAACTTGTTGATTTTAAGATATCTATGGGACTTCCAGTTTAAAATATTTAAATGTCAATCAGAAATGCAAGTCTGGAGATCAGGGGAAAAAAGATAGGGCTGAATAAAATAGAATTGTGAATAATCAGCATATAAATGATAATTGAATGCATGAAAGATGATGAGATCACAAGTAAAATAGTACAGATGGATAAAAGAAAGCAGCTTACAATAGAGCCTTGGGCTATATTTATGATTACTGGGCATAAACTGGAAATCTGGCAAAGAGACTAAGGAATGGTAAAATGTAGAAAAAAATTCAGGGAAGAATAATATCACAGAAACCTAGAGAAAATAGAGTACCAAGAAGAGGGAAATCAACAGTGTCAAAGGCTTCAGAGAGGTCAAGAATGATGAGGATTGCAAAAAGGTCATTAGAATTAACAAGATTCAATGATACTTTGGTGAAAACAATTGCAGCTGAATGATGAAGTTAGAAGCTAGAATGTAAGGAACTGAAAGAAATTAAGAAGAATGAAAGTGGAGGCATTTATTGTAGACAGCTTTCAAAAGGAGTTTAGACACAACAATGGAGAAGAGATGGCATTTAACAAATATTGATTGATAAATTATAGTAGGTTTGAGGATATATGTTTTTGAGAATGTGGGAGGCAAGAAAGAAAACAGGGTCATTGTAGAATTTTACCAAAAAAAAATAAGGGAAGAAACTGGAAGGAGGTTAAAAAGGAGTTACAAAAGTAAGAAAGCTTTGAAACTATTGTATGGAATTAATTTTTTAATTTTGGAAAAAATATATATGTGTAATGAAGATAAAAAGTTTCACATATAATCCTCATTTTCTAGTGTTCATTGTATATGAATAAGTTTGTGTTTGTCAAGGTTTTCCAAGCTAAGAATATCTCTATGTGTGTGTTAAGTAAAGGAAATAGTTATAATTAAGGTTAATACAGCACCTGACCAATGCAACATTTGGGGTAAGAGGAGAGGGGTAGAATCAGGATGAAAGTAAAATTAAAGAAGATGAAGAAATAGTTCCCCATCCTTCTCCATAGTCACCAGGTATAATTTGGTTAGTAGGGACAACATTGTTTCAATAATTATCTTGTTTTCAGTATGGAATATGATCATTTCTTTTAATTTTGGCCAAACAGTGCCCTTAGCAATAAGGAAAGGGAAGGAACTCCAAACAAAGGATTCCTTTAACCTCCCACATTCCCCAGTGCAAATCAAATGGGAATGAAGAACATCTTTCTAGGCTCCAAAGTATAGACAAAGTTTTAAATTAATGAATTAGTTTGTGTGCTAATAAGAGCATCATATATTTTAGAAGATGACAGAACTCCATATCATTATATACAAAAGAAAGACAAAATCACTGGGGGCATGTGTTGGGTACACAAAGTAGTACCAACAACTGGAAAAGTGTGGAAAGATTTCATGTAGAATCTGGTGGTGCTTGAAATGAGTTATGTAGAAAACTAAGAATTATAAGAAGTGGAGATGAGAAGGGAGTTCATTCTATGGATGAAGGCCTGTCAATACAAAGAAAGTGAGACTGGAGACAGACTGTCATATAGAATGTACAGTTAGAAGGCCAGTTTTGTTGTACCCTGTTGTGTGTGAAGGAGAATAATGTGTGATAATCTTGGAAAGTTTGTTGTAGGAGGCTGTTAGGGGCTTTAAATGCCAAATAGAGAAATTATTATTCATTTCTAAAGACAATAAGAAATCACTGGAGTTTATGGAGTGACATGGTCAAGCTGTGTAACAAGTGACAAAGAGATGGGTGCTAGAGATGTTGGGAAAGTAGACATGGCATGATTTGTCTACTGTGGACATATATGCCAAGTAATAGTGAAGAATGAAGGATGGCACTGAGGTTAAGAAATCCAATGGACTAGATTTGTCTGATAAAAATCAGCAAGTTAGAAGAGAGGAGGGTTTGAGACAAAGGGAAATCATTTCCATTTTGGATTCATTGAGTTTGAGATGCTTACAGAATAGGTAATTGAAAATGACAGTGGCCAGGGGTGTCAAATATGGTAGAGGTAAAAAAGCATAAGGACTGGGAGACAACTATCAGATTTGATAATTAAGATATAATTTATAAATTAAGGGAAAGCAATTTTAGTTGAATGAAATTAGAACACATATTTCAAAGAAGAAACTAGCCAAAAATTAAACTTGTTTGCTGGACCCAAGAAAACATGGATTCAATACCAGGTTTTGACTTTCCATGTGTACCCTTGGACAAGTGGTAGAACTGTCCTGAGCTTAAGTTTATCGGTTTTTAAAGTCAGAGTCAATTCAGGTCAACAAGCATTTGTTAAATGTGCTACTATTATGTGTCAGGTACTGTGCTAAGCATTGGAATAATAATACTAGCATTACTTACCTGATAGGGACCATGTGAGTTGGATGATCACACTTTTTTAAATTAAAGAAAAAGTGTGCGATAGATTGAGAACTGCTACTGCTATTGTTTATGAAGTGATATGAACAGATAAGTTATCAGATTTAGCAGTAATAACAAAAATATAATTGAAAGTCCTTGGTAGAGGCCATACAGCCATTCTAAAGGGACAGAAAATCTCTTTCTAAACAGGTTGCTGAGTTTTCTAAAAGTCCTATTAGAGGGAAACTTATAGAGTGATTCGAATTAAGGCAACAACTCAAGGGCAGTTAGGTGGTATAGTGGCTAGCAGACTGGGTCTAAAATTAGGAAGAACTGAAAAAATATAGTCTCAGACACTGACTAGTTGTGTGAACCTGGGAAAATCACTTAACTTCCATTTCCCTTAGTTTTTGGTTTTTTAATTTTTTTTAAATCTATAAAGTGGTGGAAATAATAGCACTTACCTCCCAGGGTTGTTGTAAAGATCAAATGAGATAATAATTATAAAGTGCACATAGTAAATGCTAAATAAATTTTAACTATTATTACCATTATAATTAATCCTTCCTGGAAATATTCCCAAACTGGCCCATTCTAGGGATTCTACACTGGTCTCAATATAAATATTGAAGCCTATTCTGAAAGAACATACTCTACAACAAAGACATCTTAAATCAAATAGCACAATTGTTCTTCCAGCAATAATATATGATTACAAAATAGAGAATGCCAATGTCTCTATGAAATAAAAATTTTGGGTTCCCTAAAGAGTGATTGAGACATATATATTGGACTTTAATAGGCAACATCATGTTTCCTAATAATGTAATGAATATAAAAATGAGAGAAGATAATTTGTCAAAGAGAAATATGACCCCCCAAAAAATAGGGAAGTAAAATAGATGGATAGTCTGTGTTTCTTACTGGTAATCACATGATGTCAGATGGCTTCTAGGAAGGCTCCTACCATGTTAGGCTGATTAGATTTTCCCAATTGGTTCTCAGGTAATAGTTCATATAGTGGGATAATCTGACTCAAAATTGGACACAAATATTGTTGCTAAAACAGTGTAAAAGCTGGGTGAGAAGGCCTTACTTAGGTCCTGCTTCATGAGGTAAATTTTAAAACCATAAAAGGCTCAGTACTCGTTGGTTTAGTGGCTTATCCTCAGTTTTCAATTATCTGAGCTTATCTTTCCCTTCATCAGCACAGATGATCAAAAATGAACCCTATTACACTTGTTCATAATGGGGATGATTCCAACATTCATCTGAGCTGTGAACTGTGACCAAAGATCTTAAATTATAGACTCAACACAAATTATTTTGTATGAAGAAAAATGCCCCAGTTATTTAAAACAAAAGATTATAAAATGCTGAAAATCTATTTTGTTCAGTCATTTATATTTTTAGTACAATACATACAGCGTTAAATTTTTTTAAAGGTTTGTCTGACTTCAGAATTACTTTTTTATGACTATAATCATTTGAGATATGGGCATGCTATAGTTTGCTCAATAGATAAGTATATGGGACTGATATTTTCTGATAATAGCAATATTTGGATGACTATGAAAGCAAAGAGTGTAGCCATAGTAAATTACTTGACAAATGGAAGAAAACTACTTTTAGTGCCAGTGTACTATATATAGATAAACAGGTAAGAGTTTGGAGCTAAATTGCAGCATGAAGCTTATCTACAGAAATGAATAACAATGAGGCTTTTTATTGGTTAGTAAATAGGATATATACAATCATGGCAGAGAGGACTCTTGAAAATAGAAGAAACTTAGAGGGAGAAACATTGTTTGATTTTTAAATTATGAAGAAATTCAAAGAAAGAGATGGACTGCTATAATGCAGAAAGAATCTATGAATACAAAAACTTCAATGTAAACATAGTTTTATTAAATGAATTACCTGGTATTGTATAAATCTCCTTCAAGTCATATGATATCTTTAGAAATGACCAGGACCTCATAAATCACAGACATTCAATATCTCAAAGTTGGCAGACATCTCTGAAGTCACCTAGTCCAAATTGAACCTGAGTAGGAATCTCCTCTGTAACAAGAGAAGCTACTATCTTCCCATGCAACTAATCTTATTTAGGGATAACTCTAGTTATTAAGAAGTCTTTCTATATAATGAGCCAAAACCTACCTTTCTGCAATTTATACCTTAGTTCAATTCTCTAGGACCAAGAACAAGTATAATTCCTTGTTCATATGGCAGTTCTTCATATATCCAAAGATAGCTATGATTTCCCTGCTGGAAACATCTCTTCTCCAAACTAAACATTCCTAATTCTTCCAAGCAATTCCGTTTATCCAGTTCCCCACAATTTGACAGATTAGGAAAGGAAGGCAGAGGTAAACTAAGTGACTTGTCCAAAGTCACGTAGCTAATTGGTAGCAGAGACAAAATGATAAACCAGGTGTCCTAACACTTCATCAATGTCAGTTAATCCAATAGGGGTCCTCAGTAAGATGAATTTTCTTAATAACCTGAAATTTGAGTTTCTTGATCATTTCAAGGAATATGAAAATTAAGTTATGGAATAAGAGCTGAAAGGGAATTTTAAGATGATCAAGGACAAAACTCTCATTTTGCTGACAAGAAAACTAAGGCTGAAGGAGGAAAATTCAATTACTTAAGGTGACAGCATAACAACTATTCAATGGTGTGCTGTCAATCAATCAATAAGCATTTATTCAACACCTACTATGTTCTTGGTACTTTAAGCACTGAGTATACAAAAGGCAGTAAAAGACAGTATCTACCATTAAAGAGCTTCAATTTAATTTAGGAGACAATATACAAACAAATATACACAAAGCAAACTATTTCAGAATAAATAGGAAATAATTAACAGAAGAAAGCTGCTAGAGTTAAGAGGAGTTGGGGAAAGTTTCCTGCAAATGATGAAATTTTAGTTGGGACTTAATGATCAGTATCAAAACTATAAACAGGATAAATAGGAAATAATTAATGTAGAAAAAATACAAAATTTGAGGGGTTGGGAAGTAAAAAGATAGGATTTGAGTTGAGACTTAAAGGAAGCTGGGGAGGTCAGCAAGGGGAGCTTAGAAGGAAGAAAATTACAGGAATGGAGAACAGTATGAAAAAATGATTGTGGCAAATCTACTGAGTAGATTTTTTTTCTTGAAACATCCAGAAGACAAGGTCTTTGGATCCAAGAGTACATGTTGAAGAATAAGGTGTAAGAAGACTGGAAAGGCAAGAGGGAGCTAGATTATAAAAGGCTTTGAATGACAAATGGAGCATTTTGTATTTGATCATGGAGGTGACAAGAGGACCTTGGAGTTTATTGAGATTGATTGTATGATATGGTCAAAATTGTGCTTTAGGAAAATCACTTAAGTAACGGAATGGAGGACCCAATACTCATTCCATTTTCCAAAAATAATAATAGTTTTCCCCAAATCAAAATAGTACAACATATTTATTATTTGGGGGTCTGAAGTTTTTCTAAAATGCAAGCCTAAGTCATTCACCTTATTCAATGAACTTTATTTACTTCCTATTAACACTAGTACCAAATATGAATTATTCTGTTCATCCTGGACCTTTACTCTTTCCTACTTTTCCAGTCTTCTTGAATTTTACTCCTACAAATTTTGATAGGCATTGTATTGGGCTAATTATTACAGCTGGCACAAGCTACCCTATCTCCTAATTGTATCTTTGCCTTAGTTGCCCTCCAATCTTGGGATAATCTTCCCCCTCACATCTCTCTCTTAATTTCCTAAGTGACTTCTTTCCAGACTTGGTTCAAAATGTACCTTCTGTCGGAAACCTCTGTGGTTCCTTCATTAGTCCCAGCTCTGATATGTATCTTTTTTCTTAGATGACTTTGCATTTATTCTCTCTCTATATTGTCCTTCCTCTCCACTCCATTAGAACCTGAATTTCCCAAGGGCAGAGACAATTTTTTTTCTTTCTTTGAATCCCACCACACTTAACAAAGTTTCTGGTGCATAGTAAACAGTGAATAAATCCTTGAAGCCTGAATGATTGATTTGACAATGGTCAGTATCACAGTATTTTACATTTCATTGAGTTTTTTTCTGCCAGGGTTCCAATGGATCTGTGCTCCTTTCAGTGTGTGGGAGTATGCCTCCAAAATACATATCATAACCCATCCATGCCTTTGTGTCTTGTTCAATTTTTGTCCATATTTTTGAATAAATCTGAACATGCAGGTGGCTTCTGGGGGTGGAGAGGGAAAATGAGGCTTCCTTTCATATTCATTGTACCTTACTTTACCTTTTATTTCTCATGGAACATGTCTTAGCTGTAAAGGTTAAGTTTTCTCAAACAAGATGAGCTTTGACAGAACCCAAGCATTAGACAACAGAAATGTTATCAAATACTGTGGATCATGCTACAAGTATCTGGTCTTCTCAGCATTCTGAAACTTATCAGATACATCTCCACCAAGAGCAAAATGTTCTCTGAATGTGTCTCCTGCCACAAGTATCTTACCGCTCAGTGTTCTGAGAGTAGTTTACTTCCACAGAAAGCAAACTAGTAATAACCTGAATGTTCACAGAGCATGTGTGTCTTCAGCTACAATCATCTTGTTCTTTTAGTATTATATAATTTTGCTGACATTTTTTCCTCCCTCTTCCCAGAAGTGAGGAGCACACAGGTGTTATATATTCCACATGTTTTCAGAATGCATTCATCACTTAACCTGACTTATTTCTTTCCTTGGATCCTTGGAGATCCTTGGAGATCCTTAGAGATCATTCAGGTGAGGGGTGAGGGTAAAGGAGGAAACAGATGAGGTAGAAGAAAATGGCTAGGAAGGGGAGGGGAAGGTACAGAAGGGAATGAGGGGTAGGCAGATCCTTAGCTGCCCATGGCCTCTCTTCTGACTTCAGAGAATAGGAAACCTCCTCTTTTATTCTTGATATTGCATGGCTATAACTCAAGCATATGGTCAAGCTATCATTTATCTCTTGCTTTTGCTCTTTGACAGGCCAAACTTTTGGGCCACTCATAAGTTATACTTCTGAAATCTTTCCTACTTTTTCTCCTGCACTAAATACTTGTTTGTTTATTAAAATATGATATTGGGTTTTTTCCCTTAAGAATTACAAAAAGAAATTTCATTTAGTAAATTAAAATATCTTAGACCCCAAATGGGCCAAAGTGTGCCTGTCTGCCCTGAGCTAATACAGCTAAAAGAAATTCTTCCATGAGCTATATCAGGCTAGCCATAAAAGTTATTATCTCTCATGAAGGTAACCTCAATATTTATGAGTAAATTGACATATTCAACATGTAGGTAGCCCTTGCATTCTTGTGTTTTCATCTAGTTGTCTTCTCCTCTGAGTCCCCAGGGGATTAAAAAAATTGCATTTGAAATGCTTTTTATTCCAAGCCTCTACTATGTCTAGTTATCAGATAATCAGATACACTTGAAAATGGATTGTCAAAACAGAAGAGATGAGAGACTCCCTAGTTGGTGAATTATTTTTAAAAGGGGTTGCTTCTACTTATCTCTAAAATACCCTTTTAAAAGCTGAAACATGATACCACTTCTCCCCTTAGGTTCCTGTTTTTGCTGGCATTTCTTATGTGTTACTAGAGTTATTTTTTATACTTCTCTTGACATAATCCTTACAATTGGCTACTATTGTGCATTTAAGTCTGTTTTAAAAAGATGGTGCATATAATATTTTAGGCATAATAAAACAATAAATGGAGAAGCTGTAATAGGTCATAAGATAATATAAATAAACTTGCAAGTAGGAGAAAAGTTTTTTTTTCATTAGCAAGCAGTCATGTTCATCATTCATAAATTCTCTATATTTTCTTCAATATATATATGTATGTATACATATATATATACTTAATAATGACCCACAGGCATTTGCTGTCAAAAGCATATCAATGTTACACTGTGTATAACAACCTAGACAGAGAGCAACTAAAATGTGCTAACACTTCTTAAAAGCCCAATCTGAAAGTGATGCTGGTTTGAGGCTGCATTTTAATATACTTACCCCAGTATCTTTACTTTTACAGTTAGACTGATAGCAACTGACAGTGTAATTATCTTTCAAGGACTGCAATGGTCTTAGAAATATTCTTCCAACATGTCACACACTGTTGATATTAAACTGGGGACATGAGAAACCATCTGGAAAAAATCTGAGCATAAGGAAGTTTAGGGGATTTAATCCAAGCCCAGGTTTTGGCTGATTTACTTCAGTTCATTCAAATCTCATTTAATAACATGAAATAACACAAAAAAAGGAAAGAGAAAATGCTATCCTTTGTTCCAGGGCAGATTAAATAGAATCATATGCATGGAGAACAGTTTAAGTTTTTTCCCTTCCTTTACTTGATCATTTTTCCCCTGCTGGTAAAATAAACAGTGTGCTGCATGTATCCCATTTTTCAAACTACTATGTTAAGAATTGTTTTGCGAGGCTGGTGGTTATTCCAGTAAAATCCCAACTTGAATGTGTAAAAAAGTAAATATATTACTTATTTATTTGATCTACCTCGATTGTACCTCCATTTATCTTACTAATGACATGCATTTTTCCTTTAAATGAAGGGATACCATAGTTTGAACTTTTCAGCTGTCACTAAAAATGAAATATTCTACCTGGTGTGTTTAACAGAATAATCTATACACTGTCCTATCAGGTGGTAGGTTTCATACCCTTCTTTGGTATGTTTTGTGGCCTGAAAACCTAAGAGTAGAAATTCATGACTGGAGCCCCTTTGGAAAGCATTTTGAAAGCTATGATGCATATTACTATCTGGTTATATGGGTATCAATGATCAGTCTTAAAGGTGGCCACCAAGACAATAAACGTAAAAGGAAACAAAATGATGAAAAGTTGCTGCCACCAGTGCCAGTTCTACCACTTTGCTAAGTCATATAACTATGAATTAATCATTTTAATCTCTCTGTGACTCAATTTCCTCAATTGTAAAAGGAGACATTTGGATAAGGCAATTTCTCAGGTTCTTTTTGACTATGATCCTGTAATTCTAGCAAGTTAAAGGTAATTTCTGACTCATAGCAGTTAGACTTCTATAATAATGATAAAGGAGAAGGCAGTGGAATAGGAAATGAGTATAAATTCCCTCCTTCCTTCTGGAAAACATTAGCAAGAAGACTTGAAAAAGAGTTCTTTCTATACTATCTAAAGCTATTTTATGAAGAGTGGCTGACTGAAACAAGAATTATTTTGTGAGACAACAAATTGCTAGATACTCCTAAACACAAATGTAGATTAGTCAGTGCCCATCCTCCTGCCATAGTTTTGATTCTACAACAAAAGCTGGCTTCCTTTCTCAAAACCTCCCCTTTACTCAGCTATATCTCTTGACCATCTTTTGTCCTCTTCTATTCAAATGTAATAGTGTTATAAGAGGAACTTCCTTTTAAAGGTTTACTAGATTTATAAAATCTTTGCTGAAGTTAATATAATCCAAGTATTTTATTTTACTCAGTCCCATGAGGGGCATTGTTGTTGAGGACACAAAACTAAAATGTCAATTTGGCATTAGCATTAGTTTAAAATTTCTAGGGTAACTTCATTAATTTGTCTACTCTTTCAAACAAGATAGAGTTCACAATCTATACCTTAGAGACTAATTTTAATGATCCTTCTGAATTACTGTTTTTGGTGTTTTGTTTTAAAATCATCTGGTGCTCTTCCTTCTGATAATGAACCTCATTGAACTTTGGAAGGCTGATCTTGTTACAAGACATAGTCCATCATTGAACCTATACTCAATACATTTCTAGCTTAGAAAGGTATATTAGATTTTACATTTTGCTGGCATGATCTCTAAAAATCTAGTTATTGCATAATGATAAAGAACCCTAGTGAGAATTTAATAGGAGGACTCAAAAAAGCAAATTATCATAAAGAATAAAATTAATAAATTCTGAGAATGCATAGAGGAAGGGAGGAGAGAGAGAACAGTAGTACCACTGAGGTTTTAAGGGCACATAGATATTCAAAGCTTCCAGTTAGTTATTCTCCAAATTTATTGAGAGAGTTTCAAGGTACACCATCCCACAGTTATTAGAAATGAGACAGGAGAAATAGCCCTGGGTATGGTAGAAGAAATTAACGTAGAAAGGAGTTAGTACGAAGGTGAGAGTAAACCATGTAGGAGGGAGGACAGTATTGACAGAGAGAGAGACAGAGAGAGAGAGACAGACAGAGAGAGAGAGAGACAGAGACAGAGAGAGAGACAGAGAGAGAGACAGAGAGAGAGAGGGAAGGAGGGAGGGAGGGAAAGAGAGGGAGAAAGTTTATTTTGTGAGAAATGTATATGAGAAATTGAGAGCTTGGAAATCCCAACAATTTATGCTTCTATGCATAAGAGAAATGCATCTGAGTAAAGGAGAGAGTAAAATGGGTAATGCAGATGGATATCTGGGAGTCTATAGTCCCATTAGGTATGCTGGGATTTGTTATGAGAATAGGTCAGCTCTAGAGAGGAATGTTGGGGAGTGGGGTTGTGTTGTGTTCTGGGTCCTAGTCTTACATACATATTCACACATTCAGCCATGTGATACACACACAAATACTTGGTTAAATGTTTAGAAAGAAAGAAATACCTTACATTTTAAAAGGCACAGTGAAAAAATATTAGCATGCTAAAAAAAATCATTCCAAATTTTTGAAACCAATTCTCTTCTTGTCATGCATCTGTAACATCATGAAATGAGATATTTAAGGATTGCCATGCTCTAAGCTAGTTAAGAAAATATTAGGCGGGTTGGAATGTTTAAGTGCTCATAATCATAGCTGCTGGCAAGAAATTTGATGGAAAATGGGCTTTTTCATACTAATTAACTATATATTCACACATGGCTTTCATTTTCCACAACCCATAGTTGTCTAAATACTCCACATTGAGAGGGAGTCAGAGTCCCAGAATTATTACCAAAGACAGCTGACAAACTCTTGCACAATTTCTTTGTGAACTTCTTTTGTGAAACAGAATTATTCAACAGTCACACAGGAGATGGAGGAATAAAAACTACCAATAGAAATAACTCTCATTGATTATAGAAGCATAGGTTCTTAGAGTTATAATGAGGTATCTTAATTCAAAAACCCTCATTTTATTTTTTTAATATTTTATTGATATCTTTTATCTTTATGTCACAGTCACTTCTAGAAAAAAAAATCCCACATTCTCCTCAATAAATCCTCCCTTCAAATAAAAACAAAACAAAACAAAACAAAACAAACAAGCAATTAAGCATAAATAAAATTAGGATTTAAAAAATAAGTAAAACTAATCTGGTAAGCACATCCTTCAGGAGTGCAAAGCCTCTCTGAATTCAAATCCATTGTGAAACAGGAAAAACCATCAAGATCATGAGACTCTTCTCTCTTGCCTCCACTGTGCTCCTCCTATCTCCTGAAAAGGTCCCACTTCCCATTCTGGCAGGACCTGTCAAAAGTATTACCTGTGGGAATTATCCCTTCCCCAAGCCCCAGAATCTAGGCAAGATCATGAGGGCATATCATTTGGAGGATTGGGGAATCCCCAATTACAAGACTTCCAGTGGGAAGTAGGACCTCTAGGCCTTACCATTTAACTGCTTCCCTGCAGACCCCTGGGCACTATCATTTGACCTGCCAGCTCCCCTTAAGGAGTCCTGGGGCTTTCCATTTATCTTGTGTTAAACTTCTTTTTTATGGTCCTGTTTCCTTAATTTAACTGAGAGCCACTTAAGAGTAGAAAATGTCTCATTTTTTTTCTATTTGTATCCCTATCACCCAGCATGGTACTTGACACATTATAAATTCTTAAGGAATGCTTTTTTTTTACTAATTCATTGTCTACTGAATTTTCTGCCTTAGGAGTTCCTTGCTTCTACCATAATCTTTTTGTCAATAACTCCATTTGAGAGATGAGATCAAGAGGTTAGTGGGCTTATCTAAAGAAACCCAAATAGTTAATAGCCAAGGAAAACTTAAGCTCCATTTCTCCAGATTTCTCCTTTCATGATGCAAAGCTAACAGGCCAACATACCCATAGAGACTGCTCTAATTTTCTTGGTTGGGGTATTCTATATTTTCCAGGGATGGAAGTGGGGGCAACACTTTCCAAGTACTATTCAGTCCCAAGGAGAGACAGCCTTAAAATCATCCTTAGACTATGGAAAACAAATTTTAAGTACTGTGCTCGTCTAAAGGCTACTTCTAAGAATACTCAAAAAGAGCATTATAATACTTTGATTTCAAATGGAAAGAGAGGGAATAGCTCTCTTCTGTGACATTTAAGCTCTTGGAAGCTACACTGAGTTGAGAGTATCTTGACACATGGAGCAGTGAGAGAATTCTCTGCCAAGAGAGGTACATGGATAATTGTTTCGAGCTGCTAAATGGTCTCTTGTTCTACACAGAGATGTCAAGCAGAGATGTTGCAGAAGCTCTGATAAAACATCAGTTTGCTCTGTTCTTATTTTAATCCCTTGGCATCCCTTAGGGTTCATGTGACTACAAAGAGAAACAGTGTTCCACTGTAGAACCTCCTGCCTAATGAAAATTACTGATAAATAATTTAGCATAACATAACAAAGGCTAAGGACATCTAAGAATTCAATCCAAGCCTTCAATCCCTCCATACCATTTCCCCATTTTCGTTTTCTCATTTAGAGAGGATTTTTGTTTGATTCTCACAAAGGAGCTGGGGGCAATAGTCTGTCTGTGGTATACTCAGAATAAAAAGTGCTGATGTGGGAAAACAAGGCAATCATGACAATGACAGTACTTAACTTGTGTCTAGTTGTGGCAGATCTGTTACTTTCATGTAACTTCATAGAGAATATGCTAATAATATAGGAGAGAGCTCATTTTATAGTGACAATTAAATTCCAACATGCTTGGAAAGTTAGCTGCAGTATAACTCTTAGAAAAAAGTTTAAGGACTAAATACTTTGATTTGTCCTTAGAGGGGGGAAAAAGTATTCCTTGAATTTGTCATTCTATTTTATTTTGTAACTACTTCTAAAAGTGCTCAAAATTACTGTATACTTTATTCTTCTTGCTTCATCTTTTGATAATTTGTCATTAAAATGATAATGACCTCATCTCCTCAATATTTTTATGTGAATCTATGTTGTCCTTCAAAATACTGGATTGCTATTTCCACAAGTTGAGGGATTACTCACATGATGAGATCATAGACGAATCAAAGCATGAAACATGAATACGAAGAGACATGGAACAAATGTATTATAAGATTGAAGTAACCACTTGAATATTTTGATTCAATTCAATTTAATGAACATTATGTTTAGAATCTTTTAAAAAGCAAACTCTATGTTAAAAAATATGGGACTAGAAAGCCAAAAAATTAATCTTGCCTACTAAAAAATTACATTCAATAGGGAGATATAGCATGTAAAGTAGTTTGGGTAGAAAGAGCATAAGACTAGATAAAACTGCCAGAAAAGTTTAGGGATTTCCCCCCTCAATTAAAAGACTGATTAGGAGACATCAAAGGTCCCTCTAAATTTAAGGAGTTAATATAATGACCTTAATATAGCCATTGGGTCAAGAAAAAAGGATTCAACCAAAAAGACAAAAGGAAAAAAGGCATGGGCAAAGCTGGGTTGATGTACTTGGCTTAACCTGTAGATCATGTGGATGAGATAAAGAGAAGTAGGAGAAAGCAGCAAAATAAGATAAAATGTCTGGTCATAAGATACATAAGCAATTCTATTTCATTTATATAATCTGTATTTTTGTTCTATATTTATATTTTAATTTTAATATATTACATATATAAAAACTGATTACATTTAAATTGAGAATTTTCCTTATCAACATGTCCCCTCTATGATGGGAATTGATTGCCTAATGTGTAGTACCTAAGGTTAAATCCTGCTCATATATATATATACTAGCTGTGTCATGCTAGGAAAGTACTTAACTTTTCTTAGCTTCAACTTCCTCATCTGTAAAATAGAAATAATAGAACCTATCTCATAAAATTGTTGTGGGAATCAAATGAATTAATCAATGTTAAGAACTTTGCAAATATAAACATTCTGTAAATATTAACTATTATCATTATTACCTTGATAATTTAATTGATAATACCTTTGCTCATAGCAATCTCATACTACTGAATTTGTAAATTCATCAAAAGAAGAGAGGATCAAATTCAGAAATCATTAGAATAGTCTAGTTATTTTGTAGAATAAAGCACTAGGTTTTTTAAAAGTGCCTGGAGCTGGAAAAACACAAAATGGCAAAGAAGCTCTATCTAAGATGGGGATAGGAGTGTTTATATGTGTGTATGTGGGGAGGCAATGTTGGGAGTAGAATCTAGTTCCTACATGAGAGTCAAGTTGCCCAATTGATATAGCTTTCTAGACTCCACACATACCAGGGTGCATATTTCATATACTAAATGCTAGTCATTAAGTAGCCTCTTCATTGGAAATGGTAAATTAAGATCATGTGATTCTTAAAAGAATCTGATTCCGATAGAGAATATAAGATTCTCTAGATTGGATTTGGTCATATAGTGGTTGAGTGTGGGCTGTGGTATATGCTAAACTATTTGTGACAAGCCATAACAAAGAAACAAATAAACATTTTTATTTGCTACATTGATAACAAGAAGAATGGAAAGTGACAGAGCCCAGTATCACAGCCAAAGCTAAGCATGCCCCGCTGTTTCTCTGGACTGATGTTTCTCCTAACTTTATTCCACTTACTCTTATATTCTTAGCCTCAGTTTCCTTATCTTAAAAATGATGACTTTGATTAGATGACCTCTAAGTTCCCTTAAATGATCATATCTTTGATTCCAAAACTTCATTCATTATCTGACTCCCATAAATAACCAAGAAGAATAATGGAAGTTGCAATACAATCAGTTATTAGTAAGTTCAACTTTTCTCCCATACCTTGGGGATAAAGTAAGTAAGTTCTCGACTCATAGGCAGAAAGACCTTGATTGTCCCTCTGACATTATTTAACTATATAATCTTGCACAAATTATTTGATGTTTCTGAGCCTCCATCCCCTCAAATATAAAACAAGGAAAATGACATTTAAAGAATCTACCTCATAGGGCTGTTTTGAGATATAATCTCAAAGAGTTATCCTGGCAGCACCTCAGACAAATTTAGCACCTCTTCCCTATAAAGTGTCCCTTTCTCCCAAATGACATTAAACTAGAACTGAGAAATGAACTTGGAGGTCAGCAGAGAAAGGAAAGAAAGACCTAAGAATTTTCATTTTGCTATTGCACACAGATTATAAATTACAGAGGACTCCCACATACTTCACATTTTTTTCCACACCATTGATCTCATTTTGTAGGAAAGAAAATTAATGTAGAAAAAGGCCATACAGGGTGTTCAGCTATGAAAATGCAATTGACTGGTCAGGTACGTATATCAATTATCTAAAGTAATATACAGGCCATGTCTTTGGAAGTTGACTAGAATCAACTTTGTCTCTCTTTTTCCTAAGAAGTATTAACCTAGGGAATGATGTTGTAAAAAAAAAAATCATTGGCTATATTTGTATTATTAAAAGAGAGATTGTCAGCTTTAGATTTAGGCTTAATTTGGTTGACTCAAGCTCATTTACAAACAGCTAGGTGATGTAGCACATTGAGTATCTGACAAAGCATTAAGAAGTGATGTTATTCAGTCATGTCCTCTTTGCAACCTTGTAGGCCATATACTCCATGGGGTTTTCTTGGCCAAGATATTGGAGTGGTTTGCCATTTCCTTCTCCAATGTATTAAAGCAAATAGAGATTAAATTACATGTCCAGAATAATATAGCTAGTAAATCTGAGACTAGATTTGACATCTGGTCTTCCTGACTCCAGTACCAGAGCTCCATCCACTGAGTTATCTGACTCTTAGGCAAACAGAAATAAAATGACTCAACAAGGTCACACAAAAAGACCAGACTTGAACTCATATCTTTCTGCTTAAAGATCCAGCACTCTATCCACTAAGCCATTTAGCTGGTAGGAGTTAAGAAGACCTGAGTTCATATCTAGCATCACATACTTCCAAGCTTGTTGATGCTGAGCAATTGAGTTAACTACTTTCATTCTCAGCTTTGTCATCAGAGGGAATAATAATAATGGAGATAAGGATAGTCCCTTTCTCCTAGGGTTATTGTGAGGATCAAATGAAATAACATTTATAAAGTGCTTAGTACAATGGTGCATAATTAGTGATATTTAAAAGCTTATTCCTTTCCCCTCCCACTAAAATGAGCAAGTTTGATTATATAAACTCAATGTCTCTTTCCTATCTCATCTTGACCTCTCTAGCCTTTATACCTCCCCATACCCTAAATCTATGATTCTATGAACTTCAATGTAAGTTATATGCATTATAAATTATATGATTAAGTGTTATTTGTCCTTCGTTCTGAAGAGTACTAATGATATCCCATACTGATATTTTAATTATATCTAAACTGGATTTAAGTGAAGCAGAGTTGTACAAAATCATAAATTTTACTATCTCTTCCAGAGTCATTGAAGCCCGTTGAAAAGAAAAAAAATTAGAAATTCCCAGGATGTGGTGGGTGATGTTGACATCTTTGATATCTGACCAAGCTCTGAGCACTCCATAATGCCTGCTTCAGTACCTTCACGAACACTGGAATAATGTCCTTATCTGTGATTCTATATTGATAATCTTCACATGCTCGGAGTAGACATCCCTCTAATACACCAATGGATCTGAACCCTGTTAGTTACCTTCAACTTGGTTTATCCCATCTGCTGAGCTGGTCTTACTGAAGTATGGCTGCTACTCATGCTACAGCTTCTGGAGCCACAGATGAGAGTTGGGAGAAAGGTAGACACCAAAGTTGTATGAGTAACCCTGAAAGGACTTGACAAGTCCTCTAACCAGAGCTGCTAATCCTCCATGAACAACACATACACTAAGTGCATAGAAGTTAAATATGATGGAGTTGAAGAAAAGAAAATGATAATAATAGTTTACATTGATATAGTTTTTTTGTCCTCCTTTTGTTCTATAAAGTAGGTTATGTAAAATTATTACATGCATTTTATAGATAAAGAACCTAGTTTTAAGAAAAATAAAATAATTTAAGACCAAAAAGCTAGCTACTATTAGGACCAGGGCTGAAATTCAGGTTTTCTGACACAAGTCTCAGAAACTTACTAGCTTTATGTTCCTGGACAAGTCATTCTGTCTGCTTCCATTTCTTTATCTCTAAATTGGACATAATAATAACAACTACCTCACAAAGTTTAGTGAAGTTAAAATGATATAATATTTGTAAAGCACTGTGCAACTTGAAAGTCCTCTCTAAATGCCAACTGCTATTGTTATTGTTGTTATTGTTATTGCTCCCACAATATCAGGCTGCTTATGTATAATTTCATTTCTAGCTGAAGCAATGATGGAAGGTTATGTAGGGAAGGGATCCTCTTTAAAGGATTTGAGTTAGTGGGGGTATTGATCAAGTCTGTTCTAGATAGGAAGGACACATATGCAAATATACCATGGCTAGAGAGAGGAAGGAGGGACTGGTTTTTTGTTGTTGTTGTTGTTTTTTATAAGATGAGTTCTACTTCTGGGAGCTCAGATGGCAGAGTAAGGAACAACTCCAGATGACCCCAAGAAACCAACAACTCCTCAAAACTAATCCTGGAGCATGGAAACCAACCGAAGACAGGATGAAGCAGTGCTTCAGACTAGAACAGCACTGAAGGAAAGCAAAGAAGTAACGGGAGAATGCAGTCCAGCAAGCTGGGCTGGAACTTGGGTCAAATATAGGGCAAGAGAGAGGAGAAAGATATAGTCTAGTTCAGTCTTGCCTTAGTATGGGAAGAAGGGAAACCAGTGTGATATAGAGCAGGTGGAAGTGGGAGAAACACACACAGGACAGCATAGATTTGCTTTTTAAAACCTGAAGTTATATACTCATCCACATTTCAATTCATGATCATTCTACTTGCTAGTATGAGATGATCATGGGTCAGGAAAAAAGGAAAAACTAGATGCTCCACAAATACTTTTCTATGGAAATATCTTACATGATCTACCAAAGCCCAGAAAAAACAGAAATCTATATAAACACATATTTCAGGTTAATTTGTGGTACAGCCAATGGTTGAACCAGACCATGTCCATTGTTTCTTTTTCATTTTTCTTTTTCCCATGCTTTTTGGGGTTCAGCTGTGATTAGGAAAGGATGAAATCTGAGATCCTATCAGTATGCTTCATGTAATAAATGTGTTTTGCTACAGCCCTGGTTAAATTTTCTTCTGGCCTATTCGGACCCAGTGCTTAGAATATCTAAAAGACAAGCCAAGGCCCCAGGCAACCCCTGATTTTAAGGCTTTGGTTTGGCAATTACCCAAGAGCCAATGGCAGGTTTGGTATGGATGAGGAACTAAAACAAAACAAAACAAAACAAAAAAACCCACCAGGAAATCAAGCCAGTTCTCCATTTCTTTTTGTGGGTTCGGTGCTCTATTAGACTAGGCAGCATTTCCCTTTGCTTTTTACTTTGGTCATTTATCTCTGAGCCTGAGCAGCACTTACAGTCATTTTCTCTTCCACTAATAAAAAGGAAACACCCAACAAAATAAATAGCAGAAATAAGACTTTAAAAGCAACCATTGGACAAATAGTGAAAGTATAGGTGTCTCAGCCTGAATCTGACTCTCACTTTACTTAATCACATTGGTTAGCATAAGGTTTTAAGTTTTGTTTTTTTTTTAAAGTCAGATCTATTAATTTTTAAAAGAAACAGTAATGCCAATTGTATGAAGGATTTCATTAAGTTTCCCTTTTACTTCTGTGTTAGAAGTAACACAGAAATATAGAACATAGAAATATATCATGATATATAGACAAAGGAAAGTAGCCAAGAGGAAACAAAGAAACTTTGTGTAGTTTTCTCAGTCATGACCTCTAGTTATTATGCTGCTTATAATCCCTAATTTCTTCAAACTGTATAACTTAATCAATATAGAGACTCACACTTGAATATAGCATGCACATACAATAGTATTAAAAAGACGGCTCTGTATGATTCTGCTTGGTAAGGCCAAATTTGATCCTCAGACAGGTGGAAAGGAATCATTATCATTCATGAAAAAAGACCTTAGGGAGGTATTCAGGTGAAAGTGACTCTTAGAGCAGGGGTTTTTGCTTTCTTGGGGCACTTGTCATGACCCTCATCATCCTCACATATGTGCTTTGGATTTTAAGTCCACTGGCTGGAGTGAATTACCACCAATCAAACTGGGGAAAAAAAATATGGAGTGAGCTTCAGTCAGCCTGAAAAGAGCATGACATCTCCAATTTCTATTCTCTTATATGATAAAATGATAGGTATTCCACAAAAAAATGAGAATAGGAGTAATATTTTATGAAAGCCCCATCCCTAATTTTTTTTTATCATGGACAGAAAAATAAATACCAGAATAAAAATTATATCAATTAATTATATGATTAATTTATAAATATGTATGTTTGTATATTTACTGTAAGTGAATACATGAAAGAATGGAACAATGAATAGAAAGCCAGCTTTGGAGTCAAGGAGATTTACTTTCAGATTTTATCTACAATATTTACCAAATGTGGAAGGTGGGCACCTCTTAGAACCACAGGAAAATCTCTAAGACTATAAATTGCAATTGCCAGCCTTTATTGAAGTCAGTTTTCTATAATGTGTATATTTATTTACCTAAATCTATTTGATTGATTTCACACACTGACAATTCTTCCATTACCAAAGTAATGCCTTAGAGAGTTGCCTGAGGAAATAAGAACTGACATGTATGGTCACATAGTATGTATTAGAGGAGGGACTTGAACTCAGGACTTCTTGATTCTGAGGCCAGCTTTCTAGATCTATTTTGATATTTTGTCTCTCATTGAATTATATCTGCTTATATATGTAAAGTTATAGTTCAAACAGGTCTGTCTACATCATGCTTTCAGATCACTGAAGGGGAACCCCATCACCAGGCACATGATGTGCATCATTTAGCTACATTGCTTTCAAAAGGCAATATATATCACAAGTTTCCACTGATTTGCCACAATGAGCACACACATATTGCTTTAGCTATGAATAAACAACTCCATTTTTGACAAGAATGTCTGAAAAAGAAGCCAAATTTTCTGGTGTAAATTGAGATTGCCATAATTCTCGTGGTTCTGAGTAAAAATGAGTGACTGTAAAATCCATCATTTATATCAGACCATCAGTATCCAGGAAACACATTTTCTAAGTGAGCTGCACTCCAAGAGAGGCTTGTTCCCTGAGATGCCAGAAGGTTTAATCCCCAAATAGATTAAAATGGACAGATGGGTAAAACTGTTGATGATGTTCCCAGAATGGCTGTTTTCATGACATGCTTCAAAGAGAACACAGATGTATATGACCCTTTTTAATTTTCCTCCACTAAGCCTATATGCTTCAGTGAACCAAACATACATAGTTCAGCAGCAGGTCCAAAGATGTCAAGAATCCATGAGCTCTAAAGAGTTCCATTTATGACCACTGAGAGATATAGATCAGGGCAATGAATCCTGAATAAACTCCTTTCAAACTAAATAAACATGTTCTTTTAGAGATTGTGGAAAGCTGTAAATGTCACACATTTTCAATTGTAGTTAATTAATAGAGTTATTTCTAATGATGAATTTGTTTAATGAGTGAGATAAGCCTAGGATGTAAATTTGAAAATGTATTAGTCCCAGTGTCAATTTCTTACTATTCTTTCAAGCTTTCAGTGATCATTTTTTGGAGAACAAAGAGCAAAGCCAATCTATCACTTGGTATGATCAGAATTTGCAGCATTTTTATACTTTTTCCTGGAAAATGCTAGGTTACTCAGGAGTTACAACTTTAAGATATAATTAAATACTATACCTTAGTGGCAGTTAATAAAATATTCATTTTGTAGCCTACCTGCAATCAGTGCCGCTTCTACTTTTAGAGTTATGAATAAGGACTAGAACTGTGATTTGATTGGGCTAGAAAACTCCCAGAGGAGAAATTCCTTCAAACAAAGCAGCTCAGCACTATCCCTGAAACTTATATTCAGACTTGACTAGTTGGAGTAATAGGATCTTTTACTTGATAAATTTGGAGTTACAAGGCTGATATGTATGAAATTTTTTCTTCTTCTTGGATTAAACACTAAAAGCCAATTTCCTCACTGATTCCCTTCAGAACATTTTAATTTTACATATATACACAAGTAAAAATATACATATACATAAATATGCATACATGTATTTTAAAGGACAAGCACTATTGCATTAGAATATTTCTACAAATATTTTAATGTGAAATAATTATACAGTTACATTATTTTATAGAAAAGAAATGGCATTCTTTCTTTGCCAGATGGGTCTACTGTAATGGCAATGTCCAAAGTTAAAAATAATCTTCATAAATGTTAAAAACTAATCATGGGAAGTGCAGCATGATTATATTAAAAAAACCTTAAGCCAAAATGATTTCATATTTACAGAATCTGAATTCCTTGGCTATAGTGACATGGCAGGCTTTGGACTAATTCCTAAAATTATTAATAATTCTAAAAAGAACTGGGAAAGAAATGAAACCCAGACAACCCAGACTAAAATTTCAAAATCATCCTAATTCAGGTCTTTTCTAAATTCAGGTTCTTTCTATGTGTGATTCTAGGATCCCATGTTCGAGAATTTCCATCCCAGCTGCCTGTTTTAGGAAGCATAAAATAATCAGTCCAGAAGGAGCCAAGCTGTCTGCACACTTTTCAAGAAATGAAGCCAATTTCTACTATGAGATGATATTGCTTTCTGGGGAGGAGTATGATCCCTTTCTAATAATTAGGACCCCATTTAACCAAATGGGATCTAATTTGCCTGAAAAAAAAAAAAAAGCTTGTTCCCTTCCTAAAATAACTAATCAGAAAGCAGCAGGTTACTTAACAATAAGATTCCTCCTCTCTTTCTTTCAGCCTCTCTTTGTTTTTAGTATATTTAGATATTTCATATTTCATATCTTTTCAATATATTGGCATTTGGCATTGACATTGATTGATATTTCCACACTAGCAGTCAGTTCTGGAAGAATATCTACTAAGATATAAATATAATATAATCTCTATCAGTGGAGTGAGTACCAACCATTGGTAAATCATAGATATTTAAAATCTTGAAGGATTTTCAATACATGGGTCAATTTGGAATAAAGAGCATATCTCTAATATGATCAGCATCAAAGGAGTATTTGTGGAAATGAGCATTCAAGAAGTGGGGAGTGTTCTAGAAAGCTAACAGAAGACTGTTAGTAACATCTAAGCAAACTCAAAAGCTGTCAACAAAATAACCTGAAGAATATGCCAAAGGGCCAGATGCTCCTACTGGCAGGAGATTCCGGTTTCTTTCACTGTCTTCCAAAAAACAAGGAAAAGCCTACTAGATTGTTGTGGGAAGAAAAGGCACGTTTCCATCACATACTTATCAAACTGACCTTTTGTCAAATTAATTATGGAAAAGATAGGAGAGGCCTTGGGTTAATATTGGGATGGGGTAGAGATTAAACTTTTTTAAGAAGAAACTTTTCTATATATATGAACACATCGTGCCCTAATTTATCATTATGTACATCTCAAAAACAAAAAAGGAAAAAATACAAATTAAGCAAATCTCTACATATGTTAATTGCAGAATATACCAATGTGGAGATCCTATATATAAAGGAAAATAGAAAAGTTAGGTTTTTGTTTTTTTTGGTTCTAAAATATTTGCCAGGAATAGCTACATAATTAAAAACAAAATTGAGTATTTTCTTCATTACCAGGATAACTTTATTAACTGCACTCCAAATATAACATTAATATACTTTTTATGTATTCTTCACAAGTTAGTGTAAATAGGAAAAAATCTTGATTACCATCATTAAAAGTGTCCAAAGATCTTTTAAAACATTAAACTGTTTGACCCCAAAGGAAGCAATGAGGCAGGGGCACTGGAGATGAATACAAGAGCACTACTTCAACTATACAAACACACACAGGAAGCAGCTAGATGGCTCAGTGGATTGAAAGTCAGGCATAGAGATGGAATTTCCTGGGTTCAAATCTGGCCTCACACACTTCCTCATTGGTGAACTTGGGCAAGTTACTTAAACTCCACTTTCTCTCTCTCTCTCTCTCACACACACAGACACACATACACACACACATTTTTATACTATATCTTAAGAATCAATATAGGAACTCTGATTTTTTTTTTCTCTCCTAGTCAGAGCACTATTTCATACTGATGTTTAAGAAAAAATCCTAAGAAAGGAAAAGAAATTCTTTTTTTCTTAAAAAAAAAAAAACACCTTACCTTCCATCTTGGAATCAATACTGTGTATTGGAATCAATATTATATATTGATTCCAAGACAGAAGAGTGGTAAGGGGTAGGCAATGGGGGTTAAGTGATTTGCCCAGGGTCACACAGCTAGGATATGTCTGAGGCCAGATTTAAACCTGGGAACTACCATCTCTAGGCCTGGCTCTCAATCCACTGAGTTACCCAGCTGCCCCCTTCCCTTTTATTTTCTTGAGACAATTCAGTTTGGTGATTTATAACATGCTGCCTAGCACCTAGTGTAACAATAGTTTAAAAGTTAGACTTTGGAGGTAATAGATTTAGAATTTTAAAGTAAATAGAGTTCATTGAACTGTACCTCCTCATTTTACAGATTAGAAAACTGTGATCTGAGATGTTACGTGACCTGTTTAAATCATACAGGTAGAAACTATTAGGATTTGGACTTGAACTATTGTCCAAAAGGTTGTTTTTTCCCCCACTGCATCATACTGCTTTTCTTATTGTGTATTGACCCTCCTCCCTATCTTATAAATAAAGAAATTGAGGTCCAGAGGAAATGAATGATTTGGCTGCTATCACCTCACAAGTAAGTTGCGGGGCTAGGGCTCAATCTTCTAACTACAAGTCCAATAATCTTTCTAGTACACAACAATAATATTTTCTAAGTAAATTCACTTATGTGATTGGTTACTATTACTATTGGCTTTGAAATGGAACCATTTATATATATTTGGACATGGCCATTGTGAGAAATTGTTTACTCAACCATATATATTGATTTAAAAAGGTCTAGTTTTCCTCCCTTCTGGGTAAAGTAAGAAGAGAAAACTGAAATTTTTTCATTAAAAATAGTTTTAAAAATTAAAAGAATTACCCTTGCTGTCAAGGGCACATGGAATACAGATGTATCTTTCTAGAATTATTACACATTAGTGCCCTTAATATATTCTGTAGTCCAGCCAAAATCATCTACTTTTTGTCCCTAATATGTAACACATCTCCCAATCTATGTTTTTTGTTTGTTTGTTTGTTTGCTTCTGATTTTTTATAGGCTATTCCCCATGTCTAGAATGCATTCAGAAATCACTTAGTTCTCTTTGATCTTACACCTCTTAGAATCTTTAGTCTCCTTCAAAGTTCAATGCAAGTGCCACCTCCCACATAAATGTTATCTTGATAAATGCCTAATAAACTATAACTCAGGTAATGAACTATATCCAATTTTTGTGGAATATTTGCAAATGTTGTTTCCTTAATGATGGTGTTGATTTAGGAGTGGTTCTTGGAAAAGTCCTTAAGGAGATTAATTGTCTATTTACTATCTATTACCTTTGATTTTTTGACCTTGGTATTTATTCTTGTGGTTTATTTTGAGATAGTGTTGCAAAAGAGAAAGATTGTTAGATTTGAGAGTCAGAGGACCAGAATTCAAATTCCAACTGGAGGAGAACTTGCTATTTTATCTTTGAGACCTCAGACTATCACATTCTCTCTCTGAGCTTTAATGTCCTCATCTTTAAAATAGTGATATTAGACAAGGTGACATGTAGGCTTTCTTCTTGATTCAAATTTTAGGATATAGTAAGAATACAAATGTAATGCAAAAAATAAACATTTATTATGTTTTTACTATGTGGCAGATATTATACTAAGCAATAAAGATATAAAAACTAAAGCAAAATGGTTCCTGCCTTAAAGGAGTTTACATTAGATCTTAGGAAACAACAAATATTCCAATGCATTAAATAAAAGTAAGGGAATTTGTTTTTTGTTTACCTTGGAGAGGATGGGATGAGAGGGACTAGCAGCAGTAGGTGGACAGATGCTTTACTATTACTAGTTCCAATAGTTTTATATTCTTATTTTTTTTCTGTTCACTATTATTAGATATGTACACAAAATATTCTCATTTAGGAGCAAATTGGGTTAGATAGTCTCTGAGACTCCTTCCAACCTTACATTTCTGAATCTCTGAGTTTTTGAGAGAGAAAATATTCAGACATTAATTTTAAACCATTTTGTATAATAGAATCAATGAGTTCAGGGCAATGTTTCTGGTCAACACATTATATCAAGAGAAATCTTTATGAAACCAAGCAATGTTTATATCAAGAATAGAAATATCATACTTTTATATCATTTTTGAGTAAAGAGAGAATTGTGCATAGAAATTCACTTTAGGCCTAGTTCTGTCTGACATTCTTTCTGTCAAACATCAAAGGTTACTAAACAAACCAGATCACAGATAATGAGAAAGACAAGAACTGGAAAAAGATTTCATATTATTGCACAAGAAAAGTGTAACAGTTCTTTCACATTCTCGCCAAATTTCTAATCAGATATGAAGTGAAACACTCTTGGGGCAAGAGACTACCTTTGCAGGTTAGTGAATCAGAGACTACCACCTCCCCTACTTGACTCTGAGAGAGTTTGTATTATCTATTCTTTGCATCTCCCTTTCCAGACTAAGATGCTCTGCATACAGTGGGCATTTCAATTTTATCAATTCAGTAAAAATGTATTAAAGAATTACTATGTATAAGGCATGATGTATGCTATGTTCTGGGGATAGAGCCCTGTGTGTGCTAGGCACTGTGTGTGCTAGGCTCTAGGGATTCAAAGATGAAATGGAAATCAATCTCTGTCTTTAAAGAGCTCATTTTCCCCATAGATGTTATTCAATAAATGTTTGTTGAACTAGATTAAATTAGAAAAGAAATTCAAAGTAAATACCATAGAATTTATAACATAGTATGGTCTGAGGTTTTTGTGAAACTGGATTCCGAGAACTTTTTAAAATGAACACTGAATTACTTCGTGGGCAAAAAAAAGAAATAATATGGTAGTTGTACTCCATCATTCCTTCCCTTACCATCGGATCCCAGCCAATGGCCATGACAAAGTAGAAGGTCAATTCCTCTTTGATTTCTGAGACAGGATGGTGGTTTAAAGGGGTTGTTGGTAGCAGTGACCTTTGCCACCGTAGGATTTACTTTGTATGCCTAGGGGTCAAAATCACTTCATAAACAAACCAAAATAAAGGAGTAGAGAGATGCAACACTGAGCTGGAAGGATCACAAAACACAGGATTCTTGACTTAGAAATGGAAAAACCTGAGAGGTTATCTAGTCCAAACCTCTTATTTTATAAATGAGACACAAAAAAAAATAAAATCACTTTCATAAAGTTATACAAGTAAAGTAGAAGAGCACAGATTTGAACTGAGGACTTCCAAATATATCTAATGCTCTCATCAATGTGGGAGGTAGTCTCTCAATTGGAAGCAAAATCAAATTTAGAATCTAAGGTCCAATACAAGATAAATGAGAAGTAAGGTTTGGAATATGGAATGCTATACTTATCTCCTAGACAAATAGAGGGATATCAATCTAGACACTAGAAATATGTATTTCAATTTTGTTACTCTTAATTTGTGGGTGCATATGTATGTTTTTTTTCCCCTAACTGTGCATAGGTGTATCTGTTTTTTAGTGCCTCCTGAAGTCAACTTAGTTGGAGAGCTCTCATTGTGGCCACTGTCAATATTCTCCATGGCAATGGCCAACTCCACATGGCTTCAGCCAGCAAACTAATTCTTATACTATATCTGAAAAAATCTTTTAGAAGCTATTTATAAAACATACAAAACTATTTAAGAAAACTGCATACAAAAATTTCTGACCTTCAATAGACAATTTTAAAAAATAACACTTTAACAAGGTTAAACGTATGTTGGAGGGTACATGAAATGAAGAATGTTTATTGGACACATGAAGAAAAGAAGATTTACATGGGTGAAAACTTCATTGGATCAACATAGTAATCCATCTGTCTTGGACAGCTGCTCATGTCAACCACAAACAGAGTCAGGAGCACTATGTCAGCTAATGATGAGAGGCAGATCATCTGAAAATGGAAATCAAAAAATCTGGCAGGGTAGAAATATGAGATGTTTTATTCTACCTTACAAAGTTAAGATTCTATTACATATGGGCTTTTTGAATAAGGGGAAGAAAGAATGTAAATTACTAGGATACAGAATGAGACAAAGATAAGCATTAAGATAATGGAAGATAATGTGAATGGTACCAGTCTACTTATTAAAATCCAAGTTTATGGACTGGGATATTCTTCCAGGTATAACATATGGCTTAGAGACATGATC
The DNA here is from genome assembly GCF_027887165.1 of Monodelphis domestica. NCBI lineage: Eukaryota > Metazoa > Chordata > Mammalia > Didelphimorphia > Didelphidae > Monodelphis > Monodelphis domestica. Next base: position 617,527,369 of record NC_077227.1, read on the forward strand.
TCTCATCAAGAAAATGGAATAAAACTTGTCATCATAGACAGATTGTAGGGGGAAAATTAATGGAGATGGGCATATTCTGAGATAAGAACAACAAGTACTGTTACATTTGGGGTGCTCTAAAATCTTTAGTAGCATGTGTTCTGTTCCCTGGATTATTTCCATATGTCTAGTACAACTGAGAAAAGTCTGATATTGGAAATTGGAGCTGTGAAGCAGTTTTCACTGTCAACTAACAGTTTGGAATTTTTTATTCCAAATGGATAAAGGATGGACATGTGAATTTGATTGTTCTGTGTACTAAACACAAATGTACTTTAGACCCCAAGATATCTTTATGGAGTTTGAAAATTTTATCAAGATTCATTCATTGGCTTTGGTGTCAAGACACTTGGTCATTCAGGTAGAAGTCAGATGATTAAGTGATACACAGATAAGGGAGACTCAAAATAATGTCAGTGATATTTTCTTGACTATTTCAAAATTTATTTCCTAATTCATAAGTATTCTTGATCTATGGTTTGATCTCAAATTTGTCTCATTTGAAGATTTCCCTCAGAGTGAGAAATTTTTCTCCCAAACATTTATGTTCTTTCATTTTTGATTATTTCTGTATTCTTCGAATAAGCCAGATTCTTCCCTTAAAATTCAGAGATATCAACAGACATATTAAATGTCAGAAAACAAAATTCTCATCACCTTTCCAATTCCTAAAGCACCTGAGTTTTTAGAATGACCTCTGAAGAATTATTAAATCTTTTTCCTATCAAGAATGGTTCTTTTTGTATGTTTCTAGTGCTTAGAAGGTTAAGGAAAGAAAAGTGTGTGATATTGGAGAAACACTATATCTATAGTTTCTCTTCTTTGTTCTTCACTGCTTTCTCTTTATCACTTTTTCATCTTTTTCACTTATATCTTTTTTCACCTTTTCCTCTAACATTTTCATAGAAGGTATTAAATACTTTTCATTCATATATTTATTAAGATGGACAGGGTAGGTATAAAGGTATGGGAGTGATCTTACATGCTAACTCTTAGACAGTTTGTGGTGTGTTATTGGAAAGCAATGAAAGGAATCACCGTCAATAGCTTTGCTAGTTTTTATCCTAATACCATTTGGAAGATTCTCTCTTCTCCCTTCTTTTCCTAAAGCAGTAAAATAAAGTGATGTTTAGTTTGGAATACACAATCTAACTTGCAGAACTTCTAACTCTCCATCCCTTTAATGCAACCTGTCATCACCCAATTTTAACAAAATAGCATGATATAAAATAAGTCCATATAAATCACCAGCCTTTTAATATATTAGTGGCATAGTCCTATAAGAAGAGATAGAAAGAGATACTTAATTTAAAATAACCACAGATAGAATAAAATACCTGGAAATATGCTTACTAAAACAAACCAAAGAACTACATCAACACAATTGTAAAACACTTTTTATACCAATAGAGTCAGAGCTGAGCAAATAGATACCTATTCCTATTAATTGTCCATGGATGGGCAGTCAATATAATTAAAATGACAATCCTACTTAAACTAATTTATTTATTCAATATCATCACAATTAAATCACCAAAAACTATTTGAGTTAAAAAAAATAGAAAAATTCATATGGAAGAATAAAAGACCAAAAATATCAGAGGGATGAATAAAAATGTCAAGGGAGGTCTAGCAGTGCCAGATTATAAATTGTATTGTGAAGTAGTAATTATCAAACTTATCTGATACTGGCTAAGAAATAGAAAAGTAGAATAGTAGAACAGAATAGACATACAACAAACAGAGTAAAATATTATAGTAATGTGGGATTTGATAAAAGTCATACATCCAGGATTCTGGTAAAATAAATTACTGTTTGAAAAAAATGCTGTGATAAACTAGAAACTGGTTTGGCAGAAACTGTATAGATCAATATTTTAAACCATTCACTAAGTGAAGATAAAAATGGATACATGATCTAGATATAAAAGGAGATTCCATAAATAAATTATAAGAACAGTGAAGGAACATATTACTTATCAGATTTATGGATGGGAGAGGAATTTATGAGTCAACAAGAGATAGACAACATTGCAAAATGGATAATTGTGAATACATTAAATTGAATTTTTTTGTACAAATTAAATAAATGCTGCCAGGAATAGTATGAAAGCTGAAAATTGGGGGGGGGATGTTTATAGTCAGCCTTTCAGAAAGAGGTCTCATCAAAAATATATAGTGAACTTTGTCAAGTTTATAAGCATAAAAGCCATCCCTCAATTGATAAATGGACAACAGGTATAAAGAGAAAATTTTCAGATGAAAAAATAAAAGTCTCCAGTTTACTACTAATTGTAGAAATGCACATTAAAACCATTCTAATATATCTCCTCATCACCACCAGACTGTTTAAAATATTAGAAGGGCAAAGTCACAAATGTTGGATGGGATGTGGAAGATAATGCACTCTTTATTTTTCAAACCCTTACCTTCCTGTCTTGGAATCAATACTGTGTTGGTTCCAAGGCAGAAGAGTGGTAAGGGATAGGCAATGGGGGCTAAGTGACTTGCCCGGGGTCACACAGCTGGGAAGTGTCTGAGGCCAAATTTGAACCTAGGACCTACCATCTCTAGGCCTGACTCTCAGTCCACAGAGCTACCCAACTGCCCTCAAGATAACGCACTCTGGATGGAGTTGTGAATTGATCCAACCATTTTGGAGAGCAATTTGGAATTATACCACAGTGATAAAACTGTGCATATACCCTTAGACCCAGCAATACTGTGTCCAGGTCTCTTGCCCAAGAAGATTAGGGAAAGAGGAAAAGAATCCATATATTCCAAAATATTTATGGCAGTACTCTTTGTCATAGCAAATAATTAGAAACTGAGGGAATGACCATCAGCTGGGGAATGGCTAAACAAATTGTGCAAAAAGTGATAGAATAATAGGATGTCATAAGAAACTATGAACAAACTGATTCTTAAGAAACCTGGAAATAACTAAAGGAGTTAATGAACAGTGGAATGGGTAGAACCAGGAGAACATTATACACAGCTTTTATAGCCACAGAACTAATGCTAGAAGAAAAAACTGAGAATGTTACCTCCAGAAAATAAACAGAAAGATAAAACATGAAAGACTTAATTTATATAAATACATTGACTTCCAAGACAATATCCTATGTGATAAAGAGAGGGTGAGGGAACAGTTGGCACACTAATAGACATGATCTATTATCTATGTAAGAAAAAAGTAATTTAAATATAAGAGATCTGTGATTTCATTTGTGTAATATCTTCTTTTTCTTTGCATATGGGAATGCTTTATGTTTGGATTTATAAACATTTGGAACAATAAAAAGTCCTGTCCTTTAATTTTCTATAAGAGCAGCAAAATAGCATATGTTTTCTGAGTCATGTATAGTTTAACAAAGTACAACCTCAACAAGGTGACCTTTTCTTCTAAAGGGTCCTAATTTTCATTTTTCATGATGTCAAGTATCCACCAAAAGATTATTGACTATGTACAGGGTCTGTGCTATATAGCCAACAGATGGCTTATTTGGAATGGAGAGAAATATCATCAAATAACAAAGAGAAATTAGGAGTAAATAGGAAATTAAATATGTTCTTGGGAGTATAAGTGATGATCAAGGGGTTTCAACCCAGTGATTTGCAGCTTGATATTTAGCCTGTAGCAACTTCTCACTGTTTTAGGGAAACCTTAATATTAACAAGGCTGTGCTCACACCATGCAATACATTTAACTCTCATTGTCTTTACAATTTCATTTGCCAAACATCATAATTTGTCTAAGATCCTAAATTGCAAGATGGACAAATAATGTTCATTTTCTCTATGGAAATAACATCATTTGTTTAGTTCATCTTTCTCCATTCCAATTCAAGTAAACAAAATTTTGTGAGCACTTAATACATGAGAGTCACTGGGAATAATAATAATAAAAACAGACTGAAAAATGACACAGTCTCTCCTAACCTCAAGGAGCTGATATTTTACCAAGAAAGGGGTATGGCACATGAGCAAATAAATATGATAAAAAGTAGAATGCAGGCATCATAGACAAAGGCAAAAGAAAGCTTCAGGCAAAGGGCTTTAATGAAATTTAAAGTAAGAGAGATCTCTTTCAGCAATCAGAAAAGACTTTATGGACGAAGTAATATCCAAGTTGGACTAGGCAAACATTTTAGTAGGCAAACATGGGCAAGAGTTCAAACTTAAAGAAGTAGGTTTCAGTTACCATAATACGTGCTATAAGTAAAATGAAGCTCAGACTGTGTGAAGACAAAACAAATTAACTTTAAATGCAAAGCAACTCTGATGGAACAATTCAGTCAGTAAAAATTCAATCACCCTTTAGAATATCTAGGAACTTTCTTATTGTTAGGCTATTTCTATGACATTTGAATTTCTTAGAATTATTTTTTAAATTGATTACAGGTTTCACAAACATGATGAACATGGAAATATGCATTGTATAATAACACGTATACAATCTATATCATTTTATATGTTGTCTTATTGAAGGGGGAAGGATGGGAGGGAGGAAAAGAACATGGATCACAAATTGTAAGGAATATTTTCTGATTAAATATTAGTGAAAATTGTATCAATATGTAATCTGAAAAAAATAAATAAAAAATTTCATCTTCCTGAAAAAAAATGTACTTGAGAACTCAGAATTTAGACCCACCATTTGTCAAACAGTTCAAGAAATATTTTTTATCTCTAAAAAAACTTTAAGAATGTAAAATTCACATGAAAGCAGTTTAAGTTTGATGGTATACTCAAATTTTGGTCTCTAACAAGAAATATGGGAAAACATTTTT